>NC_142869.1:155370000-155685394 GCF_051225735.1 Oryctolagus cuniculus
AGTGGAGGATGGCCCAGGTGCTTGGGCCCTGCACCCCATGGGGAGACCAGGAAAAGCACCTGGCTCCTGGCTCCTGCCATCGGATCAGCGCGGTGCGCCGGCCGCAGCGCGCTGGCCGCGGCGGCCATTGGAGGGTGAACCAACGGCAAAAGGAAGACCTTTCTCTCTGTCTCTCTCTCTCTCTCACTATCCACTCTGCCTGTCAAAAAAATAAAAAATAAAAAAAAATAAAAAAAAAAGAAAGAGAGAAATAGACAGAAATGTAGAGAGTTCTTCCATTTGCTGATTCATGCCCCAAAAGCCCACAGTAACCAGGGATGGGCTAGGCTGAAGTTAGCAGCCCAGAGCTCAATCCAGGTGTCTCACGTATTGTATTTGGTAGTATTTGAGCCATTACTTGCTGCCTCCTAGGATGCTCAGTAGCAGGAAGCTCATAAGAAGAGGAGGGGGCACTGTGATATCAGCTACAAATATCCCAAGTGGTGATTTTATCCACCATGTTACACACACTCTCACCCCTTTCAAATCTGTATTTCATTTGAATCCAGTTCTTATGCTTATATGGTCTATTCAGAGAATTTTGCTATTGTTGGTATTTGTTTTTGTTATTGTTTTAAGCATTTCAGCACATCTTATAATTTATCGTTGAAGGTCAGACCTGATGCAGTGTTCGATAGGACCTGTGGAAAACAAGCTTTTATTGTGAAACATCATGGATACCTTTCTCAAGAAGTGCATTGTGTTTTGTTTTCTATAGCTATTGCTCTCTGAGACCTGGATATCTTCTGGTGATTTTGTTCACTTTTCTCTACTGTCTTTGAGTTTAATAGAAATAACTTAACTAGGGGCAGAGAGCGGCAAGATGGCGGAATAGGAAGGGAGCACACTGATAGTCCGGGAAGAGACAGTTTAACAAAAGTGGAGATACTGCAGGTTCAAGGAAAAGTAGGGGAAGAAACAGCAGAGGAAACTCTTCTGGAACTAGTGATTCACAGTGGACCTATGTGGAGAGTGTGGGAACCCACGGTTCGGGACACAAGCGGCAGAATCAACACACCAGCGCTGGAACGCGAGGTGAGCCAAACCTTAATAGCCTGAGACACCGGCAGGCAAGTGGAAAGAGGAGACTAGAGGGAACGAGGCTTGAAACCCCGTGGGGAAAAGTTCACCAGGCTAACTAGAAGAGAGAGGAGAAAAAAAAAAAGTGACCGATAGGGACACGAGTTTCTCGCTCTCTGCTCACCTCTCAAAGGCAAGCAAGACAAAGAGCAGGCGCCATTTTGGACATACGTCATAAGCGGGCCAACTTCAGGTCTGCACCCACCCTCAGCCAAGCAGAAAAACCTGACTCTGGGGGGAGTGAAATAACAGGAGATTAGGACCTAGTGAATGTGTGGTGCTAATGAACTGAGATTGTGAAAAAGAGACGGTGGGGGAGAGAACTCATGGAATTCACGTGAGTACTCTCCAAAGACTCTACAATTTGGTAACCTTGGCAACCCAGTGGGAGACTGCAGGAAAATTTGAGCCCACACTAAGGGCAGCACAGATGCCCTGTGTGGTCCATGGGAAAGAGCTTCCAGATCTCTGGCTCTTGTGGGTATATCATTCACCTGCTAACTACCTTCAATTCTGCTCAGCTGTACAGAATTACTTCCCTTCTGAATCAAAAAAAGAAAGAAAGAGAGAGAGATTTACCACACCTAACCTGGGAGTGTCACCTTTAGCATACCCTTAACCCTGAGGAACCAGAGCTCTCAGGCCACACCCATCTCAAGTCTCTACCGCTCCATCAAAAGCAGACAGTCCACTTAATACAGTCATAGTATAACAAGACAAAACACCACAGAGAGGGAAGAATCCAAAGAATATCTCCACAATGCCAAGCAACAAAGGCAGAAACCGAGGAAACAAGAACAAAGAAGACATTATAAAACCCCCAAATGAACAAGACACCCCAAGCCAAGATTATGAAGATGATGAGATGGAAGAAATGCAAGATACCAATTTAAAAAAAATTATGATAAGAACAATTAGAAGTTTTCAAAAACAAATGGTTGAGCTGCGGAAATCCTTACTGGACAGGATAGAAAATCTCCTTTGAGAAAATGAAATCTTAAGGAGGAATCAAAATGAAATGCAGAAACTAGTACAACAAGAAAGTGTGATAGTGAAGAGAAATCAAAATGAAATGTAGAACTCAATAGATCAAACGACAAACACATTAGAGAGCCTTAAAAACAGAATGGGTGAAGCAGAAGAGAGAATATCAGACTTAGAAGACAGAGCACAGGAAAGTATACAGTCAGACCAAAGAAAAGAAGAGGAAATTAGAAATCTAAAAAATATTGTTGGGAATCTACAGGATACTATTAAAAAACCAAACATTCGGTTCTAGGATTTCCTGAAGGCATCGAGAGGGAGAAAGGATTAGAATTCCTTTTTAGTGAGATAATAGCAGAAAATTTCCCAGGTTTGGAGAAGGACAGAGACATCCTAGCACAGGAAGCTCATAGAACCCCTAGTAAATATGACCAAAAGAGATCCTCAGCACGACACACTGTAATCAAACTCACCTCAGTGAAACACAAAGAAAAGATCCTAAAATGTGCAAGAGAGAAACATCAGATTACTCTCAGAGGATCTCCAATTAGACTCAAAGCAGACTTCTCAACAGAAACCCTACAAGCTAGAAGGGAATGGTGAGACATAGCCCAGGTACTAAGAGAGAAAAACTGCCAGCCCAGAATACTATATCCTGCCAAGCTCTCATTTGTGAATGAAGGTGAAATAAAGACCTTTCATAGCAAACAGAAATTGAAAGAATTTGTCACCACTCGTCCAGCCCTGCAAAAGATGCTTAAAGATGTGTTACATACAGAAATAGAGAAACATGGTCATCAATATGAAAGAAGGTAAAGGAAGGAAACCTCACAGCAAAAGATCACAGGAAGTTCAGAGCATATATTAGAAAACATATTTGGCAAATGGCAGGGCAAAGTTACTACTTATCAATAGTCACATTGAACGTTAATGGCCTGAACTGTCCAGTTAAAAGACATAGATTGGCTGATTGGGTTAAGGAACAAAACCCATCTATTTGCTTTCCAACAAAGATGCATGCATACTGAAAGTGAAAGGCTGGAAAAAGATATTCCATGCCAACAGAAATGAAAAAAGAGTGGGTGTAGCCATCTTAATATCGGAAAACATAAACTTCAACACAAAAACTGTTAAGAGAGACAAAGAGGGGCACTATATAATGATTAAGGGATCAATTCATCAGGAAGATATAATGATTATCGAGACTTAGACTCCAATACAATAGTACTGGGGGACTTCAATACTCCACTCTCAGAAATAGACAGATCAACAAGACAGAAGATCAACAAGGAGACAGTAGATTTAAATGACACTATAGCCCAAATGGATCTAACAGATATCTACAGAACTTTTCATCCTACACATAAAGCATTTACATTCTTCTCAGCAGTACATGGAACCTTCTCTAGGATTGACCACATACTAGGCCATAAAGCAAGTCTCAGCAAATTCAAAAGAATTAGAATCATACAGTACAGCTTCTCAGACCTTAAAGGAATGAAGTTGGAAATCAGCAACTCAGGAATCCCTACAGCATATGCAAACACTTGGAGATTGAACAACATGCTCCTGAATGAACAATGGGTCACAGAAGAAATCAAAAGAGAAATTAAAAAATTTCTGGAAGTAAAGGAGGATAATAGTACAACATACCAAAATTTATGGGATACAGCAAAAGCAGTGTTAAGAGTAAAGTTTATATCAATAGGTGCCTACATCAAGAAATTGGAAAGGCAACAAATAAATGAGCTTTCAGTGCATCTCAAGGATCTAGAAAATTTGCATCAAACTAGACCCAAATCTAGTAGGAGAAGAGTAATAATTAAAATCAGAGAAGAAATCAACAGGATTGAATCCAAAAAACATTACAAAAAATCAGCCAAACGAGGAGTTGATTTTTTAAAAAAAATAAACAAAATTGGCACTGCATTGGCCCAACTAACTAAAAAAAGAAGAGAAAAAGACCCAAATCAATCAAATCAGAGATGAAAAAGGAAACGTAACAACAGACACCACAGAAATAAAAAGAATCATCAGAAATTACTACAAGGACTTGTATGCCAGCAAACAGGGAAACCTAACAGAAATGGATAGATTCCTGGACACATGCAACCTACCTAAATTGAACCAGGAAGACATAGAAAACCTAAACAGACACATAACTGAGACAGAAATTGAAACCGTAATAAAGGCCCTCCCAACAAAGAAAAGCCCAGGACCAGATGGATTCACTGCTGAATTCTACCAGACATTTAAAGAACTAACTCCAATTCTTCTCAAACTATTCAGAACAATCAAAACAGATTGAATCCTCCCAAATTCTTTTTATGAAGGCAGCATCACCTTAATTCCTAAGCCGGAAAAAGATGCAGCATTGAAAGAGAATTACAGACCAATATCCCTGATGAACATACATGCAAAAATCCTCAATAAAATTCTCGCCAATAGAATGCAACAACACATCAGAAAGATCATCCACCCAGACCAAGTGGGATTTATCCCTGGTATGCAGGGAGGGTTCAACATTCGCAAATCAATCATTGTGATACACCACATTAACAGACTGCAGAAGAAAAACCATATGGTTATCTCAATAGATGCAGAGAAAGCATTTGATAAAATACAACACCTTTTCATGATGAAAACTATAAGCAAACTGGGTATGGAAGGAACATTCCTCAATATAATCAAAGCAATTTATGAAAAACCCACGGCCAACATCCTATTGAATGGGGAAAAGTTAGAAGCATTTCCACTGAGATCTGGTACCAGACAGGGATGCCCACTCTCAACACTGCTATTCAATATAGTTCTGGAAGTTCTAGCCAGAGCTATTAGGCAAGAAAAAGAAATTAAAGGAATACAAATTGGGAAGGAAGAAGTCAAACTATCCCTCTTTGCAGATGATATGATTCTTTATTTAAAGGACCCAAAGAACTCTACTAACAGACTATTGGAACTCATAGAAGAGTTTGGCAAAGTAGCTGGGTATAAAATCAGTGCACAAAAATTAAGAGCCTTTGTATACACAGGCAATGCCACGGCTGAGGAAGAACTTCTAAGATCAATCCCATTCACAATAGCTACAAAAACAATCAAATACCTTGGAATAAATTTCACCAAGGACGTCAAGGACCTCTACGATGAAAATTACAAAACCTTAAAGAAAGAAAAAGAAGAGGGTACCAAAAAATGGAAATATCTTCCATGCTCATGGATTGGAAGAATCAATATCATCAAAATGTCCATTCTCCCAAAAGCAATTTATAGATTCAATGCAATACCAAGCAAGATACCGAAGATATTCTTCTCAGATCTGGAAAAAATGATGCTGAAATTCATATGGAGACACAGGAGACCTCGAATAGCTAAAGCAATCTTGTACAACAAAAACAAAGCCGGAGGCATCACAATACCAGATTTCAGGACATACTACAGGGCAGCTGTAATCAAAACAGCATGGTACTGGTACAGAAATAGATGGATAGACCAATGGAACAGAATTGAAACACCAGAAATCAACCCAAACATCTACAGCCAACTTATATTTGATCAAGGATCTAAAACCAATTCCTGGAGTAAGGACAGTCTATTCAATAAATGGTGCTGGGAAAATTGGATTTCCACATACAGAATCATGAAGGAAGACCCCTACCTTTCACCTTACACAAAAATTCACTCAACATGGATTAAAGCCTTAAATCTACCACCCGACACCATCAAATTATTAGAGAACATTGGAGAAACCCTTCAAGATATAGGTACCGGCAAAGACTTTTTGGAAAACACCCCAGAAGCACAGGCAGTCAAGCCAAAATTAACATTTGGGATTGCATCAAATTGAGAAGTTTCTATACTTCAAAAGAAACAGTCAGGAAAGCGAAGAGGCAACCGACAGAATGGGAAAAAATATTTGCAAACTATGTAACAGAAAAAGGGTTGATAACCAGAATCCACAAAGAAATCAAGAAACTCCACAACATCAAAACCAACAACCCACTTAAGAGATGGGCCAAGGACCTCAATAGACATTTTTCAAAAGAGGAAATCCCAGCCGGCGCCACGGCTCACTAGGCTAATCCTCCGCCTTGCGGCGCCAGCACACCGGGTTCTAGTCCTGGTCGGGGCACCGGATTTGTCCCGGTTGCCTCTCTTCCAGGCCAGCTCTCTGCTGTGGACAGGGAGTGCAGTGGAGGATGGCCCAAGTACTTGGGCCCTGCACCCCATGGGAAACCAGGATAAGTACCTAGCTCCTGCTATCGGATCAGCGCGGTACGCCGGCCGCAGCGCGCTGGCCGCGGTGGCCATTGGAGGGTGAACCAACGGCACAGGAAGACCTTTCTCTCTGTCTCTCTCTCTCACTGTCCACTCTGCCTGTCAAAAAAAAATCATAAAAAAGAGGAAATCCAAATGGCTAACAGACACATGAAAAAATGTTCAAGATCTCTAGCAATCAGGGAAATGCAAATCAAAACCACAATGAGGTTTCACCTCACCCTAGTTAGAATGGCTCACTATCCGAAATCTACCAACAACAGATGCTGTAGAGGATGTGGGGAAAAAGGGACACTAACCGACTGTTGGTGGGAATGCAAACTGGTTAAGCCACTATGGAAGTCAGTTTGGAGATTCCTCAGAAACCTGAATATAACCCTGCCATACAACCCAGCCATCCCACTCCTTGGAATTTACCCAAAGGAAATGAAATTGGCAAGCAAACAAGCTGTCTGCACATTAATGTTTATTGCAGCTCAATTCACAATAGCTAAGATCTGGAACCAACCCAAATGCCCATCAACAGTAGACTGGATAAAGAAATTATGGGACATGTACTCTGTAGAATACTATACAGCAGTCAAAAAAAATGAAACCCGGTCATTTACAACAAGATGGAGGAATCTAGAAAACATTATGCTGAGTGAATTAAGCCAGTCCCACAGGGACAAATGTCATATGTTCTCCCTGATCGGTGACAACTAACTGAGCACCTAAGGGGAAACTTGTGGAAATGAAATGGACACTGTGAGAAACAGTGACTTGATCAGCACTTGTTCTGACTCTTGTGTACAATGTAATACTTTATCCATTTTAGTATTTTTTTTTGTTCTAGTACTATTGGTTGAACTCTGTAACTAACACACAATTATTCTTAGGTGTTTAAATTTTAACTGAAAAGTGATCCCTGTTAAATATAAGAGTGGCAATAAGAGAGGGAGGAGATGTACAATTTGGGACATGCTCAATTGGACTTGCCCCAAATGGTGGAGTTAGAAACGTGCCAGGGGATTCCAATACAATCCCATCAAGGTGGCATGTACCAATGCCATCTCACTAGTCCAAGTGATCAATTTCAGTTCACAATTGATCACATTGATAGGTCTAAGAGTCAAAGGGATCACACAAACAAGACTAGTGTCTTCTAATACTAACTGATAGAATCAAAAAGGGAGAAAATGATCCAAATGGGAAGTGAGATACACAGCAGACTCATAGAATGGCAGATAACCTAAACATCACTCTGGCCTCAGAATCAGCCCTTATGGCATGCGGATCTGTCTGAAGAGCCCATGAGAGTATTTTAGGCATGGAAAGCCAAGACACTCTAGAAAAAAAAAAAAAAAAAGAAGATCTAAATGAAAGATCTCTGCGAGTGAGATCCCAGTGGAAAGAATGGGGCCATCAAAGAAGGAGGTATCTTTCTCCAAAGGGAGGAGAGAACTTCCACTTTGACTATGACCCTGTCGGAATAAGATCGATGTCGGCGAACCCAAAAGCTTCCATAGCCTTGGCAACTCATGACTAGAGCCTAGGGAGATTACTGACGCCATAAACAAGAGTGTCAAATTGTTAAATGAACAACAGGAGTCACTGTGTACTTACTTCTCATGTGGGATCTGTCCTTAATGTGTTGTCCAATGTGAAGTAATGCTATAACTAGTACTGAAACAGTATTTTACACTTTGTGTTTCTGTGTGGGTGCAAACTGATGAAATCTTTACTTAATATACATTGACTAGATCTTCTTGTATATAAAGATAATTGAAAATGAATCTTGATGTGAATGGAATGGGAGAGGGAGCGGGAGATGCGAGGGGTGTGAATGGGAGAGAAGTTATGTGGGGGGAAGCCATTGTAATCCATAAACTCTACTTTGGAAATTTAGATTTATATTTACTAAATAAAAGTTAAAAAAAGAAATAAATATAATTTGAGACTGGCTGCTCTTTTCAGCTGTAATCTGCTATTACTATAGAGGATCCCTGTTGATGTTGTGGTGAGAGGTGAGGGAAAGTGAAATGTTCTGTCATCCTCTAATCAGGTCCTGATATTTTAGAGGGTTGTGTGCTTGGGATGTGAACTTCATAAGTGCATTTCAACAAATTTTCTTGTTAAAGGAAGGTCAGAGGGAACTACACTGGGGTGTTTCCTTTGTCCCACATTAGTTAACCTTTGAAAAGTTTTTCTTTCTTTTTTTTTTTTTTTCATTTGAGGGCAATTGGAGAAAGAAAACTTTGTGTGTTTCATGTAATGGCTACCTGCCCACTTACTATGATAGAAGCATAAGTTGATTTTTCTCTCTTCTTCAGTACAAGAACCTGAAAGGTTTCCTAGTAACAGAATTCATAAAAATTTGGGGATACCCCCAAGACATACAGATTTTTGTAACTTCAGCTAGTCCACAGTAAGCATTTAGGGATTTATCACTTAAGATCTTCCTGCCAGCACTGTCTTCATGGTTATTTCTATTCCGGGGTTTGTACTTCAATCAATTATCATTCTTTGTATCTGCCTTTCCAGTTTATAGGGCAGTGGTTTATCATATGACCTCAATACTATGATAAATCTAAGAGTTGTTGTTTTTCAAAATGTTCAACTTTTTCTTGTACAAAAATAAGGGTCTGAACAAACTCTTTATACATCATTCTAAATATTGCAAATCTCTAATACTCACATTATTTTTTCTAACATTTTTGTAACATCTTATATTGGAATAAGAAGATAATTTAATCTATTTCAATTAGATTAAGAGGATGCCCATAGAAGACAGTCATTATGGGGCTGGCGTAGTGGGTGAAGTCCCCACTACAGTGCCAGCATTCCATATGAGCAGCAGTTTGTATCCCAACTGCTGTCCTTCTGATCCAGTTGCCTGGGAAGAGACGTAAGACGGTCCAAGTGTTTGGTCCCCTGCTACCCACACGGGAGATCCAGATGAAACCCTATGACTCCTCGTGGCCATCGAGGGAGTGGATCAGCAGACAGAAGATTCTGTCTAAACTAAAATAAATAAATCTTAAAGAGAGAGAAGCCACTCATTATGTCTTGAATAAACAATACCTTTAACAGAAATCTTTGCATGTATTAGACAGCTGCTAGGTATCTCTCTCTTGGTGCCCACCTTAGCTCTACTGCAGCTGTCACTATAGCAGCAACCCCCTTGTAAGCCATACCCAACCTGGTGCATGTGTGACTTGATGGCCTCTCACCTCCTGTCCCCAGCCCTCCCTGTTGACATCACTGTGGTAAAGATTCAACCCCTAGATGTGCACAATGGAGTACTGGACTTTCATAGATGGAAAAGTGAATAAATTCCTCTTCCGTTTCCTCACAACTTTCTCCCATTAAGGCATGTCCACAGCTTCCTGAAGCATGGTACCTTCAGATGAAGGCATCAGATGCACACACCTGTGAACAGGTCAATCATGGGTTCACATGGGCTCTTGTTTCTTCCAGACTTCACTCCTGTGCCCTTCACTGATGTCTGCTCAGTAGGTTAGAAACCTAGAACACCCAATCCTGGGATCTTTTCCAAGGAGATCTCAGGACAAAAGTAGAAAGAAAACGAAGAAATACAAGAGTTCTAGAATGTTTTATTTCTAAATGAAATCTAGTGATATTTCCCTCCTTATTTCTGTTTGCATTTCTAAATGTATAGCGATAACTGTACTCCCTGAAATTAGATTTCTGCAATTAGCAATTTAATTTGCTTTGTTTTGAAATGTGGATCTGGGAATTATCACCTTCCAGATGTAGAATTTCTGGATTATATTAAAGAACAAAGACATAAACATATGGGGAAATGCCAATGTGAGACAATGATGTGAGATATATTTTTTTTATTGTAGAGATTTTTTTTATAAAAAAGCAATTTTGTTCATAATACTTTATTTCAGAAAAATAAAATGCACCAATATAAAATATGTTGGCTTTAAGGAAAAAAATAAATAACACCAGCAAATATGTGAAAAATTTTGAAATGAATTCAAAAGGGTATGTTAGATGTATTGATAGGTAATATGACTTTATTTTATGAATGCAAGTTCTCTAATTATATACCTGTTTCTTCATCATTTACACTGTCATTGCATCTTCACATATATTAGGTATTCGGCAAGATAAAATTATAAATATGATTGAGGCATATGTTGATAATGAAATTCCTAGGTGTAAGAGAAACTATTCATCCTTCTTTCTGTCTCTCCTTTTTCCTTTTTCTTGATTTTCTTATAATTGCTAATAAAACTTAGCAGCATATGCATTCAAAAATATTTGGATACAACCAAACATTGAAACAAGTTTGCTAAGTTATATACTCATTTGACCCCAAGAATGTTAGGTAGAATTGAGTCATTCTCTTTCCATTATAATTGTAACTATAATCTATTTATCAGTGATATTTTCAATATATTATGATTTTATGTATAATAAATGTGTAACTTTTATGAAACCAAGTTTTTATTTCACTAACCTAAAACAATTTTAACTAAAGTATATTTTTGCAGGTATACTTTATATAAACTATTTTCTTCTCAAAATTATATATAGCATAAGTTAATCCATTAACAAGTCAAAGTTAATAATTTAAAATTTATTCATCACAATTTATTTCTGTCTTAAATAAAATTTTAATGGGTTGGTGCTGTGGTATAGTAGGTTAAGCATCCACTTGCAGCACCAGCATCCCATATGTGCACTGGCTATTCCACTTCCCGTCCAGGTCTCTGCTGGCCCAAGTGCTTGGACCCCTCTACCCACATGGTAGACCTGGAAGAAGCTCATGGCCTCTAGCTTCCTATTGGCCCAGCTCCAGCCTTTGTGGCCATCTTTGGGGTGAACTAGTGAATAGAAG
This sequence comes from Oryctolagus cuniculus, assembly GCF_051225735.1. NCBI lineage: Eukaryota > Metazoa > Chordata > Mammalia > Lagomorpha > Leporidae > Oryctolagus > Oryctolagus cuniculus. The sequence continues at coordinate 155,381,234 of NC_142869.1, forward strand.
ACATTTCTCTCTGTCTCTCCCTCTCCCTGTTACTCTGCCTGTCAAGTAAATAAATAAATCTCTTTAAAAAAATACAATTGTACATCCTACCCTTAACTGTACTTACAAACAAAGATCATTTTCTAAACTAAAATGAAGACTGACTCCCCCTAAATCTCATATCTTGCCTAAAAATCTTCAAGGCCTTCAAGGCCTCATGTTTTCCAAATGGTGTCAAATTCTTCAATGAGAGGCCATCTTTGTGGCATAACATGTAAAGCCTCCACCTGCAATGCAGGCATCCCATATGGCCGCTGGTTGGAGCCCTGGGCCTCCACTTCTAGTCCAGCTCTCGATAATGCACCCGAGAGAGCAGTGGAAGATTAGCCAAGTACTTGGGCCCCTTCCTCCCACATGGGAGACCCAGAAGTTCTGGGCCCCTGGATTTAGCCTGCTGCAGCCACTTGGTGAGTGAACAAGCAGATGGCAGTTCTTTCTCCCTCTCGCTGTTTCCCTACCTTACCGTCACTCTGCCTTTCAGGTAAATAAAAAACTAAATCTTTAAACAGTTTGTCAATCATGGATAGCATCAGAAGCAAAAGGAAGAAATATGTATAGTAGTAATTCATTTAGAATGCCCAAAGGTCATATAGAATTTTAGCGCCAAAGAGATACCAAGTTCTACTTCCTAATTATATAGGTCTAAAAACCTGGATACTAAAGGTACTAAATGAAGACCTGTATATACTGAGGCAGTTTGTGGCAAAAGAACAAGCTACTCACACCACAGTAAAATCATTTATCTTGAAAAATGTTAATAATCAACAATAAAAAATACAAGAAAAGTATAAACTATGATTCCATTTATGTCAAATCTGTATATAAGTAGCTGATTAATGGTCATAGAAATGAAATAGCACTTGGGAACTGGGTGAAATGAGTATGAGGAAACTCATCCCTGAGAAGGCAAGAAGGAAACTTCCAGGTTGTATGAACTAATCTGCAAGGTGCTCTTTTCTAGAGCTGCCATAAATATCAACATGGACTGGGTAGCTTGACAACAGAATTTGATTTTCGCACTGCCTGGAAGCTGCAGGTCTAAGATCAAGGTGTTGGCAAGTTTGTTGTCTCCTGAGGCCTCTCTTATTGGCTTGCAGACATCCACCCTCTCATTGTGTCCTCACATAATCCTTTTCAATGTTCCTGTGAAATGATGACATCTCGTTCTCTTCTCTATGGACCCCTGTCCTGGTGGATTATGGACTTGCTCTTATGAACTCAGTGAACCTTAAAAACCTAAAGTTTCCATCTCTAGAAATAGCACCACTGGGGGTTAGGGCTTTACCCTATGACATTGGTAGGGGTGCAAGGAAACAAGAAAGTTGGCAACAGATGATAGATAGGGACTTTCTAATTTTCAAATACCACAACATTGATCATTTAAGCATAGATTTGATCATTTAAGATTTTTGAATTTAATTTGTTTCTTAGACCTAAATTTAAAATATATTTGTCTTGGTGAAGGAATTGAAAGTTGACTTCAGCCATAGGAAATTAAGTAGGTACACTAGTCATTATCATATATCGCATATTTGTATTGTTTTTAAGATAGTAAGAGCCTGATCATATGCAAAGACTGACAAATAAGATTAAGTACTTACATCATTTTTGCTGAACTAGGGCACTTTTATCCATGGGTTTTATAGACTACTTTTTGTTAGATTCATGAGGAGACTTTAAAGACGCCACATGGTTACTCTCACCATTACTGAGGATGATCTGGGCAGTACAATTTCTAAATGAGATTTTAAAATATTACTTGCTTTAATTTGGAGACAACAAAGATTGAAATGACTTATATGACTTATATGACCTGTGAACTTATATATTGTATTGCGTGACGATGAACAGTATTGTCCACAGTAGAAAGGGAATGTATGATATAGTAGTAGGTAAACTCTGAGGTATAGTTTCCCCTCATTGGCCACCTATGTGCAGGGCCTTAAAGAAAAAAAAAAAAACTATTTTAAATATTATTGCCAATTTCAATGATTTGTGTCAAAAGTTATTTTCATAGTTAAAGGAAAATCTAACAATTTTATTTCACACAATATCTTGAAGGCATAGTCATTTTGCTATAAATTTTTAACAGAGAATGATCCAATAGCAACTTCAGAGGTCATCATATACTGCAATGAAAATAAGATTGTCTCAGCAATTTTTTATTATAATTACTGAATCATTCTTCCTAAAACTTCTGGTTTGGTTATGATAGCACATCTCTTAGGGAATGAGAATTTTTGTTCTACAACAAAGATGATTTTGCATTAATAACTGACAAAAGTTGTTATTAAAATTATGATTTGTATTTGTTTTCAAATATTTACATGTTTCCAAATTTTGATTTTTCTTTTTGTTCATTACAGTACTGGGGATGTTATCTTCACAATATCATTGGATTTTCACACTAATATTTAAAAAAAATTGATAGTAAAGGGACCAGAGAAATTTCTTGCGCTAATTCAAAGACTGAAAACACAGCTTCTGCAGAACCAGCTTCATCCAAAAATAACCAACATGTCTGCCAGCTCATTAGAAGGTCATTATGATAAAATTACCATGGCTGACACACCTACTCCCATCATGTACCTGATGAGATGACACTTCCAGATTTTCCAAAATAGGGCAAGGAAATGAGCAGTGTTCAAGGCTGGCTCCAAACTCTATTTTTTAGGAATATTCAGTTAAGTCATGCCCCAGTCAGCATCTTGTATGCCTCCAATTCAGATTAATTAAGAGATGACCCCAAACTTTCTTAAGACAACTTTCTCTTGAGCATACCCATACTCCTTTACTGCATACTTTCACTTTACATGGACATAAATCTTGCTTCTCTGTTGAGCTTTATTTATGTTTTGTCCTTGAATTGCTTCCATTGTCAGGAATAAGAATTTGGACCCAGACACCCATGACAGTTTCACTGATTGATTTGAGAAGATATCTAATATAAACTTATAAAATTATATTTCCATACCTTCCTTTAACAGAAAAACCTTGAAGCCTGTCCTCATTAGCTTCAATTGATTGTACTTAGTACTTCATGTGATGATTATAATGATACTGTGTATGTAGGAACATCCATTTTTAATTCTAACTAAATATGTATTAAGTAGGTCATTAAGAAATATGAAAATCCTCATGTTTGGGGCAATCAATGTTGCCATTATAATGAAAGTGATAAAAGGTGATTAATTTTAATAGTTGAATGAGTCAACAATACTACCAATGACTATGGAACACACAACTGCATATACTCACTATATATCAAATATACAGAAATACACTGTAGGTTATCTCCATGTAACAGTGAATATCAATGAGATTTGGACATGAATTATAATTTACATGATTTCAACCTAGCGATTTATTAACTATATAGCCATTATTTTACAATATCTAACAGAAACAAAGTTGTTCATTAGACCTTTGAAAACAGAGTGACTTTGAGCTTTGGTTTCAGCAGTAAAGGATATACAGAATTAATTCATGGAAACAATGCAGCATTTATAATTCATTTTATAAGGAAGCAAAAACAATCTTTCATTTATCCAGTCATTTCAGAAACAGAACTGCTGAATTCCATGGCACTGTTAGAAATAACAATTGTTAACTCGTGGCTTATTATGAAGAATAAGAATAAAAATTTACACTTACTTGAAATAGTGGCTCTGTTCTATATGAATTTAATGTTGAAACAGTGCTGCTCTAGCTCTATACAAAGCAGATTATTCAGGTATCCACTGCTGTTGAACTTCTACCACCATTTCATACAGGTCCTTTCTTCTCTGGAGTTATATTATAAGGTTTAATGTTAGTGTTTCACCAAAATCTTGAGGCACAGAAACAAATAACAGGAAAATGTCCATTAAAAACAATTATTAAAAAATCAACTTCAATTAGCCTTGAATAGACCTGATGACAAAACTACTAGAGAAAAAAATACTTTTTCTTAGAATATCAAATGAGAAAGATAAGAAGAAAGCCAAGAAAATTATGTTGTAACAAAATTGGTATGTTGATATAGATACATAAAAACTAAAAAGCAACCTAAAAAAATTTAGGGGCTTTAAACTACAGTAACCAAAATGAAAATATCTCTCAAGTGTGATTCAAAGATAGATTTGAGTAATCAGAGAATTAAAAATTAAACTTAAACGTAAGACAAGGAAAATGATGGAATCTGATGACCATATGAAGGGCTGAAGAAAACTGAACAGAGCCTGTGGAGGTTGTGAGGCACCATCAAGCTGACCAATGCACACATTGTTGGCGCCTAGGGAAAAGAGGAACATGGTGAGGGTATTTGAAAATACTGCCTGGGAACCTCTCAAGTTTGATGAAAGACATGGATATTATATCCAATAGATTGCAAATAAGGTGAACTTAGAGAGCCACAGTAATAGATATTATAACACATTCTAGTAAGCCAAAGACAGAGGAACACTTGAGAGCAACCAAAGGGAAGTGACTCAGTGAAAGGCTCCCAAGATCATGGTCAGATTAATCAGAGGCCAGAAGACAGTGGGCTGATATATTTAAAGCACTAACAAAATGAAACAGCAGAGAATTCTAAAACTGACAAGACTGTTCTTCAAACGTGAGGAGAAAATTAAGACATTTCCAGATAAAACAAGAGTTGAAGAAATTTGTTACGACTAGATCTTCCCTGTAAGAGATGGTCAAGGGAGTTATGCTGGATAAAATGAAAAGTCAAAAGACAATATTCAAGGCCTTTGAAGAAATAAAGATCCCAGTAAAGGTAAATATATTTGCAATTCTGAAAGTTACTATTTTAGCAGTATATCTATAGTTATGGTTTTAATGATTTAATAGTAATATTTAGAAAAATATGTTAATATTGTGAATTTTGTAATTTCACACTTTATTTCCACATAATTTAAAAAATTAATAATTTAAAATAATATGAGTTTATATGTGGGGACACATAATACAAAAAGATGTACTTTTGTGATATTAACAACTAAAATGGGAGAGAACAGGGCTTCTAAAGGATCAGTGTTGTCCTGTGCTGTAGGAGCTCAGCAGGTATAAATTAAAATTAGAATGTTATGAATTTAAGATGTTACATTTAATGGCCATGGGCAACTACAAATAAAGTTTCTATGCACTATCCCCAAAGGAAATCAAAAATGGAATTTAAATGTATTCACTATAAAAAAAAAACACAAAGGAAGATAATAATGTGAGACTAGAACAAAATAAAATTCTTTAAGACATATGGAGAACAAATGACAAAATGAGAATTATTGATTAATTAATTAATATCAAAATCTTCGTTAGCACTGATTTTTTAGTATGAAAGTATTTAACTCCTCAAGAAAAGGGCATATTTGCAGAATGAATTCTTTTTTAATTCAACTGTATGTTGTCTACAAAAGGCTCATTTTAGATCCAAAATCACAAATAGATTGAAAAGTAAAAGGGAAGAGGGTGAAATAAATAAATAGTAATCAAAAGGCAATGAGGGTCAATATCCTAGATATCAGAAAAATAAATGTGGTTATAAAAGACAAGGAAAGACTTATATTAACTAATGTTGACAAAATTAAAGGGATAAATAGAAAATTCTGTATAAATAGTTGGAGACTTCCCTCAATATTGGATGGAACAACTAGACAGAAGATGAGCAAGGAACAGGGAGAAGGGGAACTACAGTAAGTGAGTTATAGCTAACAAACTGATACAGAATTCCCTAACTGAAAACAATGGCAAACACATATTTTTCATGTGTGCATGACGCATTTTTCAGATTGAACATGGTACCAGATTAAAAGAATTATACCCTGTGACCATGTGGGATTTCTCTTTTGAATGCAAGGATGGTCAATAAAATAAAAAGTAATCAATACAGTGTATCAAAATAAAAGCACATAGGGAAAAACTGCATAGTCAACTCAATTAGTTCAAAAAAGAATTTGTTAAAGTTTAATACACTTACATGATAAGAACACTCAAAAATGAGGAATATGAGGAAACTATCTCCATATAACAAAAAAGCATATGAAAAACTAATATTGAACATTATGAAATGAAAGCATTTCCTCTGATGAAAAACCAGGCAAGTATGCTAATTCATACCACTTCTATTCAGCATAACACTGGAGATTCTAGTCAAAGTAGTTAGAAAATATAAGAAAATAAAAACCGTCCAAATGGAGAGAAAGGATTTTTTAAATTATCACTGCTAATAGATAATATGGTATTATTTTTTTAAAATACTAAAGAAGCTGGTGTTGTGGCACAGGTTAGGTTGCCGCCTATGAAACCAGCATCCCGTAAGAGCACTGATTCACATCCCAGCTGCTCCAGTTCTGATCCAGCTCCCTGCTATTGCATCTAGAAAAAAGCTGCAGATGATCTAAGTACCAGGGTTCCTACCATCCATGTGGCAGGCACGAATGGTATTCCAAATTCCTGGCTTGGGCCTGACCCATCTCCAACCACCACGGCATTTATGGAGTAAATCAGGAGATGGAAGATCATTTTTGTCTCTGTCTCTCACTCTGTGTCACTCTGCCTTTCAAATAATTAAAACAAAATTTTTAAAAAAGACTATATACTGAAACCAGCTCAAAACTGATCAAAGACTTAAAACTGTAAAACTTTTAGAAGAAAACGTAGGATGAAAGTTTCATCAGTCTGGAGTGTAGTGTTTGCTTTGGATAAGATTTCAGAAGCGTTGACAGCAAAATCAAAAATAGACAAATCAGTCTTGATGAAAACAAATTTATAGATGTGCATAAAAATACACTTTTTTATTTTATTTTAACTTTTATTTAATGAATATAAATTTCCAAAGTACAGCTTATGGATTACAATGGCTTCCCCCCCCCCATAATTTCCTTCCCACCCGCAACCCTCCCCTTTCCCACTCCCTCTCCCCTACCATTCACATCAAGATTCATTTTCAATTCTCTTTATATACAGAAGATCACTTTAGCATATATTAAGTAAAGGTTTCAACAGTTTTCACCCACATAGAAACACAAAGTGAAAAATACTGTTTGAGTACTAGTTATAGCAATAACTCACAATGTACAGCACATTAAGGACAGAGATCCTACATGAGGAGTAAGTGCACAGTGACTCCTGTTGTTGACTTAACAAATTGACACTCTTGTTTATGGCATCAGTAATCACCCTAGGCTCTTGTCATGAGTTGCCAAGGCTATGGAAGCTTTTTGAGTTAACCGACTCTGATCATATTTAGACAAGGTCATAGTCAAAGTGGAAGTTCTGTCCTCCCTTCAGAGAAAGGTATCTCCTTCTTTGATGACCCGTTCTTTCCACTGGGATCTCACTTGCAAAGATCTTTCATTTAGGTCATTTTTTTTTTTTTTTTTTTTTTTTTTTGCCAGAGTGTCTTGGTTTTCCATGCCTGAAATACTCTCATGGGCTTTTCAGCTGGATCCGCATGCCTTAAGGGCTGATTCTGAGGCCAGAGTGCTGTTTAGGACATCTGCCATTCTATGAGTCTGCTGTGTATCTCACTTCCCATGTTGGATCATTTTCTCCCTTTTTTATTCTATCAGCTAGTATTTGCAGACACTAGTCTTGTTTATGTGATCCCATCAAAAGACACTATTAACAGAATAAAAATGCAACTCACAGAATTGGAAAAAAAAAATATTTCCAAAAGCACCATTGTTGGGAAATGTCCAGCCTATAGGACAAAAAAGGTTCACAAAATCATTAGATCTGGTTCTGCCAAGGCAATCATAATGGAGATTTGAATTTTAATAAATCTATAGCAATATAATTTTTATTTTGCTAATTTTGTATGGCCCATGAATGATTTTATAAAAATCCAAATGGCCATTCACAGAAAGAAGTTTCTCCACTCCCGAATGTCATGAGATTGATATCCAATATAGAGAGAAATTTTAAAAGCAACAAAAATTTAACTGAATTTTAAACTAGAGGAAAGACATGAAATGGCATTTTGCTAAACACATACAAATGACCTACAAACACATGAAAAGATCCCTCTTCATCAGAGAAATGCAAATTCAAATTGTAATGATATGCCACTTCAAACACATAGGAATGTTTTTATCAAAAAAAAAGAGCCAGAAAATAAAAAGTGTTGATATAATATGGAGAAGTTGGAATCATCGTGCAGTTTTTAGGGAATGTAATACCATGGGGCCACTATGGAAAGTGGCATTGTATTCCATCAAATAATTAAAGTAGAGTTACCATAAGATCCAGCAATTCCATTTCTAGGAACATAGGCAAAAGAATACAGTGTAGAGTTTCAAAAATATATGTGTACACTCATATTCATAATAGGAGTATGCACAACAGCTAATGGAAGCAACCCAAAACTCCATCTTCGTCAATAAAAAGATAGAACTTACATAATACTATAGTTTCAATTCTGTTGTGAGTATGTTAAAAGTTATTTTTACTAGTTAAATTGAATGCATTTTTGTTTGATTATTGTTTATAGCCTGTGCCTATTTTCCTGCTGGACTATGATCTTGCTACTTTTTATTTGTTGAACATTTTATTTACTAGAGCCAATGAACCTTTGATTACTATGTTAATAAAAATGTTTTTCAAAAACAATAATCTCCATAAGTTGAAAATGAATACATAAACAAAACCTGATACATGTTTGCAATGAAATATTATTCACAATTTAAGAGAAAAGAAATTCCCACATAGATTGCAACATGGGTGAACATTGTGGACGCCATATTAAATGAAAGAAGCCATAAGAAAGACTGACGTTGTATGATTCCACTTGCATAAGTTACTTAGCCAAAATAATTGAGATAGAAAGTATAATGGTCATCACCAGGCACTGAAGGGGAAGGAGACTGGGTGGTTATTTTTAATAGTAAAAGAAGAGAACAGCTCCAGAGGAGGAGGAGGAGGATAACGATGATAACACAACATTTTGAATGTATCTAATAACAAAAATTTGACATTTAAAAATGGTTAAGATGGTATAGTTCATGTTGGGCATATTTTATCACCATAAAAGAGACAGGATAAGAGGAAATAAGCAAAATAGTTTTTGCAAGGAAACAAACAAATCTCCATGTAAGTAATATGCTCCTTTTCTTAAAAGACTATTTTGTAAGAGTTTCTGTAGAATGCATGTTTTCTAATACAGAAATTTGACTTTGTAAGATACTTAAACTTTAAAAGCTGTCCAATAACACATGGTATGCTCTTCCAAATTTAACTAGAGAAATAATGCTAAAATCAACTTACAGAACAAAGGGATGGCCTCATTTAAAAAATAGTAAAATTTCTGGTGCAGGAACAGTGTCATACTTTAATTTTATTATATGAAAGTAGGAGGGATTCCATTAGAAACCAGTTTTAGGGATGAAAATTTTCGCAGGTACCCTAATGAGTGCCCACTCTGTATCCAGCAATAAGATGAAAAGCAAGATACAAATGTACTTAGACAATCCAGGAGTGATAAGAATCAGAGAGTTATGGGGCCAGTGTTGCTGTGCAGCAGGATAAGTCCCTGCTTGTGACACTGGCATCTCATATCAGAGCTCCAACTGGAGTCTCAGCTGCTCCAATTTCACTCAAGCTCCCTGCTAGTGCACCTGAGAAGGCAACGGAAGATGATCCAAGTGCTTGGCTTCCTGTCACTCATGTGGGAGACCCGGAAAGAGTCTCTGTCTAGTCTAGTCCTGGCTGTTGCCACCATTTGGGGAGCAAATCTGCGGATGCAAGGCCTCTCTCAGCCTTTCTCTGTGCATCAGTGTGTGTGTGTATGTGTGTGTGTGCACGTACATGTGTGTATTCCTCTCTCTCCTTTAAATGTTATGAATTTCAAATAAATAGATAAATGCTTAATAAAAAATAAAAGAATTAAAAAGGTCATAATAAAGCATAATTTAATGAAAACATTGGACTTGGAAACACTAGGTATATTATCCCTGATTAAATCCATAGCTTTTTCTTTATTTTCTATATCTTTGTGCAGATATCCCATCCAGCTTAATATAAAATCTGCTGGTGCCTTCATCTCAGATTCGTTAGCTTCCAGAATTGTGAGAAATACATGGTTGTTGTTTATAAACCAACTGATTGTGGTATTTTTATAACAGCCCAAACAGACCAAGATAATGTATGCTTTTTTTACATTTCCCAGCTACATTCTTAAATGTACAATAACATTGTTGTGGCAAAACTCTCTGTTATATATAAATACGCTATATTTTAAAATAATATGCCATGTTCTATTGCTGATGCAATAATGCTCTCTGATAATATGTACATGCACTGAGCATTGGAAAAGATATTCATTCATATCTTTCACTGATTTCAAAGATGTGGGGTTATTGAGTATCATATGGTGTATAGATGTCAGTTCATGGGCTCTGTCTCATTCAACCCACCAATACTGCTCATCACCGCTCCCATATGAGTCAGTGGCCTAAGCAGTAAGTAAGATGAAGATATTAACTGGCTAGGAGGCTTTCCTTGCTCTGTATCCTTGCTCTATAAAATCTTGTGGGACTTTTAAATTTTTAATTAGTTTTAAACTGATTCAATGTGCTTTGTAGATACAATTCTAAGAACAAAATGATATTCCTCTCCTCCCTCCCTCCTACTCTTTCCTTCCCATTCTCCTTCTATCTACCTATCTTTTTTTAGCTTTTGTGATAACATAATTTAAGTTTACATTACAGTATAAAGGTTTAATACCTCACTGAATAAGAATTTTTACAAGTAAAAAGACCTTAGTTTAGAGGGAATATAGACAATGGCTATAAACAATACTTGAATGGAAAAATGACCATTTCACCAATATAAAGTACATTTAAAGCAATTACAGATTGTTAAAACTATAGTATTGTAACATGTTTAACCACTGATTTCACAAAGGTATAAAACAAAGTTTTACAAAACTTTATTTGCAGCAATATTGACACATACAGAAATTTCTTTCTTTTTTTTTAATTCTAGCTCCCCACATATAAGGGAGAACATGTGGTATTTGTCTTTCTGGGTCTGCCTTATTTCACTCCACATAATGATGTCCTCCAATTTCATCCATTTCGTTGTAAATCTTAGTATTTCATTCTTTTTTATATCTGAATAATATTCCATTGTGTATATGTACCACATTTTCTTATTCAGACATTTGATGATAGATTTCAAGGTAAGGGAGTGGAATGGAGAGATACTCAACTAGGAAATCTAAATTCAACTGATTTAGAGAGAACACCGCTGAATTCCCCACCATATTTCTGCTCAGATATTAACAAATATGCTAACTCAACTAATCACTCATGCATAAGAGATTAAAATCCTTTCTGAGCTAGGGCTCTCATTCAGTTAGAGTGAAAACATAAGTCATTCCTCAAAACCTTATGTATGTTTATCTCTCAGCTTCTTATAGCCCTGGGGAGCACACAAACATATGAACTGGGGGAAAGTAAAGTCAATCTGGTGTTGTTCATAGATAGATAACAACTCTACCACATTCTAGCTGTGGGAACTCTCTTTTTTGTCTCATTATCAGTAATCTGTGATCAATAATAGTATATCAAAGGGTTGGTTTATATTACAGTACATTAAATGAAATGATAAGAAGAAGACATAAAGGGAAATATGTTAATATTCTCTAAAATATTTGGTGAAAGGTAAAATAGTGTCACATTTCTGGGAGACATTAGAGTGTAATGGGGTATAATGGAAATCAGTGAACATAGAGTTTTAGATTTGGGATTAGATTATGTTGCACTTTAGTTGTTGGAGCTAATCAACTGTTTAGCTAAAGGCTGGTTTTCCTTATTTTTAAAGGGTAGGGGTCTATAAGGAATCAACATGATATAAGTACACCTCAGGTAGCTCAAGTTCAGGATGTTAGACTGTAATAATGACAATTACTCTGCCTGGGTCATCCTCCTTCATAGTAAACATCTGACAAGCCAGAGATGAGTTAAGTTACTGCAGAGCAACATCTAGGCAGAAATATATTCAAAGTCTTTGTTTCAAGGTGAATTCTGATGTATTTATTATTTATTTACTTGTACTCCTTTAGGGGGCAAATGTTTGGCACAGTGCTCAAGATGCCACTTGGATAAACCATATTTTATATTAGAGTGTTCAGCTTTGAATTCTGATTTAGTTTCCAATTCCAACTTCCTGCTAATTTACACCTGGGAGGCAGCAGGTTATGGGTTAAGTATTTGGCTCCCTGCCACTCTTGTAAGCAAAGTTCCAGGCCCCTGGCTTAGGCCTGGCATAGCCCTGGCTGTTGTGGGCACTGGGGAATGAAGCAATGGATGAATATCTGCCCCCCAGCCTCTCTGTTTCTCTGTGTGTAAGTGAAAATATGAAATAAAAAGTAATCAAATAGATAAAAATAAATAAAAAACACAAAATTTAAAGAAAGCTAAGCTATTGACAACTTTCTTACCTTCAGAAAATTGTATTGAAGACTGATGCACAACATTAATTATAATGTTCCCCAAAGTTCATGAACTGTCCATTCCTAAAGGCAAAGTGTAAGTTTTCAGTAAATGTGACAAGAGAAAATCATAACATTTTTATAGAAACCTAAATGTAATAGTGGTTGAAACAGCATTTCTTTAAAAATTTCTGGAAAATTTAAATTGTATTGTTTCCTCTGCTCAAAAAATTAGCCCCTTTAGAACTTTATTAGACATAGTGAATCTACACAGGAAAAGAAAAAAAGCAGGCTCACTGTCATCTTCCTGCAAAATAAATTAGCAATTTCACAATTTTCAAAGCTCAAGAGAAGTTCATTTTTAAGGCCTTGGGCTCATTTCTGTGAGAAATATAAGCATATGTGTGATTAAAATCATTTAAAAAGTAATAATGACTAAGATAATGGCTATAAATAGTCGACCTATTTATCTGTGTGGGATCTAAATGCCAAGGGTCACAGGGAACATCGTTAAAGGAAGTAGACCATTTTGGGCACAAAGTGACTTCGTATGTAACACCCTCCCTTCTTTGTATTCTTGGGTCCTGGGCAAAGCCCTTATTAAATATTCAGAGACAATGTGTTGGCTCTCAGGGAAAGAGTGGGTGTAGATATTGGGCAGAAATGAATAGCTAATCCAACCATCACAAGAGACTGTATTCAGAAGCATAGAATATGCTATTTTCATTTTCAGTAGGAAGCATACTTTTTTCTTTTTTAATTACAAAACATATTCTGATTGTAATTGCTTTTAAAATAATTTAGTCACAGAGAGAAAAAAATGTGCCTTCAGAACTTTTTATTAATGATATTTTTTTAAAAAAGATCATGTTTGTTCTCAAAACATCAGTCAGATCTGATGGAATATCAGTTCATGAATTTCTATTTGGATTAGTTGGCAAGTAATTAGAGACCATTTCTAAGTCCAAAATTTGTGTTAGCAGTTTTATTAGAAAAATTATAACCACAAATGGCACGTACAGATATCATCAGATACAATCATGAATAAATTACATTGAAACTCCAACAGTGAGTCAGGGAGATGCGCTGCATGACTTAGGAATTCCATTCAGGGAGAGAAAACAACTCAGAACTTCAACAGCTCAGGATGATTTGATGGCTAAGCAAAACATTGTAATGGAAACATCATTTGGAGCATCTGACTGTCTTCAGATTAATTCAGCTTCATTTCCATTTTTTTCCAGCAGGAGGAAGGAATACATTAAGAAGCAGGTGATCCATATTTGTAGAACAATTATATCTCTAATTAGCTCTTTGGCATTGATAAAATCCCTAAAACTCCCTTATTTACCATTCTTCTCTTCCAAAACAGCTATGTTTGTCAGAAGTCCCCAGAAGACAGTTGAGAAAACCCATAAGAAGTACGGGAAAGTTCTTGGACGTCTATGAAACTCTATGCCAACACTGGCCTATATGAATTATATAGAAAAGCATGGGTCTTTGCACTATGTTTTATAAGGTTTTCTGCAATCAAAAATCAAAATCTGGGGCCGGCACTATGGCTTAGTGGTTAAAGCCGCTGCCTGCAGTGCTGGCATCCCATATGATCACTGGTTCGAGTCCCAGCTACCCCACTTCATATCCATCTCTCTGCGATGGCCTGGGAAAGCAGTAGAAGATGGCACAAGTCCTTGGGTCCCTGCACCTACGTGGGAGTCTTGGAAGAAGCTCCTGGCTCCTGGCTTCAGATCGGCACAGATTGAACCATTGTGGTCAGTTGGGGAATGAACCAGCGGATAGATGACCTCTCTCTCTCTCAATCTGCCATTCCTTCTCTCTCTGTGCAACTCCGACTTTCAAATAAAATAATAAATCTTTTTTAAAAAAGAAATCAATATCAAATGATATTTCCCATGGGAAAAAATTACATAAGTAACATGAACATGTCTCCAAGTGCAAAAAACTGCATTACATTATTAATCAGCTTTTCATCAGTATGACAAATAATTGAGAGGGGTCACTTATGAATGAAGCAGGTCTATTTTGGCTCTTGATTTTGGAGGCTCCCAGTGCAAGACCAGGCAGGTCTCACTGGTTGGATATCTGGTGAGGCTACAGGGTGTCAGTGGCAGAGCCTGTGAAAGCAAAGTCACACTGAGAGCAGAAAGCAGAGAGCAGCTGGGCCTAATTCCAACATTATAACCAACCCTCTCCCAGAAACCTCTTTCCTAGGGCGTGCCTCAAGGCATAAGGACCACTCACTAGGCCCACCTCCCCTTCACAAAACAGGAGATGTTTTCTCAAGCCACGGTTAACATTCAGCATTGTATTAATGTTAACTCTGTTTTACTGTGTCCACATTTTAAAATGCTGCTGTTAATACCAAGGTATAGAAATCCACTTATTCATTTGGCAAATGTTATTGAGACTTTATTACACATTGATAAAGCAATGTGTAAGAATCATAAAAATAACCAGTTTTTCCAAAACATATACTTACTAATTCAGAAAGTGACATGTATTTTAAACAATTAATATACAAAAGAAAATCATATACTTCATAAATATATGGTAAATAACCAACTGTTGGAGCTCAGAAGAAAAAGAGACTATATCTTGCTCAACATAACCACTCATTTGCAAATTCTCTCGTAACAAAATACTATAGACTGGGAGACTTTGATAACAGCAACTTATTTTCCCAATTCTGGATATTATGCATCTAAGATCAAGGTGGTCATTTGTGGTTTTTTTTGGTTTTTTTTTTTTCAAAGATTTATTTATTTATTTGAAAGGGTTACATAGGGGAAAGGCAGAGAGAGAGAGAGAGAGAGAGAGACTTCCATCTTCTGGTTCACTCCTCAGTTGGCCACAATGGCCGAAGCTGCACCCGGCCAAAGCTGCACCCATCCGAAGCCAGGAGCCTCCTCCAGGTCTCCATGTTGGTGGAGGGGCCCAAAGACCTAGGCCATCTTCCACTGCTTTCCTAGGCCATAGCAAAGAGCTGGATCAGACGTGGAGCATCTAGGAATCCAACAGACGCTCATATGGGATGACAGCACTGCAGGCAGCGGCTTTGCCTGCCACGCAACGGCACGGGCCCTTGCCATTGGTTTCTTGTGAGGCCTCTTTCCTTTATTTTCTTCATCAGGTCTTTCATTCCTGTGTACTCTCTGGTGCCTCTCTGTATTTCCATGTATCCTATTATTATAAAGATTTTAGACAGATCGGACTAACCCTATCCATGTGATCTTGTTTAATCTCAGTTTTTTTTTCTTTAATGGCATCATGTCCAAATACAGTCTCAATCTGAGGTACTGGGGGTTAGGATTCTAACATACCCATTTTATGGGGCACATTTCAACCCATAAAAGTACATGAAAGATATCTAAAAACTGAAATTTATAAGAAAAACAAAGGCTGATATCGTGGTACTTTAATTTAAGCCACTACCTGTGATACTGGCATCCCATAAGAGTGCTGGTCCAAGTCATGGTTGTTCCACTTCTGATCCAACTTCCTGACAATGCAGATGGGAAACAGAAAAAAATGTCCCAAGTACTTGGGCCCCTGCCGCCTAGATGGGAGGCAAGAATGGAGTTCCAGGCCACGGTTTTGGCCTGGCCCAGCCCTGGATATTATAGCCATTTGTGAAGTGAACGACCAGATCAAAGATCTCTTTCTGTTTTCCTTATCTCTCTGTAACTCTGACTTTCAATTCAATAAATTAATTAAAAAACAACATTTAATAAACTATATATATAAAGGATCTGGGACTTATTCCTTAAATTGGGTGATTTATATACATTACTGAAGCATTTCTATTTTAATTTAGCTTTTTATAATTTCTTTCTACTGATATTTTGATATTTTCCTCTCATTTCTTAACCTCTTTTGGATTTATGTGTTTTCTTTATTTTTTATTATATGACTTTGTAATATATGGCTTTGTAATAATTCCATCCCCTATGCTGTTATACAACTGAATAAAATTCACTTGCATTTCTTTGGCATGTTAAGCAACTCCTATGATTTTTTTTTTTTTTACCACTTTCTGGATGTCACTGGGATTTTTCTTTCTGAAATTCTCTCTCCATGCTTCCTTTACCATAAATTTTATTTTTTTTTAAATATTTATTTACTTATTTGTTTGAAAGGCAGAGTGACGGGAAGAGAGAGAGAAACAGAGAGAGGAAAAAGAGACAGAAAGAGAGAGAAATTCCATCTGCTGATGAACTCTCCAGATGGCCCCAGGAGCTGAGACTAAACCAAGCCAAAGCCAGGAGCTTCCAGGTCTCCTACATGGGTAGCAGTGGCTCAACTACTTGGGCCATCCTCCACTGCCTTCCCAGTTAACAATAGCAGGAATCTGGATCAGAAATGGAGTTGTCAGGCCCTGAACCAGCAATCTGATAGATACTGGCAGAGAGAGCTGTGAATTAGCCCACTGCTTCACAATACTGGTCTTTGTCATGGATTTTAGTCCCTCATGTAATTTTAGATACTGTTATAGCTTCAATAGGTCAATATTATTCATACTTATTCAATTGTTAAACATTTTCTTTGCCTTTTTTTTTCTTTGTCAATTACCACACTTCGGTTGGAATAATTTTCCTTTGGTCTGAAGAAATGAACTCCATTTGGTGGCTATTTTACTATAGGAAAAGAAAATTATGATGAGTTATGTAGTATTGCTGATCTAGAAATACTTCTATATGCCTTACAGTAAACGAATAATCTGAAGCCAAATAGTACAAGAGTAGCAGTTGTTTTCTTTCCTGTTTGAAGAACCAATAGGTTATTTATTTTTTCACTCCTGTGGCTTCCTTCTTTCTTTTCAAGTCAGTTTTCAGTACCGTTGTTGTTACTTCTGAGGTAGTATGTTTTCATTCTCAGTTTGTTTTTAATTTATTTCGTCTTATCTTTTTGGAAGTCTTAGTAGGAAATGCAGCAGTGTATTTATTTACCCAGCTTCAGCTGAAAGCCAGATAGATGTACTGAATTCACAGGTTTGGTCTTGTGAGTCATTTGTTGGAAAATTCTGTGATATTGTTTCTCTAGATATGATTTATTTTCTGTTTTCTTTCTAATCCACTTCTGGGAATCCAATCACCAAATCTCATAAGACTTTTAAGATCTTTTATTTTCTATTCTTTATCTCTCCATGTTTGTGCTTTTTTTTTTTTTCTCCTGATGTCTTCCAACTAACTTTTTCCTTTTTTTTTTTTTTTTTTCGCCTGTGCCCACAGCTGTTAAAAGTCTGTCTTCTGTTTTTAAATTCAATTGTTTCAAATTTAAAATTCAGAATTTACACATTTGGACAAATTTCAGATTCTATTTGTTTGGTGATAATATTCATACATATTAAAGAGTGATTGATAGTAACTCCAACAACTAGGTTGTAGACTTGTACCAGTATTCCATTCACATTTTTTTCATCTTGGCCAAGTTTTAAAACTATCAGGTGATTTTGATTGAATGTAGGCTTTGTTGGTAATTTATGGACAGGCTGCTTTCCTCCAGGAATGTTTTTTTCCATCTTCCAGTAAGTAGATGGGATCATAGTAATTGGGCTACCTTTTGATCCTAGGGTGTAGACCTTTAGGGTTCCAAATGCAATCCTGAAATATTTCCTAGCTCTTTCTCCCTAGCACGGCTACTTCCTGAAATCCAGTTTTTGTTCTAAAGTAATGAGATAAAGCTCACTTCTCTTAGGTATCTTTGTCTTACAAGTTATGATCAAGCAGGTATGTTTAGTAGTACCATCTTCTCCTGTTCTGAGAAAGCATTCCTCTCCCACAAACTGTTACATTATAACCAGGCATAGCTTCTACAGTTTGTCCTTTCAAAATCTCTGTAATATATATTTGAGGAAGCAAATTAGATCTCCTTCTAGTTTAAACTCAGATGAACACAGATATTAAGAACCTAGAATCACTGAATCTCACCTTTTTTTATGAAATTACATATTTGACAATCTACAATACATAAAAAGATTAGTCATAAAAATACCAACCTAGTGTGAAGCAATATTATAATTTTGAATAGAATTTAAAATTAAATTGTATGTTTGTTTTTGCATGCTTTCTTGCATACAATTTAAAGTCACTACGTTTATTTGTATCTTACTGATATTTTATATTATTATTAAAGGGGAATTAATAATAATTATTTATTTTATGTAATCAGCAATGATTATTATTTTTTTTTTTTTGGCCAGGCAGAGTTAGACAGTGAAAGAGACAGAGAGAGAATTATAGACAGTGAGAGAGAGACAGAGAAAGGTCTTCCTTCCTTTGGTTCACCCCCCTAATGGCCACTACGGCCAGCACTGCGCCAATCCGCAGCCAGGAGCCGGGTACTTCCTTCTGGTTTGACAATCCGCAGCCAGGAGCCAGGTACTTCCTTCTGGTTTCCCATGCAGGTGCAGGGCCCAGGCACTTGGGGCATCCTCCACTGCCTTCCCAGGTCATAGCAGAGAGCTGGACTGGAAGAGGAGCAACCGGGACTAGTACCCAGCGCCCCAACCGGGACTAGAATCCGGGGTGCTGGCGCTTCAGGCGGAGGATTAGCCAATTGAGCCACGGCATCGGCCCAGCAATGATTATTTTAAAATATTTATCTATTTATTTGAAATGAAGTGTTAACAGAGAGTGGGGGAGACCGAGAGAGAGATTATCCATCTGTTAACTCACTCCCCAAAAGGCCACAACAGCTGGGGCTGACCAGACCAAAGTCAGGAGCCTAGAACTCCGACCAGGTCTCCCATGTGCGTGGTAGTGGCCCAAGGATTTGGGCCATCTTCTGCTTTTCCAGTGCATCATCAGAGAGCTAGATCAGAAGTGGAGCAGTTGATGTTTGAACTGGTACCCAAATGGATGACAGTATTGAGGTAACAGTTTAACCTGCTACACCACAACATTGGCCCCATGAGCAATGATTTAATATGTCAATTTATACTGCACAAGAGTGAATTCTCGTTTTTCTAAGATGGTAATGGCAGTCTCAGGAAGGCCACCAGTTTCCTCTTTAGCAAGCTAAAAAGTTGTAATACCATTAAAAATAATGTTCTTCAAAAATCATTTATATTGGCTAAATCTCCCAATATTCCCTTTGGATTGAGCACAAATAATCACAGAATATACAACTCAAATGAGGAATATGCCAAGTTTTATAAGGGTTAATCTTAAAAGAAAAAATGAACCTTGCTTTCTTAGATAACATTTTAATTAAAATTTAAAAAGTTAGTAAGACCACTTTGTACTACCTATTGGAAACAACAAAATGGGAAAAAAGTTTGATTTATACTTAAGAAGTATATTTCTGTATTATAGAATAAGTTAGTATACAGAAGAGAGTTGCTGAAATGTAGGTTTGAAAGTGCTGTAAAAGTGTAGGGGAAAGAGCCCTTGTGGAGAATGCCTATAGATTTAGTATCTCACACAAAGTTTCCATTAAAAAGCTATGGGATGGAGTTATGGTACAGCAGTTAAGAATCCACCTGGAACACTTGCATTCCAAATCACAGTGCAAGGGTTCAAATCAAAACTCTGTGTCTAATTCCAAATTCTTGGTGATGTGCTCTCAAGAAGGTAGCAGATGGTGGCCCAACTACTTGCATTCCTGCCACCCATTCTGAGAGACTCATACTGGCTTCTAAGCTCCTGCATTTGAACTGGCCATCTCCTGCTATTGTTGGTATTTGGAAAATGAAACAGTGGGTGGAAGATAGATCTCCCTCTCTCTCCCTCCCCACCAATGTCCATCTGTTATTCTCATGTCTCTGCATTTCAATTGAATAATACTAATAAAATGAAATAATATAGCCACTGAAAAAAACCTTAATTTTGCAAAAAATCAGTAGGTGAACAAAACGTCAAGAGATGGCAGAGATTTTCAATTACCGAGTCACAGCACTTTCCGTTTTGCCCTGTTTACAGAATCCGCTTTTGATTTATATGTCAATATATACTGCGCAAAGGGATGATTGAGCATTTGTCTAGGCTCATCTTGACAGTCGCTTTCCCTTTTCCAGTATTTTTCCCTGAATGTACTTGTGTCACTGATGCACACGATCAAAGAAGCACAAAGCTGTTTTTTACAGGGTATTTTGGACAACACTTTTCTTGATGGATAAAGATAGAACAAATCTCTTTTGGCAAAAAAAAAAAAAAAAAAAAAAAAAAGTCATCATTAGCCCCTGTTCCTGGTGAGAGTACCTGATGTTTGGAATTAATGTAGCCTGTCTGAATTTCAGCCTAAAGTATGAGAATGAAAAGCCAAACTGATAATGGTGAAGGAATAGGATTTACAGTCTTAGTCCTTGATAAAACTGCTAAGTCACTGCACTGAACCTGGAAATACCTACTTCCAGTCATCCTGTTTTATGAAATAATGAAATGATTTTATGGTCAAGCCTCATTAGATTTTTTTTAAACTTTTATTTAATGAATATAAATTTCCAAAGTACGGCTTATGGATTACAATGGCTTGCCCCCCATACCGTCCCTCCCACCCGCAACCCTCCCCTTTCCCACTCCCTCTCCCCTTCCATTCACATCAAGATTCATTTTTGATTCTCTTAATATACAGAAGATCAGTTTAGCATACATTAAGTAAAGATTTCAACAGTTTGCTCCCACACAGAAACATAAAGTGAAAAATAATAGATGATTTTTTAAATGATGATGAAATCAGATCAGACCTATTGTCATGTTTAATCCCAGTGAGAGTCAAGTTGGGAATTGATAATTTCTTTCTTTCTTTTTTTTTTTTTTTTTTTTTTACAGAAGGTCAGTTTAGTATACATTAAGTAAAGATTTCAACAGTTTGCACCCCCACAGAAACACAAAGTGAAATATACTGTTTGAGTACTCGTTATAGCATTAAATCTCAATGTACAGCACACTAAGGACACAGATCCTACATGAGGAGTAAGTGCACAGTGACTCCTGTTGTTGACTTAACAAATTGACACTCTTGTTTATGGCATCAGTAATCACCCTAGGCTCTTGTCATGAGCTGCAAAGGCTATACTATGATGCCTCATTAGATTTTTATGTTGAAACTGATGTAGATGAGATGCCTAGATTGTGAAGGTTGGGTTTAGGAAGGACTGAGTATTCTAAACAAAGTTGTTTGTGTTAAGATATGAAGATATTGAGTAGATTTTATTAAAAACCACACATATAATTCCATATTTATATATCAAGTCCACTAGCATATGGGTTCATTTTTTCCCCTTTTTTGCATTAGAAGAGATCAATCTGGTGGAAATGGACTTCAGAGATGGGAAGTGGATCTAGAAATATAGAGACCAGTAATGATACTTAAATACATGTGAGCATAATAGAATGGAGGGAAGATACTGGCTGCTTACATATTTATTTTATAAATGAACAGGATTTGATTATTTTTATGATGTTGAACGGGAGTTTGGCACAATGATTAAGATGCTGCTTCAGAAACCCATATCCATATTAGAGTCCCTGGGATCAAGTTCTGGCTGCACTTCTAATTCTAGCTTTCTGCTAATATACCTCCAGGGAGGCAGCAGAGAAAGCTCAGGAAGTTGGGTCACTGCCACTCACAAGGGAGACCAGTTTGAGTTCATGTCTAGCAACTTTGGCCAGGCCCTGCCCTAGCTATCGCAAACATTTGGGAAGTGAACCAGTGATGAAAGATAGTTCTTTTCTCTTTCTCTCTCTTTGCCCTTCATTTAAAACATACAAGAGTTTGGCAACATAAGATGTTTGGGAATGGAGGTGGTACAGGAAAGAAAGTAATGAAACTTTTCCCTGGGCTCTTTGATTTAAGTAACTGGATAATAGTAAGGTTAATTTTAAAAAAAAGGTGTAAAAGGAGAATGAGCTTATATTTTGTTTCTTTTTTCCTTTAACAGTACCAGTGTAAAGTAATAGAAAAAGTTCTAAAAAACAGGGTAATTATTTGAGTTCTAATTTCTTTGACACATTTGTTTATTTCATCCATTTGAAAGACAGAAAGAGAGAGAGACAGAGACAGAGATATCTTCTATTCACTTCCATTCCTCACATAGCCATAAAAGATAGGGTATGGCCAGGCCAAAGTCATGAGCCCAGAAATTCATCCATATATCCCTTGTGGGTAGAAGAGGCCCAAGCAGTTGGGCAATGATCCACTGCCTTCCTGGGTTATTAGCAAGAAAATATTTCAGCAGCAGTGTGGCCACAACTTGAAGGAGCACTCTGATACGGGATGTTGATATCCCAAATGGTAACTTAACCTATTACATGAAAATACCTGCTGATATAGAATGCCTGTCCATAGGTAAGTTGCTTATTCTTTTGAGATTCAGTTTTTTTAAGTGCAAAATGAAATGGCAATGCTACATATGAATTTAGGTTTTATTACCCAGCTCTAATTTCAACCTATTTGAGTATAATAATAATTATTATATTAGCATCATCAATTAAATATATGTATTTAATTTTACACAACTTTAATTAAATTAACATCTTTTTGAAATTATCTTACTAAAAGAAAGTTTATAAAGAAATAATTTCAATACAGAAATACAAGTATAATGCAAAGCTGATAACCATTCTAATATAAAATTAAAATAGAGCAAAATGAAAGAAACTGATTATAAAATTTATTGTGCCATTATCTGATGTTAATTTTTCCAATTCTATAGAATTAAAACCAGAATATATCTTTGCTATCTTCCACATTTTTAAAATAGTATTAATACGAACTGACAAATTAATGGATAAAGTTTTATACATGAAAACACAAACCTATATAAATGTAAGATATCTGAGAATTTTGTTGTCAAGGTAGGCAATGTATTGACTACTCTCTTGTCTAGTCTTAAACTTCCAGTTATGGATCAGGCACTAGAACCATTTCAAAGCAACAAATAGTTGTTCTGAAAAAAATAGTCAACAGTTTCATTCACTCAGCGTCAAACCACTCAAAGCCATCACTTGCATGTAGTAACTAGTTTAATTTGATACTGAGGAGAGGTTGCTTATTTATTTTGTTGACCTCCAGAACAAAATATTAATTTTTATTGTTCAAATTGTATTAAGAAAATATCACCATGCAGTGAAAAACAAAATTAATTATCCATCACAGCTGAGTTTAAAACTGTGAACTCTTTTGCCTTGACCACTAAACAATGAAAATGGGATAATAGGAAAGTCTTATGGAGGAAAATACACTTACTAATGCAGAGAAATGATTTGCTGTTTCAGATTTTCCCAGGTATACTTTTTATCAGCATTAAATAATAAATCCTTATTAGCATAAATATACAGACTAAAAGTCAGAGGCTATTCACAGTAGGTAGAAGAATATGATAAAATAAACTATTGGATTTTACATTCAAACATCACTTTGAGAAAGAGCATTATCTTTACTGCTTTCAATTGTTCATTCTCATTGAAATATACTGGAAAATATTGGATCAATCAAATTTGATCACTAAATCTTATCAAGCACATTTTTAGTGAGACCTAAGTGAATATTGGATGGGAAGAAAATAGAGCAGTGAAGCAAAGCAATTCAATTTTACCAAAATATGTTTCTGTTTTCATTTCTATGCCTCATCATGGATATATCGAGGATAATCTTGGTTAATTGGGACACTATTATCCTGCTCTGCTGTGACTTCTCCAGAGTCCCCATAACCTAAATGGCAAGCTCCTTACTCCCTACATTTTAAAATAAAATGCATATCTCTATTGTAGAAACATGATAGTTGCTCCATTTTAATGACTTCTCTTTGTCTACTTGGAAGATGTTAAATGTCGTATAAATTTTTACTCATCGTTGGTGTGAGTCTTGTCAATCATGAGCCTTCTCCATGCCCCTTTACAAGGTTAGGCAAGCTTAAGCCGTCTCACTGCCTTCAGCAGCAGAATTGTAGAGCATTTGTCACTTGAATAGTATTCCTCTGTAAACTATTTTGGCATGTGCTAAACTGAAAGATGAAAGCAAATTTCAATAAAAAAATTTAAAATACTTTCTGAGGTTGCACAACATTGTGCCCCAAGATGTCTAGGTCTTGATTTTTAGAACCTGAGAATATGTTACTTTACACAGGAAAAGTGCCTTTGTGATCAAGTTAAGAATTCTGAAATATGAAGATTATCTTTATTTCAGGTAGGCTCAGTGTAAACACAGGGTACTTTTATTTTACTCTACTAATGTACTTTAATATTTAACAAGTAAGATAATTAAAATGAAAGCATATTCAGTCAAAACAGAAAGACCCTATGTATTTTATGACACCTGGTTCCCATAATATTTGTAAATAATATTCCTATGCTGATTACTTGTTAGGTCATATCTGAAAGACCTCTCTGGCTATTAGCTATTGCATTTTCTGCCTTTCTACAAAATGTACATGTTCTGTTAAAGATGCCCAAAACAAAATAATTAAATCCAATGCTTTGTATATTTAGTCAAAATTCTGTCCTATTTTTAACATCTAAAAACTGAAACTCTATAAAAATTAGACTGCTTACAAAAGGCAAAAAAAGTAGTTGACTACAGAACTCTTTAGTGTTCTATAACAGCTCTAACAAACTATTCTTGTTAGCATAAAGTTCTTTTGTATGACTTTTTTTTTTTTTTTTTTTTTTTTTTTTTGACAGGCAGAGTGGATAGTGAGAGAGAGAGACAGAAAGAGAAAGGTCTTCCTTTTGCCGTTGGTTCACCCTCCAATGGCCGCCATGGCTGGCGCGCTGCGGCCAGCGCACCGTGCTGTTCCGAAGTCAGGAGCCAGGTGCTTATCCTGGTCTCCCATGGGGTGCAGGGCCCAAGTACTTGGGTCATCCTCCACTGCACTCCCTGGCCACAGCAGAGAGCTGGCCTGGAAGAGGGGCAACCGGGACAGAATGCAGCGCCCCAACCAGGACTAGAACTCAGGGTGCCGGTGTCTTAGGCAGATGATTAGCCAAGTGAGCCGCGGCACCGGCCTCTCTTTCATTTATTTTAATTTTTATTAAACTTTGGCGCAGATTCATGCCTATCACAATCTTCTTTTGAAAGGCAGAGTGACACAGAGAGAGAAACAAGGAAGTAAGTAACGTGCATGAGAGGGAGAGAGATTCCATCTGCTTATTCACTCACCAAATATATGCAAAGGCCATGGGTAGGCCAGTTTGTAGCTGAGAGCCAGAAACTCAATCCGGATCTCCTATGCTGGTGACAGAGACACAAATGTTTGAGCCATTATCTACTGCCCCATATAATATATTATCAGGAAAGTCCATTGGAATCAGAGGCAGGAATTCAACCTAGTCACTCAACATAGTTTGTGAATATTCCAAGTGTGGAAGTGTGGCTTAACTGCTTTGCCACAATGCCTGTTCCTCTGTGTAGCTCTTGCAAGGTTATTTTCCACTGGATTTGGACCCCACTTACATAAACCAGGATGAGCTCATTTCCACTGCTCTGACCCACTTATATTCACAATGTTTTTATGGGGAAAGTCACATCGCAGGTCTCAGGATTAGGAAATAACATCCAAACTACTATATTCAGTTTGGTAGTAGTATTTACTTCTTAGTTTTTTAAAAGATTTATTTATTTATTTATTTATTTATAAGTCAGAATTACACAGAGAGAGAAGGAGAGGCAGAGAAAGGTCTTCCATCTGCTGGTTCACTGCCTAATTGGCCGCAAGGGCAGGAGCTTCTTCCGGATCTCCCACGTGGGTGTAGGGGCCCAAGCACTTGGGCCATCTTCTCTG
Organism: Oryctolagus cuniculus; assembly: GCF_051225735.1. NCBI lineage: Eukaryota > Metazoa > Chordata > Mammalia > Lagomorpha > Leporidae > Oryctolagus > Oryctolagus cuniculus. Next base: position 155,407,429 of record NC_142869.1, read on the forward strand.
CTTTCCCAGGCCATAGTAGAGAGCTGGATCAGAAGTGGAGCAGCCGGAACTCAAACCGGCACCCAAATGGGATGCTGGCACTTCAGGTGGCGGCTTTACCCACTATGCCACAGCACCAGCCCGTTATTTACTTCTGAAGTTTAAGCTCAAATCTTTCAGAAAATTAAAACTCAATATGACTATCTTATTTTCATCTTTGCTAAGCACATAAATACTTTGAACTATGAGCCAAGTTGACCTTATCATTCCATTCATTCGACAAAACTTAAGACAGATTTCTTCTTGTCTATTGTTCCCTGGCCTTCTTTTTCTTAAATATACTTCAGAAAATGTGAATGTGAAAATTTTTTGATGTCTTTGAGATATATATCTCTATAGAATTTGATATCCATCCTTTTAAAATGCATTTTTAAGAAAGAGAAGCCTCTGTCTCCCAGTCTTTGCAAGACAGTAGGTACCCAATTTCAGTAAGTAACAATTAATAAATATGGTAGACTAATCATATTAACTCAGCTCCTCATTAAGGTCCTCTACTATTTTTCCACTAGGTTATGAGAAACTTGAACATTTACTACCTCTTGTTATGGTGGAGTTGATTTCAGTCTCTCTGTAATTGGAACGGTCTTGAAAAATTTTCCCATACCTTATAACCCATATGGTGCAATTTGTCTTTGACACTTCAGACCATATTGATAACACCCAAACTAAATACTGGCAAGTTTCATCCACTCTCATTCCCCTTTATCTTTTATAGTCTACCAACAATTTTCCAGAAATTTAGCTCTCTGCAAATCTCAGACCTGTTTTCTCCTCCCCATGGCTTTTGTCATTGTCTAAGTTCAGGATTGTACAGCTCCTTGTCTGGAGTGTTGAACACATCTTTGAAAGTTTCTCCTACTGCCAGTTTATCTCTCCTACAGTCAATCTGTACACTTTAACTAGAATCGATTTCCTAAAACAAAATCCATCATCTTGTCACTGCTTGGTTTTAGTATCTCTGTTGATTCTCTACTTAATGTTGTATAAAATCAAGAACCCTGCAAATGATGTGCCTATTCGTACTCTGTCAGTTGTTCACACTGTGCAAGGTTTCCTGGATTGCCATTTATGGTATAGTTCTCTGTGAAAGCTGAGTAAAAGTTAATAGTGAAGAACATTTAGAAAACAGTAGGAAAGCTGAAGTCAGCAAGTAGGACAATAATCCATCCTCTGTGAAGACTCTCATAGGCATGTTAACATGCAGACACAGAAGCCCGGACCTTACTCTCACCCATCTTCTCCTTCCTTCCATGACAGCCCTCTTGACTATCTTCCCAAACAACAGCAGCCAGCACTTACTGAAATGTGATAGCTTCCTATTGCTCGAAGAGTCTCACTTCAGGGTCCTATTCTGATAGCTGGATCTGACTGTCCAGATTCCTTTCCATGTTCTGACACGTCCACATGTGCCCATGTCCCTGGACAGACAGTTAATAACAACACTGATTCTCTAAATTCTTAGATTCTCACTTCCCTAGCATTTTGGGGTGATGACTACCATTATTTTTTTTTAATCTTTTATTTAATGAATATAAATTTCCAAAGTACGACTCATGTGTTACAATGGCTTCCCCCCCATACCGTCCCTCCCACCCACAACCCTCCCCTTTCCCACTCCCTCTCCCCTTCCATTCACATCAAGATTCATTTTCGATTATCTTAATATACAGAAGATCAGCTTAGTATACCTTAAGTAAGTATTTCAACAGTTTGCTCCCACACAAAAACATAAAGTGAAAAATAATAGATGATTTTTTTTAAATGATGATGAAATCAGATCAGACCTATTGTCATGTTTAATCCCAGTGAGAGTCAAGTTGGTAATTGATAATTTCTTTCTTTTTTTTTTTTTTTTTTTACAGAAGATCAGTTTAGTGTACATTAAGTAAAGATTTCAGTCGTTTGCACCCCCATAGAAACACAAAGTGAAATATACTGTTTGAGTACTCGTTATAGCATTAAGCCTCAGTGTACAGCACGTTAAGGACAGAGATCCTACATGAGGAGTAAGTGCACAGTGACTCCTGTTGTTGACTTTACCAATTGACACTCCTGTTTATGGCCTCAGTAATCTCCCTATGCACCAGTTATGAGTTTCCAAGGCTATGGAAGCCCCTTGAGTTCTCCGACTCTTATCTTGTTTAGACACGGTCATAGTCAAAGTGGAGGTTCTCTCCTCCCTTCAGAGAAAGGCACCTCCCTCTTTGAAGACCTGTTCTTTCCACTGGGATCTCACTCACAGAGATCTTTTTGCCAGAGTGTCTTGGCTTTCCATGCCTGAAATACTCTCATGGGCTTTTCAGCCAGATCCAAGTGCTTTTAGGGCTGATTCTGAGGCCAGAGTGCTATTTAGGACATCCGCCATTCTATGAGTCTGCTGAGTATCTCACTTCCCATGTTGGATCACTCTCCCCTTTATTTATTCTATCGGTTGGTGTTAGCAGATACTAGACTTGTTTATGTGCTCCCTTTGACTCTTAGTCCTTTCATTATGATCAATTGTGAACTGAAGATGACTACCATTATAAGTTGCATACCATTTCTGCTTTTGTTATTAAGCTTTGTTGCAGATTCGTGCCCTTCACAATCTTCTCTCTACTTTTCCACCTCAGACATATTCCTGTCGTCTTTGTGACTGTGTCTATGTTCTTCCTCCTAACTCTAATCCTGAAAATGTTCCTTTTATTCCTATCTGTTTTTCATTCTCCAATAGATTCCTCAAAACATCACTCCTTGCACCAGGTTAATGAAGATATTCACCTGTCTTAGCCATTGATATGGTTATTTATTTGTTCTAATCTCTAAATAACATCCATTTATGGTTTATACCTGAAGCTTGCTTCTCCTATCGTTGATATGTATTAACAAGGAAAATATTATGTCTTAATTCAACACTTGACTAAAACCCACCAGGATGGGTGCTCACAGTGGCAGAGCAGGGTAAACTGCTGATTGTAACTGTGACCTCCTATTGAAGAGTGCTAGTTTCAGTCCCAGATGCTCTGCTTTTGATCCAGCTTCCTGTTAATGCACCTGGAAAGACAGTGGATGATGGCCCAAGTGCTTGGTCCCCTGCTGCCCACGTGGGAAACCAGGATGAAATTCCTGGCTCCTGTCTTCAACCTGATCCATCCCTGGCTGTTGCAACCATTTGAGAAGTGAACCACAAAACAGATCAATCTCTCTGTTTCTCTCTCTGTCTCTCTCTCTCTCTCTCTCTCTCTGTTCTTCCTCTCTCTCAGATGCTCTGCCATTCAAGTAAATAAATAAAATATTTTTTAAAAATATTTATTTATTTATTTGAAAGTCAGAGTTACACAGAGAAAGAGAGGCAGAAAGAGAGAGGTCTTCCATCTGATGGTTCACTTCCCAGTTGGCTGCAACAACTGGAGCTGCACCTATCTGAAGCCAGGAGCCAGGAGCTTCTTCCAGGTTTCCCACCTGGGTGCAGCAGTCCAAGGACTTCAGCCATCTTGTACTGCTTTCCCAGGCCATAGCAGAGAGCTGGATCAGAAGCCAGGACTCGAACTGGTGCCTATACGGGATGCTGGTACTGCAGGCGGCAGCTTTATCCACTATGCCACAGCACTGGCCCCAATAAATAAAATCTTAAAAAAATTTTTTTGTGAACAAAGTTGTTTCTTGGTATCTTTTATCTTGTATCTTTTAATATTTACCTCAGTGTTTATCTCTGCTTAGAAATAGATGTTTTAAGTAATATTCATAAATCATGGTAATTGGTGATAATTTATCCTACTTTGGAATATAATGTTACATGCACATTCTTTGTAATCCCTAACCCATGGTTTCATACTCCTTATTGTTGTTCATATCTATGATATATACTAACACATTCTCATACTTGATCAAATTATCTAATATACAAAAAGACTTTTTGAGTGACAGTTTGTAAGTCCATACTAATGCATATATCTTAGACACTTCAATCTTCATGTTAAACTTGGACAGCTCAATTTCATAAAACTGTACATACAGAAACTCTTCAGCAGATTAAAATTTATTAAACATTTTATTCTCTGTTCCCTGAGGTATTCTGCTCAGGAATTAAAATTATACAGCTGTCAGGTTCTAAACTCATCCAGAGAGTGATTTTTCCTTTTCCTCCATTTGTGTTCAAAGTTTCATTGCTTCTAATCCATGAAACTCTCAACTTCCCAATTTCTAAAGCCAAAATATAAATTGTGGCATTTATTTCTTAAAAGCAATCTTAAAAGTAGTTTTTGAACTACATGCTACAATTTCTCCATAGATCATTTATGTTTCAGTCCCTCAGTTAATGTCTCAAATTCTATCTTCTTATATATTATGATTTCAAATACAATTACACTTAAAAAGTGCTTTTGGTTTTCTTAAAATTAATCTATCAACTCAAAGAGTTTCTGATAAAAATCTCAAAAACATTTTTCAGAAAATTAACGGGCTAAATCTAAAATCCACAGGGAGAGATAAGTGAAAATTATACCAAGGTATTTCATAAGAACAAAGACAAAGTAATTTTCTGCAACATATCAAGTTTAATAGTCATCAAAATGGCTTAAGAGTAGTGCAGCAATCAATCAAATTAAAAGAGGATTCAAAAATTGAATTTCAGTGTGTGAAAAATATGCCATCTGAAATAGATGTTAGATTATTATAAGGACACTTCAACAATATTAATGCTGGGGCTATCTGCTTCTCCATTTGAAAAAAAATCTTTTTCTTATACTGTAATAAAAATGGAAATAAATATAGCAGAATCACTTATCAAGTTGAAACAGAGTAGAAGTTTTAACTACTTTCTGGCAGAAAACAAATAAACATAATTACAGATTCATTTACCTAAGTTGACAGTCAATCTATAAGCTTAATGGCATCATGAAAAAGTTTAAATTTATGCAAGCCAAAAATAAATAGAGGGCTCCCAGAACCATGGGTTAGGAAAAGAGGCAATACAAAAGGCCAACAAATACATAAAAAAAAATGTTAACATCACTAACCACTAGGTTAGTGGCTCACTAGGCTAATCCTCCGCCTTGCGGCAACGGCACACCGGGTTCTAGTCCCGGTCGGGGAGCCGGATTCTGTCCCGGTTGCCCCTCTTCCAGGCCAGCTCTCTGCTTTGGCCCAGGAGTGCAGTGGAGGATGGTCCAAGTCCTTGGGCCCTGCACCCGCATGGGAGACCAGGAGAAGCACCTGGCTCCTGGCTTCGGATCAGCGCAATGTGCCGGCCGCAGCGCGCCGGCCGCAGCAGCCATTGGAGGGTGAACCAACGGCAGAAAGGAAGACCTTTCTCTCTGTCTCTCTCTCTCACTGTCCACTCTGCCTGTCAAAAAAAAAAAAAAAAAATACACACACACAACATCACCCTGTCAGAATGGCTATTATGCAGAACACAATGTATCAAGTGCAGGTGAACATGTGGATAACGGGGAACATTTGTGCACTCTTTGGCTGACATAATTAGTGCAGCCACTGTGGAAAACAGTGTGGAAATTCTTTGAAAACCAGAAATAGGCTTGTCATGTGATTCAGGAATCCAAATGATTGGCTATATAACCAAAAGCTATGACTGCATTATATGGATACTTGCATCACCAGTTTTACAATAGCAATGTTCACAATAGTAAATGTATGGAATCAACAAATGTCAGATGGATGGTTAAAGACGTCACACACACACACACACACACACACAATGGGATATTATTCAGCTATTAAAACATAATAAATCTCCATCATTTGCATCAAAGTGGTTGCAACCAGAAGACATGATGTTGTATCAAATAAGTTGGAGGGCCGGTGCTGTGCCATAGCAGGTGAGGCTGCTGCCTGCAGTGCTGGCATCCCTTATGGACACAGGTTCGAGTCCTGTCAGCTCCACTTCTCATCAAACTCTCTGCTATGGCTTGGGAAAGCAGTGGAGGATGGCCCAAGTCCTTGGGCCCCTACACCTGCATGGGAGACCCGGTGGAAGCTCCTGGCTCCTGGCTTCTGATTGTCCCAGTTGTGGCCCTTGTGGTCAGCTGAGGAGAAAACCATTGGAAGGAAGACCTCTGTTTCTCTCTCTCTCTCTCTCCCTCTCTCTCTCTCTCTCCCTCTCTCTCTCTGTCTCTCCCTCTCTCTCTCTCTTTCTCCCTTTGTCTCTCTGTAACTCTGCCTTTCAAATAAAAAAAATATTTTTTAAAAAGAAATGTTGGCCACAGGAAGAGAAAAACCACATGTTCCCCCTTATATGTGGGTGCTAAAATAAAAAATAAATATAATAAAATTTAAAAAGAAGGAAATGCCTGTGTGTAGCAATATTGCCACAAATATAGTTTTCCAAACTTTGCTTCATGTCTTTGTCAAATAAATTGTTAAGAATGGTATATTACTATAGTTTCAATGATCTCTGATTATTTGAAAAATGTACTATAGATGAGTAAATTCACAAATTTTTATTATTGAGAGCCCTTGCCTCTATTCTTGCTGAACTAGGATCACATTACTTGTTGAACTCTGGTTTAGTGGAACATCAAGCATTTGACTATAATGTAAGTTAAAAACATGTTATCTCAAATATAAAAAAGAAAAACACAAAAAATTATTTTCTCAGAAAAAAAGCAAAATAAATGAAAATTTAAAAATAATAAAATTCCATGTTGTGTTTTAATTTATTTTAATTTAAAACATACCTTCTATCAACAGCCTTATATGATCCTATAATTTTTGTGGTACTTCTATTTACCTGGCTGAGAAAAATTATTAAATCAAATGCGTGTGTGGCGGGGTGAGGGAGGAAGGATGCTTTGTTTCCTTAATAGCATCCTTCAGTGACAATCCTAATGAAAAAATATGTATTTAAAAAAAAAAAACATTTATCTTAGTACATGACATTTAGCTTTCCAAAATAAATCTAAATGGTGATCAAAATATATTATCTGAAATGAGATGTGCTGAAAGTATAAATATCAGATATCAAAGGACAAATATGAAAATTTTTTCCTGAATAATTGTACTGATTACCCATTGAAATAATGCAGTGTTTTGGATATACGGAACCTGTGAGTGGCATATGAAAAGATGTTCAATCTTCTTGTCATTCAGTTGAACCAATGGCAAGCTGCACATTTTACCATTTGATAATGTAATGTAAATACATCTTGGGGAGCTTTTCATATTTCTTCTACCATCTTGTTCATTTCATCTGCCCAAGCAGTGGTTATTGAGGAATCACAAAGAAATAGTTTTACTTTCTAGACACTGGGATCCCAGACTAAGAAAATATTTGTTGAATCTCTCTTTATATGATAGTTTCATCTTTTAGATTTAGAAGAAACGCTCTCCTGTTAGCACGGAGAAGACACCAAGAGTTCACATAATGCCAACAGAACTGGGTGGGTATTAGCTCATGGTGGGTGATATTCAGCAAATGGAGAAATTGGAGGTAGAGGGAAATGAGAAGTGAAAAGGAACCACACAGTTTCATTGTTCTTCCTTTCTCCCTCCAGGCACTACACCAAGTGCAACTGATTTTTTGCAAACACTCCAAGTGATTAGTACCAAGTTATTTTTTATAAGGTTAGTTGTGAAGAGAGGCCAGGGTGGTAATAATAAACATTGTGCCATTTTGTCCTTGGTTTTCTTCAATACCCACACCCTTCCCCAGGCACTTGTATTCCAATTTTTCATTTTTTTACTGCTGTGTAGTATTCCATAGTGATCATATACCATAATTTCGTTATCCAGACTTACATTGATGGGCATCTGGGTGGATTCCATATCTTAGCTAACAGTAAGCATGGGGGTTGCAGATCAATATTTCGTATATTGATTTCTTTTTGTTTGGGTGAATTCCCAGGAGCAGGATGGCTGGGTTACATGGTAGGTCTATATTCAGATCCCTGACGTTTCTCCATACTATCTTCTGCTTGGCTGCACCAGTTCACATTCTCAACAACAGCGGACCAAGGTACCTTTTTCGGAACATCCTCTCCAGCATTTGCTTTTTGTTGATTTCTGTATGAGAGCCAGTCCAACAAGTGAACTGAAACCTCATTGTGTTTTGATTTGCATTTTTCTGATGGCTAATGATCCTGATATTTTTAGAAGTGAAATTGACATGTTAAGATGTGATGATTTTGAATGGCCCTGTGTTGACTGTTGAGGGAACCGTGTTTTTTTTTTTTTTCTTCATACTGTTTGTTGAACTCTTTGCATAGTGTAGTGTTGATCTTATGAGTTTAAAGTTAACTGAAAATAGATCTTTGTAAAAAATAAAAATGGGAATAGGACAGGAAGAAGGAAGTAAGAAGGGTGGGAGTGAGGGCAAGAGGGAAGGTGGGGTGGGAAGAATCACTATGTTCCTAAATTTGTATATATAAAATGAATGACATGCATATACCTTAAACAAAAGGTTTCTAGGTAATAATAATAATAAAAAAAAAGCAAATAAAACAAAAACCTCTGCCACAGAATCTGCCTTTTGGAGAAGTCACCTTAAGTCAGATAATATCAAGATTCCTTAAGGTGGCAAGGAAGCAATCTCTGAGACTTGTCAATTCGCTCTTTCTACACAGTTTTGTGCTTAGATAGCTTGATAAGAATTTCAATCAGTACTACAGTTTTGGTAAATGAAACAATTTATCTACCCTGCAGTTCCTCTACTGAATATGCAGTCTAGAAACAGTATATGTATGAGGAATTGGCCATATTGCAAAATTCTCATTGTTGATTATTCATAACAGGTTAAAATTGGCAACAGCTGAAAGAAGGTAGATACAATCAGAATAAAATGATGATTTCATCCACATAAAATTCCAGACATGTCAATATGATAGTGCTAGAAAGCTTGAGAGAAAAGTGGTGGGAGATAAGTTTTGGCTACAAGGAGCACAGGGAAATTTTGGAGTTACTTTAATTTTTTTCTTTATTTTTGTGTTTGCATCTCTGTGGTTATTGTATAAAATTATCACAGCTCACCAAATTAACTTAAAAGTAAAGGATATCAATGCTTGCACATTTTTCTAAGACTGGTTTTAAATTAGAGACAGAAAGGGAAGGAGCAGAGTGGTGATGCTGATTATGTCTGTAGCATCTTGCTAAAGAAGGTTGTTAGTTTTAATAAGAAAAAGAGGTCATACCCCTGTATGATCCTTAGAAACAAAGGCAGTATTGCTTGGTGGATATTATGTTATCTGACTCATAGGAATAAAACCATAGTTATTACATAGGCATCTATGTCAAACATTCATGGAGTTTTGCAAGGAATCCTTTGACCTACAGGGACTTACTCTTTTGAAGACACTAAAACCCATGATCGCCACAGTAGTTTTCCTAGCTTTAAATTCTAATTATCATCACAATTTTCATTTTATATTTTCATGTTTTCTTATACCACCACCTAATACTGTCAGATATTCCAAAATAATGGCTAAATGCTCCTGTACATATTTATCATGGGAATAATAATGGCTCTGCTAAAATCCCTAATTGAAAAAGCTATTCATTGATAAATCTTTATAAGTCTCAGAAGTGTTACAGCTAGTGGTATATTATCTTGTGTGTAGAAATGTTGAAAAATTATTTTCTCCCTTACTTCCAAATAAATTAGTTTTTAAGGTATCTGGTATCATTTGTATTTTTATTGAACTTAAGCTTTACTGAGAAAATCATTACAATATATTGCCTTTTCTATGGTAGTTTTATATATATTTTCATCTTCACTTAGCTTTATAACAACCAAAAAGATTTCCCTTAATCTTAGAAGGAAATTATTATCTCAGCGCTGAGCTGAATGTAAGCACACACTGAAAAAAAAATTTTTAAGTATTTTGTGATCCAGATAACAAAGAGAATTATAAAAATAAATGAGCTGCCATACCATTTACCATTTGGTATCTCTAGCACACATAAAAACATACATACATGCTACACCTATCTATGGCCTTGTATAACATGTGCACACCATTCACATTGAATCTCCAAATCCACATGAGTATAAAATTCATCTGGGAAATGTTTCAAGGCAACATTGAAAAAGCTATCTAGGCTAGGAAATGGTTTATATAGTCATGGAACTAATATTTCTAAAAATCTATATCTAAATACCAGCTTATGACTGTGTGCATATATGGAGGTACTAGATCAAACAAGGAGTCAAGGTGCTAATGTGCTACTGTCAGCCTGTGTAATAAACACCAGTCATTCTCTGCTCTGCAAACGGCGTGACCCAATGGTGATCTTGTTATACTCACTAGGACTCAGATTCTCTATAATTTAATTTACCCTAAGGCCACTTTATGAAATTGGTCTTCCTTTGGTCTCTATCCTACATTTATAAACGTGTATACTTTTATAAAAAAATGTTTAGGAGTGTATTACTATTTCTACTCATTCAGGAATATTGTGTTTCAATCACACTATTTACTTCAGTTTCACAAAGTGCCAACAATTGTACATGCAATTATACAGACTCCAAAAGAGATTTAAAACTAAGATTCCAAAGTGTATAGATACTTTTTTTTGAAGATTGCATTTCTGGTAAACCCTCCCTCTTCAAGAGGCTCTATGTAGTTGCTGGGATACAGCCCTGAGGAAGATATTCCTTAAAGAATTTGAAACATAGCTCAATAGTTAGATTTAAAAAAAATATATTTAGTATCACCTATTTCATCCACTAATGCTTTTCTATTATTCAGGTTATGACACTGACTATGTTTTTTCAAAGTAAAAGAAATTTGATATTTATGGGTTTAACTCCAAGTTATTCCTAAATTTCAAGGTGCTAAGAACTGATTCTACTGAAGAGTGCTTAGTCCTTATTCTGCACACCTGATGCCACCAGATTCATGACCACAGATGGTCCAGTTACTTTCCCCTCCCCATAGAAGTTCCTGCAATGATGAGCGGGGGAACATCAGCTCTAACAGTAAGAATACATAGTGTTTGTTTGCTTTTAGTGTCCACATAATTATCTTTCTTAAGAGCCATCAATGACAGCTGGCGTAAATGTCATGCCTGAGATGAAAGAATAAACAGAGCACGTTATATTTCTACAATAATCCATTGTACAATAGCAATATTTCTTCAGTCTCCTTCTGAGAAAATCATTTTTCCTGTTAAATATCTCAGGTAGGGAGAAATATAGCCTCATATTAGTGAGAATACTATTACTGAATACTCTTGGGGCAGAGATTCTGGCACAGCTGATTAAGCCACCGTCTGAAATACTGGTATCCCACATAAAAGCCAGTTCAAGTTCAGGCTCTTCCATTTCTGATTCAGCTCCTTCTGATGTGCATGGGAAAGCAGCAGCAGATGTCCCAAGCACTTCGGTTCCTGCCATCAATACGGGAGACCTCTATGAAATTCCAGGTTTCTGACTTCAGCTTAGCCCAGCCCCAAGTGTTGCAGCCATTTGGGGAGTGAACAAGGGAATGGAAGATTGCTCTTGGTCTCTTGGTCTGTCCACTTTGTAACTCTATTTTTCAAATAAGTAAAAATATACCCTTTAGCAAGAGTACTCTTTAAATGTATCTGTATGCATAGATAATCAGATTTAAAGTAACCCTAGTGTTTTCCCCAAAGACAGCAAGTGAAATATTCTATTTGTACCAAAGAAGATCCTATGACTGTGAGTTTTCCAAAATCAAAATAATGCTATAAATTTTCTACTAATCCAAGAATATGGAAAATCTGAATAGCCAAGCAATAAAATGCTAGCATTACCCCCAAATAGTAGTAGAGCATCCTCTGAACATATGAATATGAAAGTATATATATATATATATGTGTGTGTGTGTATGTATATTATCTCATACATATAATACAATATTCCTATGAATAGTAACTGAAAACCTTCATAGAAATATTAAGTTATATTTAGTTACAATTGTGACATATGATTTAAAAAGTAAAATATGGTATATAACAGAGATCAGAAGCTCTAATTTAGTGGTTTTTGAGAACATGACATTTAAGCTGAGAAGAAAGACTTGCTATGAGGAGCACTGTACCAGGAAAAAAAGAGATATTTCTACTAATGAAAGCTTAGCTTGGAACATTTGCACAAATATCAGTCTGGTTTATATTAGATGTCACATGTAAGCTTGTGCATGTATGTTATACATATATATGCACTTATGCCTACAGATAGCCATGTATATACATGAATGTATGTTTGTGTGTGTGTGTGTGTGTGCACATGTGTGTCTCCATCCAACGTTGGGCAATTTTGAACTTCTCTATTCTTTTCTTAATTCAGCAGATAAATGCTTTAAGCTCCTGTATTGCATTATACAATGTTATTGCAGATGAATAACATGGTGGCAAGTCAGTCCTTATTCTAATGAAGCTTAAAATCTCAGGGGAGAGATATTAATTTAAAAGTGAAATAATTCTGACAAGTGTTCCACAGAAAATATTCGTGATTCTCAAGTATCTAGAAGAGGAATTGTGGCCTCATCTAAGAAATTAGAAAATCTTCACAGAGGAAAGGGCCTTTGTGTTAGAAGAAAGAATAACTAGTAACTCTGCAGAAAGATGGGAAACTTTCAATACAGAGAGAATATAAGGGAAAGTGTCCAGAGCATGCCACCTTTCAAAACCTATGCAGTCAACATGTAAGCAGGAGGAAGAAACAGGTCTAAGTGAAACTAACAGAGTAAAGGACCACACTGCATTAGAGCAGGGCCTTCCACATGAGATACACCAAATCTTTCAACCCTCTGTCAAGAGACAATTCCCACTCACACTCAGTGCAACCTTGTAAAATATCACAGTGTGTTCGATGTATACTGTTTTGTTTGTAGGTGTTCATATGCAATGTGTGTCTATTTCTATATATTTCTAACTTATGTGAATGTTATGATACCAATTTCTTTCTGCTTTTCACCTTTCATTTTTTGTTCAGCACTGTGTTTTAAAATTCATCAGTCAAAGCTGACTCTGTGGGATACAGGCGGGGTCGTTGCCTGCAATACTGGCATCCCATATGGGTTCAAGTTCCTGCAGCTCCTACTTCAGATCCAGCTCCTGTTAATGTGCCTGTGGAGGATGGCCCAAGTGTTTGAACCCCTACACCCACCCGGGAGACTCGGAAGAAGCTCCTGGCTCCTGGCTACGGATCAGCCTAGCTCTGGTTGTTCCAGAGATGGAAAATTTTTCTGTCAGTGTCTCTCCCTGTCTCGGTGTAACTCTGTCTTTTAAATAAATTAATAAATCTTTTAAAAAAATCCATCAGCATTGTTATGTGTGTTTCTCATACATACTTCTAACTACTTGCATGGTGTTTATCACTTCAATGACATGTCTTTAAAATACTTTATCTAACTAGTTCCATAAAAGTGAATACTCCAAGTCCTTTCAATTCCCTTTTTTTTTTTTTTTTTTTTTTTTTTTTTTTTTTTTTTTGACAGGCAGAGTTAGATAAAGAGAGAGAAAGAGAAAGGTCTTCCTTATTATCCCTCTTAGTAGTTTTTTTTTGTCTGTTCTACTTAATATGACTGGTTTAGATCTGTAATTGATGCACAGTTATTCTTAAGTGTTGAAAATTAACTGAAATGTGATCCCTGTTGAACATGGTGGTGGGAATGGGAGAGGGAAGAGATGTATAATTTGGGACATGCTCAGGCTGACTTGCCCCAAGTGGTGGAGTTGGAAGCATACCAGGGGATTCCAATTCAATCCCATCGAGGTGGCATGTACCAATGCCATCTCACTGTTCCAGGTGATCAGTTTCAGTTCACAGTTGGTCATGGTGAAGGGACTGGGAGTCAAAGGGAGCACATAGACAAGTCTAGTACCTGCTAACGCTAACTGATGGAGTAAATAAAGGGGAGAGTGATCCAACATGGGAAGTGAGAATCTCAGCAGACTCATAGAATGGCAGATGTCCTAAATAGCACTCTGGCCTCAGAATCAGCCCTAAAGGCATTCGGAGCTGGCTGAAAAGCTCATGAGAGTATTTCAGGCATGGAAAGCCAAGACACTCTGGCAAAAGATCTCTGCGAGTGAGATCCCAGTGGAAAGAACAGGCCATCAAAGAAGGAGGTACCTTTCTCTGAAGGGAGGAGAGAACCTCCACTTTGACTATGAGCTTGTCTAAACAAGATAAGAATCGGAGAACTCAGAGGGCTTCCATAGCCTTGGAAACTCATGACTGGAGCATAGGGAGATTACTGATGCCATAGACAGGAGTGTCAATTGGTAAAGTCAACAACAGGAGTCACTGTGCACTTACTCCTCATGTAGGATCTCTATCCTTAATGTGCTGTACATTGAGATTTAATGCTATAACGAGTACTCAAACAATATATTTCACTTTGTGTTTCTATGGGGGTGCAAACTGTTGAAATCCTTACTTAATGCATACTAAACTGATCCTCTGTAAAAAAAAAAAAAAAAAAAAAAGAAATTATCAACTCCCAACTTGACTCTCACTGGGATTAAACATGACAATAGGTCTGCTCTGATTTCATCATCATTTTAAAAAATCATCTATTATTTTTCACTTTATGTTTCTGTGTGGGAGCAAACTGTTGAAATCCATACTTAATGTATACTAAGCTGATCTTCTGTATATTAAGATAATCGAAAATGAATCTTGATGTGAATGGAAGGGGAGAGGGAGTGGGAAAGGGGAGGGTTGTGGGTGGGAGGGACGGTATGGGGGGAAAGCCATTGTAATCCATAAGTCGTACTTTGGAAATTTATATTCATTAAATAAAAGTTTAAAAAAAAAAAAAAAAAAAAAAAAAAAAAAGAGAAAGGTCTTCCTTCCGTTGGTTCACCCCCAAATGGCCGCTACGGCCGGCATGTTGTGCCAATCCGAAGCCAAGAGCCATGTGTTTCTTCCTGGTCTCCCATGCAGTACAGGGCCCAGGCACTTGGGCCATCATCCACTGCCTTCCTGGGCCACAGCAGAGAGCTGCATTGGAAGAGGAGCAACCAGGACAGAATCCGGCGCCCCAACCAGGACTAGAACCCCGGGTACCAGCGCCACAGAAGGAGGATTAGCTAGTGAGCTGCGGCACCAGCCTCAATTCCTTTTTAAAATTTATTTTTTTATTATTTGAAAGACAATGGTGAAACATGAGAGAGAGAGAGAGAGAGAGCGCGCGATCAGTTTTTTAATCCATTTTCCAAATACCTGCAATAGCTTTGACTGATCCAAGTCAAAACCAAGAGCCAGGAACTCAATCTGGATCTTACATTTGTGTTGCAGGGAGTACTTAAAACCATCAGCTGTTTCCTTCCGGAGTGCACATTAATAGGAAGCTGGAATTAGGTGCAGAGCCATGACTCCAACCCAGGCACTCTGTTGTAGGATATGGGCATTCCAAGAGACATACTAACCTCTGCACCAAATGCCCACAGTCAACTTCTTGCTATAATAAGCATGGTTCACTAAATAGCCACATGTACATTCTTTCGTTAATATGTGTGAGACCCTGCATTAACTTACATATGTATAAAACACATTCATAGATGGTAGTGTAGTCCATTGCAAAAGGGCCACAATGTCTCCCTCTTTACTTTTATGCCTTGCGAATAATTGGTATCATTCTCCAACTCTTGCATTCATGCTGGACTTGTGACTTGCTTTAGCCAGTGAAACATGTGCACATCAAGACTTGCTCTATTATGTTTTGGCCATTTTGCCTCATGACTGTGCTTTGGATAGGCTTCTGTATTATTGCAGACACATGATCTAGTCACCGAAGTGATCCCAGCAGACAGCAATCCAGCTACAGAAGCAGAGAAGACTAAACTACCTGCAAGTGATTGTAAATATGAGTGTGTCCAACTGAGATTACCAAAGTCATACTCAACTGTACCTAGTTCAGTTATAAATGAAGTAGGTGATATCAAGTTGGACTGCCCCCATATGAAGTTTTCCAGATATCTCAAACTCAAAACTTCTGATATTGTCGATTCTGTTCCTGAGATTTCTCTGTTTTATCAGAACTTTAAAATAGCTCTGATCACGTTTAATTTCCTGCTTTCTTAGGAGAGCTGATTGGGATGAGATCATTCTTTGCTGATCTGATTCCAAGCCAATTCCAATTAAAAGTTGCCTCACCAGCTTTTCTGCCGATCAGCTTTTTTCCTCCTAACCCACCAAATTGCCCATGCCTCAGATCATTGAAAGGAGAATGGTACTCTTATGCCTCCTTCCTGGCCACTAATAAAGACTTTCTCCCCTCCCAAGACCAATGTCACAGACTGTTTTTGTGTGTGCAAGTGGCAGCTGATCTACCTCATTCATTGACTTAAGGCTGGATGTTTTGGACAGCTATTTCAGGTACTTAAATCATTTCATGTTGTGATGTAATGCTAGATAACTGATACAAAAATGGGCACCTGAAATTGGAGTGCTGCCACAAGAAAGCTAAAATATGAGCAGAATCAGAAAAATGTGGTAAGGAAAGTGTCAAGGCAAGTTCAAAGTGTGGCAGTCCTTGATATATAGTAGCAAAATAAAACAATTAAATCTAACATCTGAAATAACTTGGAAATTAGAAAATGCATCTAATGTACCTGTGGAACTCTGCAAGGTGATCCCTGCGCATAATATAAAGATGCTATTTGGATTCTAGCTGCTCTGGAAGAGAAAGATGAGTTAAAATAAAAGTTTTTTTCTGGCAGGTGCTGCTGCTCACTAGGCTAATCCTCTGCCTGCAGCACTGGCACACTGGGTTCTAGTCCCGGTCGGGGCGCCGGGGCGCCGGATTCTGTCCCGGTTGCCCCTCTTCCAGGCCAGCTTCTGTTGTGGCCCGGGAGTGCAGTGGAGGATGGCCCAAGTGCTTGGGCTCTGTACCCCATGGGAGACCAGGAGAAGCACCTGGCTCCTACCTTCAGATCAGTGCGGTGCACAGGCCGCAGCGCAACAGCCATGGCGACCATTGGAGGGTGAACCAACGGCAAAGGAAGACGTTTCTCTCTGTCTCTCTCTCACTGTCCACTCTGCCTGTCAAAAAATAAAAATAAAAAATAAATAAAATAAAAGTTTTTCAACTCAGTATTATTGCAGTTGGGGATGGATAAGCCTGTGTGGTGGGAAGTTGAACAGCCCATGTTGAGCAGGGCTGGACTTTCAAAACTACAGGCCAGAAACACCCCCAATATTGATACCAAAGATAATTCCAGATATTGCCAAATATTCTCTAAATGGAAAATCATTACTGATCGTGAAACACTCAGATAAGTAAATAGACTTTTAGTTTGTAGGCAGATGTAGAGTATTGGAGAATCTGCAATTGCTGGAATAGTTTGAACAACTGACATGGGGCCAGCTCTGTGGAGTAGCAGGTGAAACCACTGCCTGCAGTGCAGGCATCCTACATGGCTGCTCCACTTCTGATCCAGCTCTCTGCTATGGCCTGGGAAAGCAGTGAAAGATGGCCCAAGGCCTTGGGCCCCTGCACCTGCATTGGAGACCTGGAAGAAGTGCCTGGCTCCTGGCTTCAGATTGGCACAGCTCCAACCATTGCTGCCAATTTGGGAGTGAACCAGCAGATGGAAGACCTCTATTTCTCTGCCTCTCCTTCTCTCTATAAATAAATAAATCTTTAAAAAATAAATAAATAAACAACTGACATCTGTTTTCTCACAGTTTTGGAGAATTGCAGTCTATGATCCAGGGTACTGGTAAATAAAGTTCCTGGTCAGGGCTGCCTTGATTGCAGATGGCCTCCCTGTGTCCTCAACTGCTTTTCTCTGGGGAGAGGAAGAGAGGACAAGAAGGAGGGGGAGAGGAAAGGAGAGAGAGAGAGAGAATGAAGGAGCAAGAGAGAGCAGTAGCTCTTTGGTAACCCTGTTCTTATATTGAAAACAAGTCTATTGGATTAGATCCCAAACATTAGCCTTCTTTTGATCTTAATTGTTTCTCTAAACCTTATCTTTAAATAGCACCACATTTGATGATAGGGATCCGACATTTTCTTTTTGTGGAGCTCATTTCAGTCCACAATACTAGCTAAAATATATTTAACTGTGACTTGTGACCTTAAATTGCTGGGTGAATACGTAACTAATAATTCAACAATTTTATTTATATTTTATATATAAATTGTGCTTACATTGTGTTTGTATACTGCAGTCCTTAATTGGTTTTAGAGTCAAGATTATCCTGCCTTCCTAACACATGGGGCTTCTTTCCTTCCTTCCTTTTTTTCTTAATTCTCCAAAATTTTTATACTATAGAAATTAGCTATTATTTGGAAGTTTATGTAATCCCCAATCTTCCCTCCCAAAAATAGCCCCATAAAACTAATGTGACTTTTTTATATAATTTATTGACTTCTAGTTACATTTCTTTAGTATGGGTTTATTTATTACTATTTTTTCTTTAATGTGATGTTCCTTTAATTTAAAGGTCTCTTTTTGTTCTAGGGTCTTTTATGTATATCTTAAAGACTTGGTTTCTCCCCTCCCCCAAGAAACTATTATCCTTGTAAAATTCAGAAGTTATAAAATGACCAATCTCACAGTATCTGAAAATAATGTGTAAACAAAACACACGAAGTACTTAAATATATGGAAAAAGAAACAAAGCTCAATTAAAATACTTTGATACTTCTAAATATAGTATTTATGAAACCACTGAATATACACCATTTTTCATCAAAGATCTCAGAGAAAACAATGAGAGACCATTGCATGTCAGGGAAAATGAGTAAATTCCAAGAAAATAACAAAATAATGTCAAATGCAGGTTAGAGTATGAAGTAACAAGAACTTTAAATTATTGCTGGTATGAATGCAAAAAAGTAAAGCTACTTTGAAAGATTACTTGGTAAACTCCTACGAAGCAGTACTAAGTCTTATATTATCTAACAGTCATGCTCCTAATAATTTACCCCAAAATTTAAAACTTTAGGGACATGTTTACACCTGTATATGAATATTTACAGCAGTTTAATTTACAATTGTCCAAAACTGAAGGCAACCAAAAGGATATTGAGTAGAAATATAGAAACAAGCCATTTGCTGTGAGCTATCAAACTAAAAATCAGGGAAGGCATTGTGGCACAACAGGTAAAGCTGTAGTCTGCAATACTGGCATCCAATATGGATGCCTATTCATGTCCTACCTTCCCTTCTTCCAATTCAGTTCACTGCTAATGGCCTGGGAAAAGCAGTGGAAGATGGCCCAAGTGCTTTGGTTACTGCCACTCATATCGGAGACTAGGATGAAGCTCAACTTCAGCCTGGCTTAGTCCTGGCCATTGTAGCCATCTGGGGAGTGAACCAACAGATGGAAGATCTCTCTCTCTCTCTCTCTCTCTCTCTCTCTCGCTCTCGCTCTTTCTCTCGCTCTCACCCTCCCTCCTTCCCTCCCTCCCCTCTCCTAATCCCTATCTCTTTCTCTCCTTCTCTGTAAGTCTGCTTCCTGATAAATAAATTAATCTTAAAAAATCAAACTACAAACTGATATCTTGGTCCCAAAAGGTTGAATCAAATTAGCAAGAATTCCACTTCATCTGTTGACTTAGGGATTCATGGTTGTGATGCTATCATTGCACCATTAAGACACTAACTGCTAGACTTGTCTGCCCCTGCTGAAGAAGCAAGATGTGAAGAAGTTGCATTGACCACATATTCTCTTAAATGACGAGACCTGTATAGTATTTCTGTTATCATTGTGACAATTGTTGAAACTCCTCAATACTTACAGAAGAAAATCGGAATTGTAAGAACGATGTGGATTATTTACTGAGTTCTAACTCTGTTTGTCACAGGCACTATATGCTAAAAGCTATCTATTGTGAATTTAAGTTGCATGCAAGACTCCTAAATACAGTCAATGGATTTCCCTTATTAAGGGAAATCTTACTAGAAGTGCTTGAATATCACTTTCAATTTAATCCTTACAAAGGCCACTGACAAATATGTTGAAAAGTTTTGCAACCACTTTATAGAATAAATTTTATATAGCTAGTTCCAAAGATTATTGAGTTGAAATAATATTATTTCAATACCAATTATTTAATATGTCCATTTATCTTGATTTATTTCTTCATGGTACTAAGTACCTTCAAAGATTTTTTTCTCTGTTTCTCTGCTTTATTTTCTATCACAGTATCATTATATAAAATCCACAAGAGCAAGATTTTTCATATTAATTACTGAAGTCTTCTAAACTAGAATACTTTGTTACATATGGTTGAATGCTCTTCTTTAAGAAATTATTTAATGACTAGATATGTGACTTTGTCATTGTTTCTAGTCTAAGTATACGCCATTCTAGAATCATCCCTTAAATTCATAGTTGATAATCTACAGATAGCTTATAAATTATAATGACAATTCTCATTTTATTATAAATATTAACTCCATAGCACATCAAAACTTCAATTGGAATTTAATAACCACAATAGAAGAGATAAGAACTGATGTCTTATCAAGGATATACAAGTGGATTCATTACAGGTATCTCACTTTACTTATTCTATTCTAGCATCATTACAAGATTATGATATTCATTCTGAATTTTTTTTTAGTTTTAAAATTTCCACATTTATTCGGTTAAACTAAGTTTGATGCATAGAATTTCAAGCAGCCCCAACATGCTAGTTGAAGTCATATGACTAACATGAAGCAGTAAAAAATAAATAGAAATCAAAGGAACTTCTATTAAATGAAATTGAAAATTTTGTGAAAAACTGAACATTAATAAAAATTAAATGAATTCTGGGAAGAAAATAATGATAGGTTGATAAACGATATGGAAATGTTATTTTATGAAACCATGATAAGATAGAATGAATTTCTATTCTGCAAATTTTTAAAGAAAAACATAATCTGAGGGCTGGAGGCCGTCGGCTGGAGCGCCGGGACCGGCAGAGGTTAGACTGAGAAGAGCAGCCATGTTTCGGAGGCCTGCGTTACAGGTGCTTCGTCAGTTTGTAAGACATGAGTCGGAAATAGCTAGCAGTTTGGTTCTTGAAAGATCTCTGAATCGTGTGCAGTTACTGGGGCGAGTGGGTCAGGACCCTGTCATGAGACAGGTGGAAGGAAAAAATCCAGTCACAATATTTTCCCTAGCAACAAATGAGATGTGGCGATCCAGGGATAATGAAACATACCAGATGGGTGATGTTAGTCAAAAAACAAAGTGGCACAGAATATCAGTATTCCGGCCAGGCCTCAGAGATGTGGCGTATCAGTATGTGAAAAAGGGGTCTCGAATTTACGTGGAAGGGAAGGTAGACTATGGTGAATACATGGATAAAAATAACGTGCGGCAACAAGCAACCACCATCATCGCTGATAACATTATCTTTCTGAGTGACCAGACGAAAGAGAAGGCATAGAACAGATGATTCTTCTTTGGCCGTTGTTTGGTATAGTCTCATTTCCAAATCATGTATAGTCTTTATAGTCCCCAAGGACAAGAATTAAAACACTGTTTTATATAAAAAAAAAGAAAAACATAATCTAAGTTTTAAATTTTTAAAATTTCTTATTTAGTGAGACATTAAAGCAATTTTTTGCTTTATTAAGGAAAAGACTGGCTAATCCCTAATGTTTGGCATAAAATGGAGGGCCAACTTGTTATTTATCAATTGTCACCTGCAATAAAAAAGTGTCTTGATTTTGTAATTAAAAGATATAGACTAGCTGAATGGATGGAAAGCAAGATCATCTATTTGCTGCCTACAGGAAACGTATTCTCACAAACAAAGATACATGCAGACTGGAAGTGAAAGATGGAAAAAATATATTCCATGCTAACAGAAAGCAAAAAAGGGCATGTGTTGCCATGCTAATATCAGACAAAATAGACTTTAACATAAAAACTCTTAAAAGAGATGAAGAAGGACACTATGTAATGATTAAATGATTAATTCAACAGAAAGATATGACTATACTAAATGTATACACACCCAATTACATGGATCTGGCTACTTAAAAGAAATGTTAAAGGGTCTAAAGGGAGACATAGACTCCAATATAATAGTAATGAAGAGGGCCGGCACCATGGCTTACTAGGCTAATCCTCCGCCTTGTGGCGCCAGCACACCGGGTTCTAGTCCCGGTCAGGGCGCCGGATTCTGTCCCGGTTGCCCTTCTTCCAGGCCAGCTCTCTGCTGTGGCCAGGGAGTGCAGTGGAGGATGGCCCAAGTGCTTGGTCCCTGCACCCCATGGGAGACCAGGAGAAGTACCTGGCTCCTGCCATCGGATCAGCGTGGTGCGCCGGCCGCAGCACGCCGGCTGTGGCAGCCATTGGATGGTGAACCAATGGCAAAGGAAGACCTTTCTCTCTGTCTCTCTCTCTCACTGTCCACTCTGCCTCTCAAAAAAAAAAAAAATAGTAATGAAGAACTTCAATTCACCACTTTCATCAATGGACAGATCAACTAGACAGAAAATCAAAAAAGAAACAATAGAGCTAATCAACATTATGGACAAAATGGACCTAACTGATAACTACAGAACTTTTCACCCCACAATTGCAGAACATCCATTCTTCTAATCTATGCATGGAACTTTCTCTAGGATAGACCATATGCTAGGCTATAAAGCAAACCTCAGCAAATTCGAAAAAAATAAAAATAATACCACGCATCTTTTCTGACCACAGTGGAATGAAGCGGGAAATAAACAACTCAAGAATCTCTAGAATATATGCAAACACATGGAGACTGAACAGCATGCTCCTGAATGGACAGTAGATCATAGAAGAAATCACAGGAGAAATAAAAAAGTTCTGAAAACAAATGAAGATATCAATACAGCATATCAAAGCTTATAGGATACCAAAAAAAAAAAGTGTCAATGGAGAAGTTTATAGCCATGAGTGCCTACATGAAGAAATTGGAAAGGTACCAAATAAGTGAGCTATCAGTGCATCTCAAGGACCTAGAAAAGCAAAAACAAATCAAACCAAAAATTGGTAAGAGAAAGAAATAATTAAAATTAGAGAAGAAATAAACAAAATTGAAACCAAATAAACAATACAAAAGATCAGTGAAAAAAAAAAAAACTTTAAAAAAAATAAACAAAATTGATACATTGGCCCAACCAATCAAAAAATCAGTAAAATCTGGGAATGTAACAACAAATACCACAGAAATAAAAAGAATTGTAAGGAATTATTATGAAGAGTTGTGTGTCAACAGATTGGGAAACACAAATAAATGAATTGATTCCTAGACAAATATAATTTACCAAAATTGAATCATGAAGAAATAGAAAACCTAAACAAACCAATAAGCAAGGCAGAGATTGAATCAGTAATAGAGACCCTCACAACAAAGAAAAGCCAAGGACTGACAGCTTCATCGCTGAATTCTAACAAATATTTAAAGAACTAATTCCAACTCTTCTCAATCCATTAAAAACAATTGAACGGGAAGGAATCCTCTCAAGCTTCTTCTAGAAGCCTGTATCACCTTAAGCCCTAAGCGAGAAAAAATATACAACAGAGAAAGATAACTATAGACCAATATTGCTGATGAACATAGATACAAAAATCTTCCACAAAATATTAGGTAATTGAATCCCATGAATCCAACAACATATCATAAAGATCATTCACCTGGATGAAGTGGATTTATCCTGATATACAGCAATTGTTCAACATTCACAGATCAATAAATGTGATATATCACATTAATAAATGAAGAGCAAAAATAATATGGTTATTTCAATAGATGCAGAGAAAGCATTTGATAAAATACAGTGTCCTTTCATACTGAAAACCTTAAACAAATTGGGTATAGAAGGAACATTCCTCAACATAATCAAGGCAATTTATGGCAAACCCACAACCAGTATTCTATTGAATGAGGAGAAGCTCAAAGCATCTCCCTTAAGATCCAGAACCAGACAAATACGTCCACTCTCACCATTGCTATTTAATATAATCCTGGAAGCCATTAGGCAAGAAAAAGCAGTCAAAGGGGCACAAATTGGAAAGGAGGAAATTAAACCATCCCTATCTGTAGATGACATGATCCTATATATAGGGGATCCAAAAGACGCCATTGATAGAGTATTGAAACTCATAAAAGAGTTTGGTAAAGTGGCAGGTTATAAAATCAACATAGAAAAATCAATAGCCTTTCTATACACTGACAATATCGTGGCTGAGAAAGAACTTTCAAAATCAACCTCATTCACAATAGTTCAAAAAGAATTAAATAACTCAGAATAAATTTAATTAAGATGACAATGATATGTATAATGAAAATTACAAAGTACTAAAGAAAGAAATTGAAGAAGACATTTAAAAATGGAAAAATTTCCATGTTCATGAATTGGAAGAATTAACATTAACAAAATGTCCATACTACCAAAAGCAATTTACAAATTCAATGTGATCTCAATCAAAATATCAATGACATTCTTATCAGACCTAGAGAAAATGATCCCAAAATTCATATGGAAACATAAGAGATCACGAATAGCTAATGCAATCTTATACAACAAAAACAAAGCCAGAGATATCACAATACATGATTTCAAGACATACTCCAGGGCAGTTGTAATCAAACCCACCTGGTATTGGCACAAAAACAGACTTGTAGACCAACGGAAGAGAACAGAAACTCCAGAAATTGATCCATGCTTCTACAACCAACTTTTCTTTGACGAAGGAGCTAAATTCTATTCCTGGAGGAATGCCAGTCTCTATAACAAATGGTGCTGGTAAAACTGGATTTCCACATGCAGAAGTATGAAACTAGACCCATACTTGCACCTTATACAAAAATCCACCCAAAATGGGTCCAGTACCTAAATCTACCACATAATACCCTGAAATCACTAGAGAACATTGGGGAAACTCTGGAAGACATTTGCACAGGCAAAGACTTCTTGGAAAAGACCCCAAAAGCACAGGCATTCAAAGCCTAAACTGACAAATAGGATTATATCAAATTGAGAAGCTTCTGCAATACCATAAAAGAAATCCTCAGCAAAGTGAAGTGGAGACTGACAGAATGGGAGGAAATATTTGCAAACTATGCAACTGATAAAGGCTTAACATCCAAATTCTATAAAGAACTCAAGAAATTCAACAACAAAACAACAAATAATCCAGTTAAGAAATGAGCAAAGGAACTTGAAGAGGCATTTTTCAAGACAGGAAATTCAATGGCCAATAGACATATGAGAAAATTCTCAAGATTGCTAACCATCAACAAATGCAAATCAAAACCACAATGAGGTTTCACCTCACTCATTTAGAATGGCTCACATATAGAAATCAGCAAAGGACAAATGGATGGCGAGGATCTGGTCCATTGTTGGTGGGAATGTAAACTGGTGCAGCCACTGTAGAAGATAAGTATGGAGATACCTAAGAAATCTGAATATAGGCCTAACACATTATCAAATCATCACACTCCTTGGAATTTACCCAAACCTAATTAAATCAACATTTAAAGAGTTATCTGTATCCCCATGTGTATTGAAACATAATTCACAAGAGCTAAGATTTGGAATCAACCCAGATATCCATCAACAGTTGACTGGATGAAAAATTATGATATATATACAACATGGAGTGTATATATACACTATGGAGTAGTACTCAGCTATAAAAAACAAAAATGGAATTCTGTCTTTTGCAACAAGATGAGTATAACCAAAAACCATTATACCTAATGATATAAGCCAGTACCAAAAAGACAGATATCATATGTTTTCCCTGATCCAAGGTAGCTAATAGAGTACATGAAATGTAATATATTATAGTGAAATAGACATTTTGAAATCCTGTCTTCCCTTGAAGAACAGTGGTTTTTTTTTTTTGTTTTGTTTTTCTTTTCTTTTCTTTTCTTTTTTCCTTCATACTATTCTGTGAACTCTTTTACTAAGTGTAGAACTAGCTATACTAACATTGAGTAAATTGCAAATAGATCAGTGTAAAAATTAAGAGTGGGAATGTGAGGGGCTGGCACTGTGGCAAAGCAGGTAAAGCCGCCGCCTGCAGCAGTGCAATGCTTTCCCAAGTGTCCAGGTGTTAGTCCTTACAGCCTGAACCAAAGGAGGGAGGGCTCATGGAGTTCTTCCCACAGGGTTGTATGCCATCCCTTATATGCCAATTGAGGATACAATAACTTTTCACACAATGGAGACATTCAAAATAAATTCTGGAGGTTAGAAATATCATGATGTTTATAAAGCGTAAGAAGCAGTTGAATGATGGTCAAGTACTGAATTGAATACAAAGAATACCATATGATGGATAAAGGGCAAGAGACCTCATGTTATGGAACATGGCATTTTTCCTATGTGCAATCATCATAAAGGTTACTAAACATAAGAGTAACTAGAGGGGCCGGCGCCATGGCTCACTAGGCTAATCCTCCTGCAGCACAGGCACCCCATATGGGTGCCGGGTTCTATTCCCAGTTGCTCCTGTTCCAGTCCAGCTCTCTGCTGTGGCCTGGGAGGGCAGTGAAGGATGGCCCAAGTGCTTGGGCCCCTGCACCTGTAAGGGAGACCAGGAAGAAGCTCCTGGCTCCTGGCTTTGGATTGGCTTTGGAGTGGCAATTTGGGGAGTGAACCAACGGAAGGAAGACCTTTCTCTCTGTCTCTCTCTCTCACTGTCTATAACTACCTGTCAAATAAAAAAAAGCGTAACTGGAATAAATTTCTAGATAATTTTCTTGACTTGATGCTTAAAAGGTAAATTTGAAGGGCCAAAACTCTGCACAGAGAAATTAGGACGTCTTTCAATGGTGTCAGAAAGAGATGACGAGGGCTTGAAAGTGACAGCAGATGTCGGGAAAGAGAAAGACAGATTTGAGAAGTGTTTAAGATGTAAAATTTGAAGAACCAGTGAGCAGGAGGGAGCAGACAGAGGAGGAGGACTCAGAAGGTTGCTCAAATAGCTATGGCCAAGTGTCACCATTGATTATTCTTCTTTCCCTCACTGCCATGGATGTGCTGGTAAATATTCAACTGGGCGTGGGGATAAGAGGAGTCAGAGACCTAATCTGTAGCATTAATCCATTTCTATGATGTAAATACTCCTTCCACAGTTGAGGAAGCCACGCAACATTTCATCACTAAATAAACATTTCAAAGGACATGTTCACAGTTAGCTCTGTGAGTTAGTGAGAGAGCTGTTCCCCTGACACCTGATTATTCAGTCCTACCAATTGCACCGTTGTGTATCCTATCTTGACATTTTCACTGTCCCTGAACAGGCCATAATCATCTTCTGCCTAGACTCCTCGGATGAGACCCTCTGCTCCCAGTCTTATCCCTCTCCACTAAAATAGGTCAAGCCAATCCCATACATACATGCTACAAATTGCTCCCCATCATTTTCTGAATAAAATCTTCACCATCACCAGCTTGACAGTACATACACTGGCTCTGGCTTGTTCATACAGTCTCTCTCTCTCTCCTCTCTCTCTCTCTCTCTCTTAAAGCTGTTCTTTAAATAAGCCAAGGTTTTTCCTTCTGTGTATCTTCAGTCCACTTGGAATATTATGTTCCAAGTGCTTCTGGTATCAACTCATGTCACCTCCTCAGAAAGGCGTAAGTTGAATGCCAACTGCAATCATTAAATTTATTTCCTCTGCACTACTTGTCATTAACTAAAGTTACCTTATTTAATTAGCTCACCATTTAAGATGATTACCTTTCTCTCCACTGGAATGACACCTGCATATCTGTTTTAGCCCATCTACGGCCTCGTTGCCTGGCATAAAGTCAGATGTTATTAGAGCTCAACAAGTGTTTAAAGAATGAAAGAGAAGAGGCGGGTGTTTGACTTAGTGTTTAAGTGTTAAGTGTCTCATACTGGAGTAGTTGGGTTTTATTCCTAAATCTGGCTACTGATTTCAGCTTCCTAATAATGCAGACCTTGAGAGGCTATGATGGCTTAACTAGTTGACTTCCTGCTGCTCACATGGGAGACCTGGATTGCGTTCATGGATCCCAGCTTTGGCCACAGCCCAGTCCTAGCTGTTGTGGACATTTAGAAGTAAACCAATGGATGAGAGCTCTCTCTCTCTCTCTTTCTCTTCTCTCACTCTTGTCTTGCTCTTACTCTAAAATATTATTTTTCAGAAAAGAATGAAAGAATAGATGATACTTACAGACTATAACTTAGATGATGATTAGATAGAAATATAACCAACTGAAGCGGAGAGTGAAAGAAGAGCAGAGCTGGGACAACTGAGTTTAGAGCATACTAAGCCATATGCTCATCAGGATTATCCAGGCAAAGCGTCTATCACCTAAATTTGTGTTCAGATTAATTTTTATGCTGTATTGCCTATATGAGCCTTTTGCCTCTGAATTAACAGTAATATTTTGATGCAGAATTTAATGATTTTTATGATATCCAAGAAAATGATATTTTGTAGAAGTCTGAAGGCTATTATTATTATTATTATTATTGACAGGCAGAGTGGACAGTGAGAGAGAGAGACAGAGAGAAAGGTCTTCCTTTGCTGTTGGTTCACTCTCCAATGGCCGCCGCGGCCTGTGCACCGCGCTGATCCGAAGGCAGGAGCCAGGTGCTTCTCCTGGTCTCCCATGGGGTGCAGGGCCCAAGCACTTGGGCCATCCTCCACTGCACTCCCTGGCCACAGCAGAGAGCTGGCCTGGAAGAGGGGCAATCGGGACAGAATCCAGTGCCCCGACTGGGACTAGAACCCGGTGTGCCAGCGCCACAAGGCGGAGGATTAGCCTAGTGAACTGCGGCGCCGGCCTAAAAGTCTGAAGGCTAAGTAGGAGCTAACCAACAGGAAAATAGAGCATAAAGGTGGAATACTGCAGGTGAGTAAGGAACACACAATTTTGTGGAATCAAAAAAAGTCATTGTGGTGAAGGGGTGAGTAGGAGACAGAGATGGATGTGAGTCTAATCAGAATGATGGTGACCACACCATGAGTGGAATAGCATCCAAAGGATAATGTGGGAAACTGTCATCCTAAAACAGAATCTATCATTAAGGGAATGGTAGAGCTCTCAATTCATTGCACTCATCATCAAGATTTTATATGTAAATATCGAATATATATTGTCAGATTCAGCCCTAATGATTTTACACTTTGATATTTTTATCAATGTTGATTTTTCAGTATCCGTTGAATTTTTATATAACTTTTTAAAGATTTTAAGTATAGCTAATATATCCTCAAGTCTTGCTAATTTGTACTTTTTCTTTTGCAAGACTTTTTTGTTGAATATGTCTCTATTAAGATGATCATGCATCTGTTAATAATAATGATGATGAAAACATTTTTCACTCCTTCCAAACTATATGCCTTTTATTTTCTTTGCTTTATGATATAACCAAGGTTGTGGTATATGCTAAGGCAATAGGGCCAATGTTGTTGCATAGTGTGTTGGGCACTGACTGACTGTAGCACTGGCATCTCATATGAGTGTCAGTTCAAGTCCTGGCTGTTCTACTTATGATCCAGTTCCCTGCTAATGCACCTGGGGAAGGCAACAGATGATGGCTCACATGCTTGCGTCCTTGCAACCCATGTAAGAGACCCAGATAGAGAGTTCTTGGTTGTTGGCTTTTGCCTGGTCAAGCTTTGTTCCTTGCATCCATTTGGGGAGTGAACCAATAGATGGATGATCTCTGTCTCTCTCTATCTCTCTCTCTCTTTTGCTCTCACTTTCTCTTTCTCTCCCTCCCACCTTCTCTTTGTGTCCATGTGTCATTCAAGTAAATGATTGCAATATTTTAAAAAAGTAAGAATAAGGGAAAATTAGCACCCACAGTATAGATTAAAATTTTGAATTGTCAACTTTGAATAAGACAAGTAGGAGTGGTCATTCTAACTTTGTTCCTATCAATAGAAAAAACATTTAGTTTTCACTATTTAATACTTGTGTGTTTTAGATAAACTGTCTTTATCGAATTGTGAAATATAGCTACCAACAGTAAATACTTTTACCTTTGGATTTTTCCCCATCTTTGGATAGCATCCACTTGGTCATGATAAGCTATCATATTTATACCTTTTTGAATTAAATATAATATTTTGCTAACAGTTTTTCAATACATTGCCTCATAAAAACCAATTAGGATAGGTTGTCTTCTCCCACAGTGTGTGTTGAATTGCATTATTTATTTCTTAAATGTTTGATAAAATTTCATAGGAAAGAAACCTTATCCTGGATGTTTCTGTGTTACAAAACTTTGAATGAGGTATTCAATTTATTTTATGGAAGTCAAGTTTCATAACTTCACATCCATTTTTCCTTTCTACTTTTTATTCATTAACCTTTGTTCTAGATAATATACATCTCTTAATTAATAGAGTCAATTTATACAATAAAATAATACAATATCTACTAGTACATAAACTTTTCAAGTGTACATTTCATTTTTCTTCCCATTGGTGCTTTATACTATTGTCATTTTATTGCTGTTTGTGTTAAAAGCTCACAGTAAACTGTGCATATATTTTATTTAGTTGATTATTTACCTTGTAAAGAATTTGGCTCGATTGTTAAGATCTACTCAGCTTGCCCATGACACAAATCAGAGTGACTGGATAAAATTCCAACTCCATTTCTGATTCCAACTTCCTGTTAATGCACATACTGGGAGGCAATGCATGATTGCATGATGGCTCTTACTGATGCCCACATGGGAGAACTGAACAGGGTTCTGGGCTCCTGGTTTTGGCCAGGCCCAGTCTTGACCATTTCAGTATTTTGGATGTGAACCAACAAATAGAAGATCACTCTTTCTCAGTATGTCTCTGTCTCTCTGTCTCCATGTAACTCTGTCTTTTGCATAAAGTGAAAATAAATAAAATGTAATAGAAAAAATCTTCAGCGAGATAAAAGTGATATGCAACAAACTACACATATATGATGCACAGGAATTTACAGATTTTGACACATTTATATACTCAACGAAATCATCATCACATCAAAGTAATGACTGAAGTTTTCTTTTGCTTTCATACAATAGAGGGAAAGACAAAGACAGAGAGAGGAACTGACAGAAATCTCCCATATGCTGATTCACTCTTCAAAAGTCCCCTGTAGCCAGAATGGATTGCAGGGACCAATGTACTTGAGCCATCAGATGCAGTTTTCTCAGGGCATGCATTATCAGGAAACTGTGATTGGGAGTAGAATCAGGACTCAGACCCACACACTTGGATATGAGATGTGGGTATCCCAAGCAACGTCTTCAGTTTGGAGTTTCTGATTTCACACAGATGGACTCAGAGAGTATTCATTGTCTAGTTTCTCTCAATATAATTACTTGGAAATATATCCACATCCATAGCATCCTCACTAGACTCTTCCTTTCTATTGCTGAGATGCATTCCTCAGTTTATCAATAGATATAGAAATGACATTCTGGATTGTTTCCTATTTTTGTCAGTTATAAATAAATCTGATATAATATTCATGCATATGTCACTTTGCTATTAAACATAATTTTAAATATTTATTTTCATTTACTTGAAAGGCAGCATGACAAAGGGGAAGAGAGAGAAGAGAGAGAAATAAAGGAGAGAGAGAAGAGGGAGGGAGGGAAAATGGAAGGGAGGGAAGGAAGATAGCAGAAAGACAGGAAGGTAGAAAGGAAGAAAAATATCTTCCTTCTGACGACCATTCCTCAAATGGCAGCAACGACCACAACTAGGCCAGGATGAAGTCAGAAATATTAAACTCTATCTAGGTCTTTAATGTAGTGTCAAGGTCCCAAGTAATTATAAAATACACTAGCAGGAAGTTGGATTGGAAGTGGAGTGGCAGGGACTTGAGCCACCACCATGATAAGAGTTGCTGACAATGCAAGGGGCTCCTTAATTTGCTATACTACAATTGTCCCTAACATGATATTGAGTTATTCTTATGACAGTATAATAATAAGGAAAAAAAGAATTGATTATATTTCTTCTTGCATATGATATGAGCTGAAACCCAAGATACTCAACTATAAGAGTTACAAAAACATAATGTGGCCCTACTGAGCTATAGCAGGATATAACATCAATGTGAATAGTTTTTGTAGAAATAGAAAAATGATTTCAAAATTAACACAAAAAGAAAATATCCCTTATAATAAAAACCCATTTTTAAATATTTAGCTTTAAATTTCACAAGCAGTGTACAAAACCTCTGTGAGGAAAATTTCAAACATGTTTAAAACAGAAAAATTGACTTAAATGCATATGGTCATACATCATATTTTGTACAGGAATATTAAATGTTATATTTCATATATACCTATGACTATTAATAAATCTAATTTCATCAAAATAAAAATACTACAGACTTTTTCAATAACTCAGAAAATAGATTCTACCAATTATATAGAGGCAGTGACACATTTGCATGTGTGATAAATAGGAGTGAAGAGCATGCCCATGTAGCTTCAAAAATTCAAAGAGTCATTTTTTAGCACATGCATGGAATGATATAACATGGAATAAATTGTAAAGTACAGAAATAAATGTCACTTTTATATAAAATGAGACATCAAATAAATGATAGACAAATATAAACAATTAAAGTGTGTAATCTGAAAACAGGTGAGACAAAAGAAAATATTACTTAACAATATCTTCAGAGAAGGTGAGTCAATAAAGAAATTCAAGGAAATGATTCATTAAAATTCAGTGCAGTGAGCTGAGAAGAAATGGGTCAGAAAAAATATAGAGGGATTTCTGAGTCACAAGAAAATGCTTTAGCTTCTTGCAATTATAAATCTTTAACTCTGATCATTCAACAACTCCTGAACGTTTCATATTGGTAATTAGGTTGATCCTTTTAACTGTTAGTTCAGCAAGTGCTATAGGTTTTAAGGAATTATAATGGTATTTCCTATGTAAACTTTAATTACTTCTAATAAAAATAAGGATATTTCAAGTAAAATTCAATGATCCTTTTAATTTCTGAAAAGCTGATATCTGATTTGGATATTGTTTCACTTTTTAAAAGTAGTCATTCTTATGTTTGACCTTGATGCCAATGATTTGTCATAGCATTAACTCAGCTTCAGAATCTGCCATCTGAGAGCATCTCACTCACTGCCCTTGGGCAAGAAGCCTGTGCATCTCGTCTCCCAGCTGAGGTGGGTCTGGTGTCCTGGCAAGTGTCCTCCTAAGTAACAGCTGGTCTTGGATTTTAATGAGAGAATTTGTCCAGGTTCCTCAATTTTCTTTTCTCAAATACAAACTAAGCCGAGGAATGAGCACTTATCTAGAAATCGATTATAATGCAAACACCCCTGTAAAATATCTCACCCTTAACTAAAATGTGAAAGATTATCTTAAGTATATATCAGTGGGAAAATCTTTGACTGAATTAACTATTTAAATTGGCTTTTTATTCCATTTTATGGTTTTTTAAACTTCAAAAGTACTGGTATTTCTCATTGTCAAAGACAATTAACAAAGCCTCTGCTTCAAAAAGAAAATAGTTTTTGTTTTGCTTTTACTTTAAAGAAAATGACTATAATTATTCAATAAGATTATGACTTTTTACCTGGATATGATTATTAATTGTGAAAAATAGAGAATCTTTAAAGTTTAAAGTTTTATATATTACAATAAGATTATCTAAAATTTCTTTCTATTTCATTCATTGAGAATAATAAAAAGGGTCATCATACAGTACTAGATGGTAAGTGGTTTTATTTTTTTTTTCTCAAGTTACACATAAAAACCTATCATCTTACTTCTGTGTTATTATTTAAAGCTTAATTATGGTGGATCTTAGTAGCAGCACTCCATTGTAAGTGCAGCTTTTTTAGGAGTATATGACTCAATAGTTTTAATCCCCATAAGAACAAAAGAGTAAAGGAAGCTGCCAGCCTATGTTTAATTTGTTTTCTTTAAAATGGATTAAATGCGTTGTTATTTTTAACACAAATGTAACTTGTGATATTACATGAGTATATAAATTAATATACATATATTCAAAGATCCATATGTTATTTTACAGAAAGTGGACCACATTAATTTTGAAATATGAATATTGTCTCACTTAGTTCCAGTCTTCAATTGCAATTCAATGTTTCAAATTATTATAATTACTATTACCCTGAATGGCAATACTAAAAATACTACTTTGCACATAACTCTACTGTTAACATTATGTTTGAAAGAGCATTAAATACAGTAGGAGTATCAGTGTTCATTAAGAATATATAAGATGTTTACCAAAAAGGATAGTGAAAACATGAAGGTAGATTATACTTTTATACATTTAAATATTGATTCATAATTCTGAGAAAGTTGTATATAAATCATTTTCATCAATTATGTTTTTATCATTTGAATATCTCATTTTATTGATATAACATTTTATGATTAGTATGACATAAAATGTGGCAGAATAATTAAGAAAAAATGGATCCTCATTATGATGACATATACTGTGGAGAAATGCATCTGGACAGGATGCATCACATAGGACAATTATCACTTTTGGTATTAGAGCTACCTTTCCAATTTCAAACATGTTGTTGCTAGAATGGCTTTACAGTGTATTCTCTCTACTATAAATACATTTGAAAGACATATTTGGGAATGTCTATAAATATATGCACTCAAATTATTATTTTTAAATAGTTATTTGAACAATAAATTAATAAGGTTGAAAATATGACTCCAATAGAGAGAAAGCGAGAGAAGACAATTACTAAAATAGGCAACAAAATGAAATTTTTCAACAGAGCAGATATCAAAAAGATAATAAAGAAATAACATGGGTATTTCTAAATATATAAATTGAACACATTAAATGAAATCAACCAGTTCTCTTGAATGAACAAACTATGGGCCTGGCACTATGGTACACTGGGTAAAGCCTCATCCTGTGATGCCGGCATCCCATATAGGTACTGGTTACATCCCATATAGTATCCTATAGGTACTGGTTTGAATCCTAGCTGATCCACTTCCGATCCAACTCCCTGCTGATGGCAGCAGAAGATGGCCCAAGTACTTAGGCCTTTGCACCTTCATGGGAGTCCCAGATGAAGCTCTTGGCTCCTGGTTTTGGACTTGCCCAGCCCTGGCCGTTACAGCCATGTGGAGAATGAAACAGCAGATGAAAGATCTCTTTGTTTCTCTCACTCAATGCCTCTGTCTCTCCCTCTCTGTAACTCTATCTTTCAAATAAAAAAAAAAAAAAAAGATTAGGGACTGGTGCTGTGACATATATGCAGTGCCGGCATCCCATATGAGTGCCGGTTCGAGACCCAGCTGCTCCACTTCCTGTCCAGCTCTCTGCTGTGGCCTGGGAAAGCGGTAGAAAATTGCCCAAGTCCTTGGGCTCCTGCACCTGCATGGGAGACCCAGAGAAGGTCCCTGGCTCCTTGCTTCAGATCCGCATAGCTCCGGCTGTTGCGGCCAACTGGGTTGTGAACTAGTGGCTGGAAGACCTCTCTCTCACTCTCTCTCTCTCTCTCTCTCTGCCTCTCCTGCTTTCTCTGTGTAACTCTGACTTTCAAGTAAATAAATAAATCTTTAAAAAATAGATTAAAAAAGCACAAACTACACAAATCTTTAATATAAAATATTAACAACTGATAACTACTGACATTTTAAAAGCTATCCAAAAGGCAACCACAAGCCCTGATGATTCACTGGAGAATTTTACCAAAAATCTGTCACACTTAATAACTAAAGATTGAAAATTTCCCCTAAATGTAGGAACTAAGGCAGCTATGCTGGCTTTCACCCCTCAGAGTTAGTGCTGGTATGTTTAGTCAAGGAAGAAAGGCAAGTAAAGAAAAAAGAAAGCATGTAGGTTGCAGAGGAAGTTATATGACTTGTATTTTCTGGAGTCATAATTTTCACTGAAAAAATACAAGAGTTTACAAAAATTACAAAACTAGTAAATGAGATCACCAAGTTCACAATACAGAGCTTCACTACGTTTATTTTTCACTTTGTGTTTCTATGTGGGTGCAAACTGTTGAAATCTTTACTTAACATATGCTAAACTGATCTGCTGTATAGAAAGAGAATTGAAAATGAATCTTGGGCCGGCGCTGCAGCTCAATAGGCTAATCCTCCACCTAGTGGTGCCGGCACACCAGGTTCTAGTCCCGGTCGGGGCGCCGGATTCTTTCCCGGTTGCTCCTCTTCCAGGCCAGCTCTCTGCTGTGGCCCAGGAAGGCAGTGGATGATGGCCCAAGTGCTTGGGCCCTGCACCCCATGGGAGACCAGGAGAAGCACCTGGCTCCTGCCTTTGGATCAGTGTGGTGCACCGGCCGTGGCGGCCATTGGAGGGTGAACCAACGGCAAGAGGTAGACCTTTCTCTCTGCCTCTCTCTCTCACTATCCACTCTGCCTGTCAAAAACAAAAAAATCAAATAAAAAAAAAAAAAAGGAAAATGAATCTTTATGTGAATGGAAGGGGGGAGGGAGAGGGAAAGGGGAGGGTTACAGATGGGAGGGTAGTTATGGGAGGGGAAGCCATTGTAATCCATAAGCTGTACTTTGGAAATTTATATTCATTAAATAAAAGTTAAAAAATAAAATTAAAAAA
Organism: Oryctolagus cuniculus; assembly: GCF_051225735.1. Lineage (NCBI taxonomy): Eukaryota > Metazoa > Chordata > Mammalia > Lagomorpha > Leporidae > Oryctolagus > Oryctolagus cuniculus. Next base: position 155,443,915 of record NC_142869.1, read on the forward strand.
AATCAAATCAAAGAATGACATAAAAAACCTAAGTCAATTATAAAAATATCTTGTTTATTAACACACTAATGATGTCAATATTTCTCAAATAGAACTTCAGCATAGTCCTTATGAAAATCTCAACAAGATATTTTGTAGATATATACACTATTTTTCTAAAATAATAGGAAAATAATAGGAAATAGTAGGAAAAGAAACTAGTTGTCCAGAAAAACACTTGACTCACTCTGTTCAATTGATATTAGATTCATTGTTGCAGTAATCAAGGCTGTATGGTGTTGATGAAGGTATACACATTTAAACATAATTTAACAGAATAGAGCATAGAAATAGATCTGAAGAATTGTAGTTACCTGATTTTTTTGACAAATATTAAATTTTTTAAAATTTTTATTTAATGAATATAAATTTCCAAAGTACAGCTTATGGATTACAATGGCTCCCCCCCCATAACGTCCCTCCCACCCACGACCCTCCCCTTTTCCACTCCCTCTCCCCTTCCATTCCCATCAAGATTCATTTTTAACCACAGTGGCCGCAGACACACCCCCTGATCATCCGCCAGGCACCATGTTGTTAGGGACTATTTTATGCAATGCCCAACATAGTTCTGTATAAATTTTTACATGTACATTTTACCAGGGTCATTTTTCTAGTTTTGATAGCACATTATATGGAAAATGTAACCATTAGTAGAAACAGTGTGAAAATGAGTCTTTGTACTATCTTTGTAATTTCAATTAAATATGTAATTATATCGAAAATAAGAGTTGAAAAGCAAGAAAACAATCAAAAATTAACACAGAAAGAAAAGCAAAGAAATATACAGAAATTCTTACATCTAGAAATGTCATTGCGCACTCCAGAGGACTTTAATAGTTCAAAATTTAAATAAGGGACTTTGCATCTGAAAACTTTAAAATGAATATTTTTTTTAACATTTGCTTGGTATTCTACATGACTGTAGAGCATTTTTTCTTTTTAATGTCAAATACTCTCACTTTTAAAAAGATTTTTGTTTATTTATTTGAAAGGCAGAGCTACACAGAGAGAGAGAGGGAGAGAGAGAGAGAGAGAGAGAGAGAGAGTCTATCCACTGTTTGACACCCCACATGACTGCACAGGCCAGGGCTGGCCCAGGCTGAAGTCTGGAGCCAGGAGCTTCATCTGGGTCTCCCAGGTGGGTGCAGGGGCTCAAGGACTTGGGTCATCTTCCAGTGCTTTCCCAGGCACATTTAGCAGGGAGCTGGACTGGAAGTAGGAAGTGGGGCAACTGGGACATGAACCAGCACCCATTTGGGATGCAGGGTGTAGATGCCAGCCTAACCCACTATGCCACAGCGCCTGCCCCTCAACTACTATTATTGAAAAGGTATCTGTTGACCTTCAGTTATGATCATCATAACTCGAAATGTGCCAGGACTGTTGACACTGTTGCTGAAAGACCTTTTTTGGAAATATTAGCAGATTATGATTAAAATAAGATATATGTTTTTTCAGCTGGGGAGTTGAATCATATTGAAAAGAATTTAAGCAAATATTTAAAGATTGAATATTTTTATTAAATTTAAATGATCAATGAACTAAAAACAGAACAACACAACACATCTATAAACACTAACTCAAGGATTAAAAGTCACAACACATTCAAGACACACTAAAAATGCAAAATCCACCATAAAAGGGGTGGAATTCCTATTATCTGTGAATGTGCATGCAAATAAGAGCCTTGCCACATTGCCAGGCATTATATGACAGCTGGTCTTAGCAGAATGCTAAATAAGATCTTTAGTTAAATTTAACTACGTGCTGTATTCTTAGGCAACACTTACCAAATGTCTGTAATGCTAAGAATTCTTTTACTAGTTTAATAGTAACACTTGGTTTTACTTAAAGTGAAAAATCAGAAAATTTCATGTCATTGCTTGCGACAGGTGAAGGAATCATTTGTATTTATGCTTTGAGTGGCAGCCCTTTCAAGAAATGTTCTTTTCACAATTATCAGGAAGAAACTCTCTTATGCTATTTCACCTGTGATGAACTCTTGTATTATATTTAGGGGCCTTGAAGGGGACAAGCTTACACACATTGTAACTAGTCAAAGGGTTCTTCTCTCAGCAGAAAATTGATGGGTTATCCTGGGTAAGATAGGCCCTACTCTACTTTTCTCTCTACTATGTAACACTCCATGAGAACAATATTAATGGCACCAAGATATTTTCCATCATTAGCTGGTATTGTACTAAGGATATTATGTGAGTTTACATGAACTTCTTTAATCTTCAAAAACACTATGATGACATAACATTAATAATTATTAAATTTAAAATATTCAGGGCTGGCGCCTCATTCACTTAGTTTATCCTCCGCCTGCGGTTCCAGAATCCCATATAGGCTCTGGGTTATATTTCCGGGGCTGGCGCCGTGGCTCAGTTGGTTAATCCTCCACCTGCAGTGCCAGCATCCCATATGGGTGCCAGGTTCTAGTCCTGGTTGCCCCTCTTCCAGTCCAGCTTTCTGCTGTGGCCCGGGAGGGCAGTGGAGGATGGCTCAAGTGCTTGGGCACCTGCACCCGTGTGGGAGACCAGGAAGAAGCACCTGGCTCCTGGCTTCAGATCGGCGCAGTGCCGGCCATAGTGGCCATCTTGGGGGGTGAACCAACAGAAGGAAGAACTTTCTCTCTGTCTTGCTCTCTCTCACTGTCTATAACTCTACCTGTCATATTAAAAAAAAAATTATATATGAGGAAATTAAGGAACAGGGATATGTGCTCTCAGATTAATTTCAATAAATATACATTTAAATAGCATTTTGTAAGTGACAAGAAATTGCACATATTTTATGTTTTCTCTTCAAAATTTTTATCAATGAGGCAGAGACTCCTGGCTTTGAAGTACCTTTTCCAGAGAATATTTCTAAGTAGAGATTGTATTTGCTATATAATGTGTTTTTCCTACCAGTAGTTTGTTAATGGTTGAAATGACAATACACATCACACATAAAATGCATGCACAATTTATATAAGATACATTTGAGCCCCCATAATTGAGCAGTTTCACTTCATTTGTACTCTCTTCCTTTTCTGCTAGTTGTGTACAGAGCACTCTGAGACCTAAAAGAATTTAGGGGTAATAAATGGAAGAAGCTGACTCCGCACTTCTGCACTGAGAATAGACTTTGTACACACACCATATGATAATTTTACTCCTAGCAATTGTGTGATGAAAAATCACATTACAAAATATGTCCTTGTAACAAAGTCATATTTTATTTAATTTGCATATTATCAATTAGAGCATTTATATACTTGGAAAAACTCACATTTGTAAATGTAATGTTATTTAAACATTACCACAGTATGCTTAATGACTGCTTGGGTTGATAGGTTACTTGCAATAAAGTGACAGCTCCTTAGGCATTTAGCTTCTATGGGTCCAGCGCTACTTGAAATTTTATTTTTTTATTTGTTGAGACAGAGTGAGAGAGAGAGAGAGAGATCTTCATTGCTGGTTCACTCCCCAGATGTTCACAAAACCCAGGGCTGGGCCATGCTGAAGCCAGGGACCCAGAATTCACTCCAAGTCTCCCATGTAGGTAACAGAGATACCTGAAGTTCCTGAGCCCTCTCCTGTCGCCCCTCCAGGTGTGTATCAGCAGGAAGTTGGGATGGAGAAAGGATCAACCTCTGGCATTCTAATATGGTATGTGGGTGTCCAAGGAATGAGTAAACCTAACAAATGCCCTCCCATAGCACGTTTAGTTTAGTTTAGTTTAGTTTAGGTAAGATTCATATCTTTATTTGAAAAGCAGAGTGAGAGAGAGAGAGAAAATCTTCCATCTGCTAGACCACTCCCCAAACTGTTGCAATGGCCAAGGCTGGGTCAGGCCAAAGCCAGAAACCTGGAATTACATCCTGCTCTCTCATATGGGTGGCAGTGCCCCAAACATTTGGGCCATCATCCACTACTTTCTCAAGGGCATAAATAGGGAGCCGATAGGAAGTGGAAGAGCTGGGATTTGAACCAGCCCCAATTAGGATGCCAGCAATGCAGACAGCAGCTTAACCAGCTGCACCACAATGCTGCCCTGCCCCAGCACATTTTAGATAGCGATTTATTTATACAACGTTTATTTATGAAGCATTTATTGTGTCTTTACAAAATATTACCAGTATAACTGAATTTGGAATGGTTTATCTTTTCTAAATGTAAACAATTCATGGGTGATAGCCTAATAAGTAAATAGTGAAAACTATCACACGTATAAGAAGTCCCATTTATTATATGTGATCTGGTATAAATTTGGTTACAGAGATGACCTGAGCATTTTCTCTACTCAGATTATTTCCCATCATCCTTACTGCGCCTGACTATTGTCTCAGTTTGTAGCCCTCTCAGTCTAAGAGATACAGCTTAAATGTATTCTCAGTGACAGTGACTGATTATATTTATTATTGGTTTCTATGGCATATTTACTCTTTACTTTCCAGAACCCAATAGAAACTTAACTCATTTTTTACAAATCAATCTATCATTTATTTTGGTCTGGATTCACACTACCAAACTTTTGCTTAGCAATAACTATTTAGAAGAGGTAAACTATGTCAGATAATTATGGAATTTATGGTCTTGGTATTTATGAATAAATATTCTTTTTAAAGAGAATATATTTAAATTATGCAGTTAATAATTCAATGTATCAAGTGCATTAATCATTTTTTGACAGGTAGAGTTAGACAGTGAGAGAGAAAGACAGAAAAGTCTTCCTTCCATTGGTTCACCCCCCCCAAATGGCTGCTATGGCCTGCATGCTGCACCAATCCGAAGCCAAGAGCCAGGTGCTTCCTCCTGGTCTCCCATGCTAGTGCAGGGCCCAAGCACTTGGGCCATCCTCCACTGCCTTCCCCAGGCCACAGCAGAGAGCTGGACTGGAAGAGGAGCAACCAAGACAGAATCCAGCCCCGATCAGGACTAGAACCCGGGGTGCCGGCGCCACAGGCAGAAGATTAGCCTAGTGAGCAATGGCATGGTCAAGTGCATTAATCTTAAAAATTTTAAAATATGTATTTGAAATTTTAGCACAATAAAACATAAAGAATTTACTCATCAAAAGTTAAAAAGACAGGGAAAATTTCTGCAGAATATTCACAACTGAATGTTAAACTTTCTTTGTTTTTACTTAGTCTAAAAAACAGTTTAGTTTATATGTAGTTTTCAAGTGTTCAGATATTTTAATAGCATAAATTATATATTGCTGACAGTGTTTTCTCACCTTATATAAAACACACTGGTGATTTATGAGAAAAATATCACATCTTATATTAATGGTTATAAACAAATTTAAAATATTACTTTAATAATTGAATAAAAAGTTCACATTCATTGTAATAATGCTGATGGAAATTTTATAAGTAAATTTGTTAATGAAACAATGGTTTGTCTTAAATATGATACTTCCATCTATTGACATCATTAGTATTGCTTCACCAGATTCCATAGTGTGCTTCAGGGTATACATGACTGTTATTGTAAAGGAGAGATGCACACAGAAAAAAAATAAAATTGATAAATAAAAGGAGAGACATCATTGTCCATTGGTTATCTTCACAGGAAATTTACAGCATTAATGCATCCAGATAGTCAATTTGGTTAAAAGAAAAGAAGAATTGTACAAGATTATTCATTCTCTAGAAAACACAACTTATTGAAACTCTACAAGAAAAAAATGTTGAAACAGATAAATTGATGTATTTATCATATGCAACACATTAAAGCAGACCAAGAAATTACATTTGTTGAAGAAGCACAAGATGTAAAAGTGTTTTTTGAGATACTACATTAGAATATTGACTGAAAAATCTATGATCTACTCTAAGAAATTCTGAATTTTCCTCTGAGATTTAATAATAAATAAAAAAATCTGAGGTGAAAATAATCATACTATGCCTACATTATCATTAAATCCCTTGCTACTTTCCTAGCTCTTTGTCATGCACACATTAAAAAAAGAGTTTGCACAAACATCAAATATACATTTTACATTGCATATATTATTATACACAGTATTTTGTTCTCTGGAGAAATTCTATGAGTAATATGCTTATTCTTCCGAATCTGGAAGGAGTATATAAGACACACCCAAAAATGTAGAGCCAGAGTTTTTGTTCACATTAAAATTAGCTGTGTTTATTCACTTATTTTAGTCATTTGAAATCTAGGGAGGTGGAGAGAGCATTTACAGCTCAGTGCAGGTTTCCTATGCGGGTGGCTGAGAGCCAGATCCTTGAGTGATCACCTGCTGCCTCCCAGGATTCACATTCACTGGAATCTGGATTACAACCTGAGGAGCTAGGACTTGAACCATGCATTCCAATATGGGAAATGCACATTGCAAGCGGCATCTCAATCACTGCACCAAATGCCAGCCTCAAACACCTGTGTTTTAACCTCTACTTCCAGCCACACTGAAGCATTGATCAGTTACTCCCTAACAACGTGATGGAGGTGTGCAGGGTAGGGGGAGGTGAGTGTGTGTTAAACAACGATATTCTGTTATGGTATGACAAGCAGTGCAGGGCTGCTGTCCTTCAGAGAAGGGAAGTAATTGGCGTGAGCACAACAACTGCCCTGGATTTCTGTGTAAAGGGTGTTTCCAAACAGCAGCACCGTAACAGGCCCCCAAGCCTGCCAGTCTTGCTAAGGTAAAATGTCACCACATACACATGCACATGTGATATTTCTGAGCCTGAGCCCTCTCCTGTTGCCCCTCCAAGTATGTATCAGCAGGAAGTTGAGATAAAGGCTGAGGTGAAAGTATAGGAACTCCTGAAAAGAAATTGTAATTTTCCAAATAAAGATACATTGATTGATTGATTGATTGTGGCTTTCCATGTTCTAAATGTGACTATGTGAATCAATAAATAAAAAAAATTAACAGATGTTAGGAGAAGAAACAATAGTGTATTATATGTTCTCTAGGAATGGATTTTGGTGAGAAAGAAAAAGGTAGTAAAAGACTATTTGGATTTGGAATTTACAGTGGATCCAAGATATCCTAGACAAAATAAGTATTTTTGGTAAGAAAGTGAATTCCAAAGAAAGGAATATTCATCAAATTTTCCTAAGATCAAAGCATTTCTTTGAAGTTGATGTGGCTCTTCTCAGTATTTACAAGGATATATGACAGATTTTTTTCTAGAAAAGACCTATTAGGAGATCAATGCAATAGAGTCCTGTGTCTACTAACCTACGTGAAGACAAAACAACAACCACGTATCTTTTTGTGATTTTGAATTTATCCGCTATCACTATTCATTAATCTTCTAAAAATCATTAATGGTAAGAATTTAATTAATATTTATTTTGCATTAAAAATCTATATTGTGTAATTGCTTTCAGTAAATAAAACTTTGAGGCTATCTGCAGCATCAGTACTTAAAGATTGAAACGCAATTGTATCATGTAGGTATATATATATTTATTAGCTCCCCAAATACCAGTTTATTTTATTTCTGTTATTTTTCTTTCAACAGTTCAGAAGCCAGATCATTAAATAATAGCAATATTATCACAGAAATTAAGAAAGAAAAGAAGGATAAAGAAGTTCTTATGGAATCAATTGCCTAAGCTGATAGTAACTGAGCACAAACAGGATCCTTCTGTAAAGCACAAGGACTTATGTGAACATCCAGTTTATGAAATTGTGTGCTCATTGTGGCAGATGAGGCCGGCTCATTTCCCAGAATGTTTCTCCGATCCCACTCCTCTCTGGGCATCCTTCTGTTACCCATCAACGTTTGACAGCATCCTAGTTACTGTGAAAGGTCAGCCAGCTTCCCGTTGTGATCAATGGTAGACTTCCTTTGTTAATTTTTCTTAGAGAAAATATTTCTATAGGTTTTCACATCCAAAATGCACAGGAAGTTTCTTCCAAAATATTATGTACAATGATTAGCAATTATGCAATGCTTTACTTAAAAAAATCATATGCATTACTGAGGAGTTTCTACTGCAGGAGAAGCCAGTCATATAACAAACTCCTTAGTAAAATTATTTTCTAAGTCATTATACACTTACTGAGAACTTATTTATTTGTACTTTATTATTGATCATCACAAAAATGTAGTTTTTATGAAAATGTATCTTTCATCGAACAAATAGTGTTATAGCAAATGTTAAGTTGTACAAAATGATGAGAGACCAATATGCTCTGAGTAATTTAGAAATAGTAATCTTTAGAGAATTGAGAAACATAAAGAGAGCTGATACAAAATTACCTTAAAAATAATACACATTTCCACTGGTTATTCATAAAACCTGCATTGCGCTGTTTTGAATAATTATTATTAGCATCAGTTACCATTTTCAACTAAGAAAGAATATAAATAATTCTGTTAGTTTTCATTATTTCATTTCAGCATCAATATGAATGTGATTTACTGTTCACAACACATCATAGGAGTCCACAAATAGCCATGAAATAGATTGACTTAATAGTCTCACACAGTTTATTGAAAATAGAAGTATATCTATTTGCCTTCTCAATACATTTATTTTATTTAAAAGTACAATATATCATATTATCATGGTAATGCAAGAAAGTATATATTTAGTAGCCATCTTTCTCATTCAGTATAATTAGGAAAAACTCTCCAGGGAGTAAAAAAGAAAAGTTGTTTTAAAAAGGGAAATCTTTTCTATTTCAATATATGGCAAAACGAGCCTGAAGCTATTTGTTAAGACTCCCATGTCCCACATGAATTTGACACCTGTGCACAGCCCCCTACTGCAACTTCCTACCAATGCAGTCGCTGGGAGGCAGCAGTGAAGGCTCAGTGAAGTGTTTTCCTGTCGTCCAGTTATTTTGGGGTAACCTGAATTAAATTCCCAGCTCCTGGTTCCAGTCCTGGCCCAGTATCGGCTATTGTGGGAATTTGGGTTGCAACATAGAACATGGGTTTGCTCTCTCTCTCCCTATCCTTCTCTCCTTTCCCCCTCTCTTTTATTTGTCCTTTTATCTCCTCTTTCCTGGGATGAATGAATGCATCCTTTAGGTGTTGACTGCTATCAGCTCTTAGTGGAAAGAAACCACAGGCCTGTGCATTACTCTACTGGGGCTGCTCATACACAGTACCACAAACTATGTGTCTTAAAGAACAGAAAGGATCATGTCACAGTTCTGGGGGCTGGAAGTATGAGACTATGTTGTGAGTGGTATTGGTTCCTACTGAAGATTGTGAGGAAGAACTTGTTCATTGACTCTCTGCTACCCTCTGGAGAATTTTTGCTGGCAAACTTGGGACCACCTAAGCAATCCGTCCATTTTCTGTTTTCACTTTTATATAGCTCTGTCTCACTGTGAGTTTCTATGTCCAAATTCTTAGTCCTTATAGATAATACAACAGTCATACTGTGTTAGGGGGCCCATTCTACTCCCTACGACCTCATCCTAACTAATTACAGCATTCCCATATCCTGAGATTTCAAACTTTAACAAATGAATTTGGAGGGAACATAATTCAACCCCTAACAAACCACAAGGACAAAACTTCTTGGTTAATACATCTGCAATCTGTCTTGCCATGAACAATCCTTGGAGCTTTATTCCTACTGTTTTTCTCTGCTGCAGAAGGCCATGCAATTCTTTGCAAATTGACATGCATCAGAATGCTGGTTCTTCCCCCTTTAAACCTTTTCAGTACCAAAAACATATGTATATGAGGATGCTCTATTGTCTCACATGTAACTGTCAAGTGGCATCAGAAAGAAAAGGCATCATCAAAATGCACATTGTAAAGGATATATGATTTCTGATTCCATGCATTAGATAAGAACTAGCTTTTGACATTTTTTGACTATCGAATTTTCCTTTTAATGTTCTTAAATTTACCTATGTTACACACCAATAACTACTCCCACATTTATTATTCTAATTTTTTTCTAAGTATATATGCATATTTAGACTAACTACAGTTTGAAATGTAAGTAGGTTGTTATGTAAAATTCTTGTTAATGCACCTTGATCTTTAAGCAATGTATCGAGGGTTACTTATTCTTAAATCTTTTAACTCTTTATTAAAAGACTATTCTTTCATCATTTATGTATATTTTATTTCCTAAAGCAGTGGGCATATGTTTTCCATTTATCCAATATCAAAGTGTTTTTATAACACTGTAAAATTTGCCAAACTCAATCATATCTGTGGAATGTGGCATATATAAAAATTTTGTGTCATCCTTACTTCTCTCTGAAACAATTGAGATATTTAATACAAAGCATAAGCCAAAAATGGAAAAATTTTACATTCATAAAAATTGTTGTACCTAGTATTTATGAAAAAGAGAGCATAAGGTCAAACCATATTTTAAAATATTTTTAATTCTCTCATTGTCTTAACACATGTATGAGAGCTCTATACATATGATTCTGACATCATGATATTTTTCTCAAGAATTATACCAAATTATCTTCTGTTAAATTGATGTTCTGAAGAAATTAACCTATTTTACTATTTATAATTATGAAATTTATTTTAGAAAGCAAAAACAAAGCAATTGACAAGGAAAAAATTATGAAGATATTTGTTGCAGCTGTCAGGAAACAGTGCTCCATAAATATTTTCATGTTTCTTCACATTCAGGGCTTACTGAGAAAATATTACTGACAGCCTATGTTAACAGATGATTGAAGGAAAAACAAGCCTTGGAAGTTAAATATAGGGACCTTCTGAGAGATTTATAGACAATCTTTCCTTGGGCCATTTGTTTACATTTCAGGGGTTATAAACCTAGAGACCTTCTCCTCTTTCCTGAAAGTATGTATTTATATTGCAGAGAAAACATCAATTGATTTCCATTTCTAGAGTGCTACATGTGCTAGACACAATTTAGAAACACCAACTTTCACAGTTTTGAGGTTACCCTGCTCTGATACATACTCTGTAGTATACACAGTTGACCAACTATTCACATGAGTTTTTTTCCAAAGGGGTTTTGGAACATGAGCAAATAGCATAAGATTTTTGTGAGTAATTGAAAATTTCTTTCTGATTGAAGGGAATCCTGATGTACATACAGCACATATAGACACACAGTACAGTAATGTTTGTGCAAGTACAGTAACATACAAACTATTTTTTCATTATTGGAGACTTAGCAGTGTTATTCATAATAGTAGAAGGAAGGAAGGAGGGAGGGAGGGAGAGAGGGAAAAAAAACAAAGAAAGAAAGAAAGGGACAGAGGAAATCTGCAAGAAGAAAAATTGTAGCTGGATATTGTATCTAGCAAAAAGAAAAATGACAGTGGATGCAAAGTGGAAACAATATTAACCTTTTACAGGAGTGATCCAGATCTACGTGGACCAATAAACCTTGATAGTTGTTAAATGTAATATAGAAAAATATTACCCATTAAGGAGAGATAATTTGTTACAATTTTCTTAAAGTATGGTTTGTATTTGCAGTATGGATAGTATACAAATTTAATTTTAAAAGACCTGAAAAATAAAGAGTAATGATAATACACATACAAAATGCTAGCACAGATAGAAAGTAGCTAGTCATTTATGAGATGTAGGTGATATATCATTAATATGTACTAAGATATATAATGACTGAACAAATAGCTTGTAAATCAGAATTCACAATATATATTAAATGCAGTTTGCAAGTTAGTAACTTTAAAGACAGTTTAAAAATATTCATTGATGAAATATTTGAAGCAATGAGAGTTCTACTTTTAAGTAGAAATAAAAATTTGCAAGCTATGATTGTGGTACCTCTGTGCTGTCAGTTGCTGTTCCTAAATTGGCATCTGTGACTCACATTGTGCTCCCATTTGACCCTTCTTGGACTGACTCCAAGAAACAGGTAAAACAAGTCTGTCAGACTAATTAACAAGCTGTATCTGTGACCAAGACTGCTTGCCCTGGAATCTGTTTGAGAAGGAATTACATTTGTGTTGGCACCTTCCTTCTGTTAGGCCTCTTGCTGAAACCTGAAGTCTGTTCAGCATAAATTTGCATCAACTGGAAAGACTGACATGGCTGAAAAATGGACACATACTAATGTTTTGTAACCCAGAATTCATGTGGTGCACCTTAATCCTATACTATTGTTTTCCCATTGCTTCTTACCTTATGATGTTAGTTGATTTTACAAACTATGTGATCCATGATTTGTAATTTGGACTGAGATCCACTCTGTTCTGTAATTTTGAAAATAGATTTTCTTATATAATATTTTGAACTTCCATGACATATATTTTCCAACATATCATTCAAATATACAATAATATTACTTTACAATATTCATTAAGCATTTTATATTACAAAGTATGGAGGTGCTGGATGACCATGCTAAATCCAATAAAATGACTCTCATGAGTCAAAGTATATTAGAATGCTGTTAGTGCTCAAATTTATGAAAAAATTCATTTATAGGTATTCGTCTTATTTTTCAGAGGGAAATATATCACTTGTGTAATTTGTGATTAATAAAATAATCACATTCACTTTCTTTTTTGATGTATGTTGATCATTTTTAGTCACATTAAATTCTTTAAGAATGTGTCCTTTCCATCAAAGGAAACACTCGCTAGACCAAAGAGAATCTACAAGTTGGAGAGAAAGCTTTCAAATTGTATGATTGATAATAGGTATTACCCAGGATATATAAAAAAGTTAGCAATTCAACCATGAACTAACAAAAATCATACCATAAAAAAGCAAAAGATCTGAATACACATTTTTTAAAAAAAGACATATAAGTAAATGGTCAATAGGTATATTAATAAATGCCCCACATCACTGATCACAAGCAAAATGTAAATCAAAACTACAGTATTACATTATTCTAGTTTGGTAGATGCTGGTGAGGATTTGGAGAAAAAGGATATAATATTTTTCAGAATTCAAATTAGTGCACCATTATGAAGAAAACTCTGAATGTTCCTTGAAAACCTAAAGAAAACACTATTGCATGACACAGTAATCCCACTAATGAGTATATACCCAGAGGAAATGAAATCAGTATGTCCAAGAGATATCTGAACTCCCATGTATATTGCAGCAATATTCAAAACAGTTAAGATATAGGATAACCTGTGGCCATCACCTGATGAATGGATAAAGAAAATGTAGAAAATCTACAAAAGGAAATACCATTCAGCTAGAAAAAGATGAAATTGTGTCACTTGTGAAAACAGGAAGACATTATATTAAGGGAATTAAGCCAGTCATATAAAGGCAAATGTCACACACTCTCAATCGTTTATGGAATCTAAGTATCTACATTGGTTTCATGGGCATAGTGAGTTGAAACGTGACTACCAGGAGCTGAGTAGTTGAAGGTACCAGGAGAAGTTGGTAAACAGGTGCAAATTTAGTGTTAAACAGGAGGAAGAAGTTCTGGCATTCTATTGTTCATTGGGACAAGCATAATTAATCATTATATATATATATATATTTTATTCACTTCATTTTATTTGAATAAGACAAGGTCAGAGAGAAGAAGAGGGAGGGAGGGAGGGAGGGAGGGAGGGAGGGAGGGAGGGAGGAACGGAGGGTGGGAAAGGGGGAGAGAGAAAGAAAGAGAGAAAGAGAGAATCTTCCATCTGCTGTTTCACTCCCCAGATGCCTTCAACAACCAGTGCTGGATCAGGTCAAAGTGAGGAGGACAGAACTCAATGAAAGTTTTCCATGTGGGTGGTAAGGCCCCAAGACTGAAACCATCAATACTGCCTCCCATGGCGTGCATTAACAGGAAGCTGAATTAGATGCAGAGGAGATGAGACTTCAGCTAGGCACTCTGATATGGAATACAGGCATCCCAAGTGGTTGGTCCAATGCTAGGCATTGGAAGGAGCATTTTGAATATTTCAGCACAAATAAATGATTAACATTGAAGGTTATGGATATGTTAATTACCCTGATGATCATCATGCAATGTATACATGCACAAGTATCAGAATATCATAATGTACCACATGAACTTGTACAATAACTGTCAATTAATTATTTTGTGAGAGTGCATTATTCCATTATATGTGTCTATTATCTTCATTTAATTAGCTGTTACCTCTTCTCCACAGGTACCCTATCATTCTTCCCTCCATAGATACCCTGGTCTTCATTTTGACTCATGATTTTACCATGTGTCTTCTGACTCCAAAGCCACTGTAGGCACTTTTCTTCTCTGTCTGGAATTAACCCAAATACAAATCTCAAAATAAAGCACCCAGTATTCATGCCCCATTTCAGCCCCAGGTGTGAAAACACAAGTAATCTCAGAAAGTTTAAACCAAGCAGCACCTAAGTCTAATCAACCACTCTTTCCTCATTCTTCTTTCTAATTCACTTTCATAATAATTCATGCAATGTCATCTATCCTTATTCTATATTCTTAATATACTCTGTAACTTTCCTGTGATATACTCTATAATACACTGAGTGCTATAAGGGTAAGAATTGTGTAGGAGTTTGATAATCACTGTATCCAAAACCCAAATCATCTAACAAATAGGATAACCTAATAAAACTGCCAAAAGATATCAAGAAAGGTGAGATTGGAAAAGTGTGTCTTTTTAACTATTATCACAAAAATAATTATAGTTTTTGAAAAACTAAAGCAGATGAGATGCAGTCTAGATTCTTGTGCATTGAGAAGTTGAGGATGTTGTAATAGTAATTATGGAAAATTTGTTTCAGAAGTTTGGTTTTAAGGAAAGGGGTACTTATAAAAATTGTGGAGGGGCCTGGTGCCGTGGCTAACTTGGTTAATCCTCCACCTGTGGCGCCAGCATCCCACATGGGAACAGGTTCTAGTCCCAGTTGTTCCTGTTCCACTCCAGCTCTCTTCTGTGGCCTGGGAAGGCAGTGGAGGATGGCCCAAGTGCCTGGGCTCCTGCTTTCGCATGGGAGACCAGGAAGAAGCACCTGGCTCCTGGCTTCGCATCGGTACAGCGCCGGCTGTGGCAGCCACTTGGGGAGTGAACCAAAGGAAGGAAGACCTTTCTCTCTGTCTTTCTCTCTCACTGTCTAACTCTACCTGTCAAATAAAAAATAAATAAATAAGTAAATAAATAAATGTGGAGAGAGTTCAGGCTCAGGGGGAGAGTTAGGTAGAAAACTGCAGTGGAATTTCTATGGATCTACATGGACGCACAAGAAGAGCACAGACAGAACACAGGGCCCCAGCAGCAAGAGCCTGAAAGAACATGTTTTGGAGAATGAGGTCAGATCAGACTACGGAAGCCTGAGCCACTGGGGAGAGCCTGGCTTGAGTCTACCCTGGAGCTCTGTAGGGGACAGGGTACCTGCCAATGTACTGGACAAAAAGGGGTGCTTTCCCTACCCACATCCCCTCAACAACAGTCCCTGAAAAATGGCTGAGAGAGGACAGGTGGCATTTTGGACATGCATAATAGCTGCACCAGCTCATGTGCATGTGCCCAGCAACTGGCTCAGATGAAACATCATCTTGTCACAAGCTGTGGTGGTAGCTTGGGTCTGGGTCCATGCACCCAGCAACAAGCAGACAGAAAGTACCACTGTGAAAGTAGAATGGGATGTGACTCACAGCTCTTTTATATGTGTATGATCCAGTGTTTTAACAGAGGGTAAAATATGCATTTACCATTATCTCCAAGTCCACCTTGGGAACTGACAGTGGACTGGCCATCTACTCAGAACTGTGAGGTGCCAACAGCCTCTCAACATATCAGATGCTGGTGCTCAAACCACCCATGCAGAGTACTCACAGGCAGTTGACTCCAGGTCATCTCTGCCTCTCTGTAGACAGGACAGCCCAAAGTGGAAGAGTGCTTCCTCTGTACCCCATGATTGTGGGGGCCTTATGTACTGTGACTGTGGGAACTGTGACTGCACGAGAGGTGCAAAGTATAGTTGGGTCTCTGGGCAATCACTCTGAGCAGCTCCACATGCTTAGAAATTCCTGATTGTCAGGGCCCAGTCATTGAAACAAGATATATGTTGGGGCCAGCACTGTGGCATAGTGGGTAAAGCCACAGCCTACAGTGCCAACATCCCATATGGGCGCCGGTTCAAGTCCCGGCTACTCCACTTCTGATCCAGCTCTCTGTTATAGCCTGGGAAAGCAGAAGAAGATGGCCCAAGTCCTTGGGCCACTACACCCCCGTGGGAGACCCAGAAGAAGCTCCTGGCTTCTGGCTTCAGATCGGTGCAGCTCTGGCTGTTGTGGCCAATCAGCATAGCCCTGACTGTTAATGAACAACTTAATACATTATCCCTCTTAGTAGTTTTTATTTATCTGTTCTACTTAATATGACTGGTTTAATTCTGTAATTAATACACAGTTACTCTTAAGTGTTAAAAATTAACTGAAATGTGATCCCTGTTAAACATAAGAGTGGGAATAAGAGAGGGAAGAGATGTATAATTTGGGACATGCTCAAGCTGACTTGCCCCAAATGGTAGAGTTAAAAACATACCAGGGGATTCCAATTCAATCCCATCAGGGTGGCATGTACCAATGCCATCTCACTAGTCCAAGTGATCAATTTCAGTTCACAATTGATCATAATGAAAGGACTAAGAGTCAAAGGGAGCACATAAACAAGTCTAGTACCTGCTAACACTAACCGAGGGAATAAATAAAGGGGAGAGTGATCCAGCATGGGAAGTGAGATACTCAGCAGACTCATAGAATGGCAGATGTCCTAAATAGCACTCTGGCCTCAGAATCAGCCCTAAAGGCATTCGGATCTGGCTGAAAAGCCCATGAGAGTATTTCAGGCATGGAAAGCCAAGACACTCTGGCAAAAGATCTCTGCGAGTGAGATCCCAGTGGAAAGAACAGGTCTTCAAAGAAGGAGGTACCTTTCTCTGAAGGGAGGAGAGAACCTCCACTTTGACTATGACCTTGTCTAAACAAGATAAGAATCGGAGAACTCAGAGGGCTTCCATAGCCTTGGAAACTCATGACTGGAGCATAGGGAGACTACTGATGCCATAGACAGGAGTGTCAATTGGTAAAGTCAACAACAGGAGTCACTGTGCACTTACTCCTCATGTAGGATCTCTGTCCTTAATGTGCTGTCCATTGAGATTTAATGCTATGATGAGTACTCAAACAATATATTTCACTTTGTGTTTCTATGGGGGTGCAAACTGTTGAAATCTTTACTTAATGTATACTGAACTGATCCTCTGTAAGAAAAAAAAAAAAAAGAAATTATCAACTCCCAACTTGACTCTCACTGGGATTAAACATGACAATAGGTCTGATCTGATTTCATCATCATTTAAAAAAAATCATCTATTATTTTTCACTTTATGTTTCTGTGTGGGAGCAAACTGTTGAAATCCTTACTTAATGTATACTAAGCTGATCTTCTGTATATTAAGATAATCGAAAATGAATCTTGATGTGAATGGAAGGGGAGAGGGAGTGGGAAAGGGGAGGGTAGTGGGTGGGAGGGACGGTATGTGGGGGAAGCCATTGTAATCCATAAATCGTACTTTGGAAATTTATATTCATTAAATAAAAGTTAAAAAAAATCTATATACATATGTAAAAAAAAAAAAAGGAGTGAACCAGCAGTCAGAAGGCCTCTCTCTCTCTCTCAATCTCTCTCTCTCAATCTCTCTCTCTCAATCTCTCTCTCAATCTCTCTCTCTCTCTCTCTCTCTCTGTGTGTGTGTGTGTGTCTCCTTCCCTCTCTATGTAACACTGACTTTCAAATAAATAAATAAATCTTTAAAAAAATATGTTTATTCAGAGTACTGCATGGATCCTTTGTGTGGTTCTTTAGACAGTACGGATGAGTATTGCACCCATGGTGGGATAACACTGAGAAATTGATCACCTTGGAAAGAAGGGTGAGGGTGAGATTACACCAACAGAGATGATCAAAACCTCCCTTCTGATGAAAGAGATTCAACGGTGTCACCCTGGATACTCACCCTATCCTAAAGCACTGATGAGAGCTCCCTGTCCACACTCAGCACATGCTTCTGGGTATTCATTGAAAGAGCAGATATTCTACTAAGCCACAGAGGGAATGTCCAAAGACAAAAGCCATCAGAAGAAAAAAACAAAAAGTATCTCTTCAAATGCCGAAAAATAAATGTAGAACTTCAAGAAGCAAGAATAAGGAAGACAACAGGACCCTTCCCAAAGGGACACAACAAAACTTTAGTATTAGAATGTGAAAATGAAGCTTGATGAATGCCTGAAAGGGAATTCAAAGGATTAATCATAGGATTACACAGAATCAACGAGAAGCAAATTCAAGAATTAAAGAAATGTTGCAAATTTCTCACATGAAATTGAAATTTTGAAGTGAAATCAAAATGATATATTAGAAATGAATAACTCAATTGGTCAAATAAAAAATACAGTGGAAAACCTTAACAACAGACAATGTGAGAGAGAAGAAAGCATATCAGAGCTAGAAGAAAAATCTGGAAATTTTGCAGTCAGACCAAATAGAAGAAGAAATTAGAACTTTAAAAAAGTGTTGACAATATATGAGATACTATCAAATGACTCAACATATGGGTCTTAGGTGTTCCTGAAAGCATGGAAAGAAAAAATGGATTACAAGACCTATTCAGTGAAAAAATTATGGAAAACTTCTCCAATTTGAAGAAAGAAAGGGATGTCCAAGTACAGAGAGCACACAAAACTAATAAACATGACCAAAAAATATTCTCACCAACACACATTGTAGTAAAACATCCCACAGTAAGAACACAACAAAAACATTCCAAAATGTGCATGAAAACCCAGAATACTTTCAAAAGGTCTCTAATTAAACTCACAGCTGACTTCTCTTCAGATACCTTACAATCTAGGAGAGAAACTGTCAACCAGAGTACTGTATTCTATAAAGTTCTCATTTATGAATGAGGGTGAAATAAAGACCTTCCAAAACAAACAGAAATCAAAAGAATCTCTCACCACCCATCCAATCTTACAAAAGATATTTTAGTGTGTGCTAGACACAGAAGCATAGGAAGCTAGTCATCACTATGAAAGAATGATACAGCAGAAAAATCCCAATAAAAGTGCAAAGGAAATCCAAAGTAAATTACAGCAATATTCACAGAAAAAAAAGCAGCAAACTGCTACTTATTGATAGTAGTCTTGAATGGTAATGGTCAAAAATCTCCATTTAAAAGTTGTAGGCTGGCCCATCTATTTGCTGCCTACAAAAGACACCACTTATCAACAACGATACACAGAGAATGAAAGTGAAATAATGTAAAAAGTTATTCTATGCAAACAGAAAGCAAAAAAGAGCAGGTGTAGCCATCCTAATAGCAGACAAAATAGACTTTAACACAAAAACTGTTCAAAGAGATAAATAATTCCCCATGTAATGACTTAATGGGTCAATTCAACAGAAAGATGTGACTATAAAAAATGCATATGCACCAATGCCAGAGCACCTGGATATTTAAAATAAATGCTAATGATCTGTAAGGAGACATACACTCCAATACAATGGTAATGGGGGACTTAAACACCAGACTTTCATCAGTTGACAGATCAACCAGACAGAAAATCATCAATGAAAAAACAAAGCTAATTGACACTATGGGACAAATGGAACTAATTGATAACTACAGAATCTTTCAGCCCATAGCTACAGAATGCACATTCTTCTCAACAGTGCCTGTGACTTTCTCTAGAATAGACTATTTGCTAGGCCATAAAGCAGGTTTCAGAAAATTTAAAAAAGTCAAATGCATACCATGCATCTTTTCGGACCACAATAGAATTAAGTGGGAAGCTAACAACTGAAGAATCTCTAGAACATATACAAACACATGGAGAATGAACAACATGCTCCTGAAAGAACAGTGGGTCATAGAAGAAGTCAAAAGAGCAATCAAAGGGACATAGAAAACTAACAAACCAAACCCAAAAGTAGTAGGAGAAAATTAATTAAAAATTGAGAATAAAGAAAACTGAAATAAAAATACATAATATCAGTGAAGTGAAGAGTTTTTTTTTTTTTTAATAAGAAACAAAATCAATACACCATTGGCCCAACAACCAAAAAAAAAAAAAAAAAAAGAAGAAGAAGAAGGTGAATACTCAAATCAATACAATCATAGATGAAAAAGGAGATGTAACAACAGATATCGTAGAAATAAAAAGAATCATCAGGAATTCCTACAAAGAGCTGTATGACAACAAATCAGGAAACCTAGAAGTAATGGATAGATTCCTGGACACATGCAACCTACTAAAATTGAGTCATGAAGACATAGACAGCCTAAAGAGACCAATAACCAAGACAGAGATTGAATGATTAACAACAAAAATTCCAGGACCCAATGGTTTCACTGCTAAATTCTACCAGAAATTTAAATAAGAACTAATTCCAATTTTTCTCAAGCTATTGAAAACAATTGAAATGGAAGTAGTCCTTCTAAACTCCTATGAATCCAGCATCACCTTAATTCCTAAACCAAAAAAAGATGCTACGGAGAACAAGAACCATAGACCAATATTCCTGTTGAATATAGACACAAAATCCTCAACAAAATACTAGCTAATGTAATCCAATGACATATCAGAAACATCATTCACTTGGATCATGTGAGATTTATCCTTAGTATGCAGGGATGATTCAACATATACAAATTAATAATCATGATACATCACATTAACAAACTGAAGAATAAATATCATATGATTACCTTAAAGATGCAGAAAGCATTTGATAAAATACAACACCCTTTCATGATGAAAGTCATAGTTGTTATAGTTTTAAGTCTAAGATGACATAAATACATGCCGTTCACAATAATCTAATAACTAAAGATAATTTGAACTATGGCAGCATGAGGAAGGTTTTTAATACATACACCTCCTGATGAAAATGTATAGGGGATATAGAGCTAAAAGGAAGATATGTGAAATTTAGGGAGACATACTCATGCAATTGTAATAGGCTAGAAGAAGAAAAAATGAGTTTATTCGGATGGGATCCTAAGATGTCTTATGCCTGATGTTTCTTTCCCTTTGAGTTGACAGTCAGAGATATCTCGTCTAAAATTTTCAAACAATAGGGAGGTAGCAGTGGTGTAAATGTTTGAAAAATATAGTGAAGGTTTTAACTGGAACTTACTGTAAAGAATTAGAGATTAAAGTGATTTTTTTAAAGAGTAGAAATACACAATTTAGAATTTCATTAAGCTTTATGAACGTTGCATAAAAAGATTTCCCAGTGAGAAATTCTCTTAGATACATTCAATATCTTAAGGGGAGGCATGAAGAAAAAGAGGATTGCAGGTATTCAACACATTAATATATTGATGAAGAAAAGGAGAAATAGCTTTAGGATATTGTAAAGGGATTCCTAGAATAGTGAACACTAACTTGGTGTACAAAAAAAATGAGCCATGGAAAAATAGGACACTGGTAAACTTCACCTGTATTAATTACTGTCAAAATTCTGTTAATCTCAATGTCATCTACTTTCTTACGCAAAATATTGTGGGCCTATCCTTGAACAATTTTTACTCAATTAAAATTAAGGATTGTCATTAATAGTCCCACTCTCATTCTTTAGAAAATTATATGAAATTATTTTATATTTTCAAAGACTTTGGGAATATTTGTCATCATTAAATTTACTCATCTATGAATGCAATATGCAATTTTATTTAGTCAAAGAAGCTTTTATTTTCTTGATAAGGGTTTTAAATTTTATAAATAAAATTTTGTATATTAATCTTGTTAAATTTATTTGTATTTACTTTGAATTTTTTTCATATAAATGAAATTTTTGTTTTTACTCAGATTTTTAGTTGTTTAGTTATTAACTTCTCTAAACTCAATTTATAATTTTTTGCTGAAAAATTGAAGTGTAGTTTATTTATACTTACTCATGTTAGCCACTTTTAAAATTTTTCTGTAATTCTAGTAATTTTCAAATTTTTAGTTTTCTATGGAGGAGAATCATATCACCCTTGTGTAATGATAATTTGATTTCCTTCTTTTTTAATTCTTATATTTAACATTCTGCTTTTTGCTGGAGAGGACCCACCTTTAGCATTTTTTTTTAATTTTATTTGACAGATTTATAGACAGTGAGAGAGAGAGACAGAGAGAAAAGTCTTCCTTCCATTGGTTCACTCCCCAAATGGCCGCCACGGCCAGTGCTGCACCTATCCAAAGCCAGGAGCCAGGTGCTTCTTCCTGGTCTCCCATGCAGGCACAGGAGCCCAAGCACTTGGGCCATCCTCCACTGCTTTCCCTGGCCACCGCAGAGAGCTAGAATGGAAGACGAGCAACTGGGTCTAGAACCCGGCGCCCATATGGGATGCTGGTACCGCAGGCAAAGGATTAACCAAGTTAGCCACGGTGCCAGCCCCCCTACCTTTAACATTTAATAAATGATATTACTATCAGTCTTTGTTTTATTGAGAGATTAGTAGTATTTCAGTTATAATCCAGTCACTATGTGCTGAATTTTATTTACCTTTGGGTTCTGAATAATATTTTGATCTTGTGATTTTTTATGTTGTATGAATAATTCAGAAGTAGGGCACAAACACACACACACACACAAACACACAAGAACAGACATATAATCACATTGACTAGAATATTTGTTCTTGAATTTAGGGCTAAATTTATAGTCTTGAGTATTCTAGTTCATTCCATGTTATATTCATGTATGTTGTACATGGACTGACTACTGAATTTTCAATGTAAATACCATCATTTCTGAATAATGAGACATTAATTTATAATTTTCTCATTTCAGTGTGTATAATTTCCTTCCTTAATTTATTTTTCCTGTAAGCTTCCCACAGAAGAGTGGACAGAAAGTGTCTTTGACTCATTTCACAACTGAGATACTTTTCAGGTTGCTAAAATGTTTCAGTAAATCACAAGTTCAGTTTGCTTATTTTCAATATTCAATAATATTTTCTACCTATGATTCAACTTAGATGATAATATAATGGACCAATTGCTGGACTTTGGGGTAAAACAGCTAAAATTCAGAGTCCAAATAACTAATATGCGATTACTGATGTCAGAAAGTCTAATGAGGTGGAAATAGCTCAGCAGCACTCACAGATTAAATAGAAATAGCAATGCGTACTGGCTACAAAGGATGGAGACTATGAGCATAGTTATTTCATTTTGTCAGCATTGTATTACATATTAGCTTTGATACGAATATTAGAAATGGCAGAGTGACTAACAACATCACAATTTATAGTATCTTTTGTATCCTAGAGATATTTTGAGAATAATTAAAAGGAGTAAAAAGATTTTAATAATATATATTTAAGAAAGATATGGAGGCAGAGGGTTTGAAATTACCGTGTTAATGGATGAAGTAACCTAAAATACCTATGACTTTTTGTTTTAAAGACTCTCATCTCCTACTTCTGAAAAAAAAAAAAAGGCTGTTCTGAAGACCAGGCAGATAATTTGATTATAAGAACATAAAAATTTTAGAATACTTACAGTTTGAACAACTTTGTACACCAAAGCTAGAGTCTTCATTTGAAGAGAGTCAGATCCTGAGGTTAGAGAGGGGGAATATGGGTAAAGAGTTTGAAAATAATGACGCTTGATTCCCATCCTCAGTTCCAAAAGATGGCAGGCTCTTCTTTGGTGAAGTCTCCAGAGACACTTGTCCTTCTCAAGACTGTCTCCCACTTGGATCTTGACCACTAGCTAATAATGAAGGATGTCAGCATGCTTCAACATAGGGAGCGAAGGCTCTACAAAGGGGTGAAATGTGAGTTTGCAAAATGGACAGCAGGATTTTGATAACATTATACCAACAAGACCATGTGAAACATGACCACAAGTGAAGGTATTGGAGAATGGAAATCAGAGTATAAAGATAGAGCAGGGAGAAATCTGTTGAGACTGAAACAACCCCTTCCCCAGGGTTGAATGTCCTTGGAGATTGTCATAACTCAATGCAAGCATACAGCTTGAAAAAAATGGAAAAAATATGAGGTGGGCATATTAGCACTAACTTGGCACACTGTTTGGAAAATAATAAATATACATTAGAATAAATCCATTTTAGAAGATCTAAGGACCTAGGATATCATTTTCCTTGGAAATTTTAGAAGGTATCATTCTTCATTGAATCAACACATTGGCAACATTGTTTAGAAATATTTAACTGGTCACAGCTGATAGCAAGAGAAGCTAAAAGAACTGGAGATTACCAATAACAAACAAAGTATATTTGAAAAATATAGCAGGGCAGGAACTCAATTTATAGGATCCTACTCTATACCCTACTCTCTGAATATGAAATTCTTTCAATTAAGAAATCTCAAACATTTGAGAGTTTAAATATGAGACACCTGAAGGTAACTGAAATGGATAGGAAAGTCAGAAAACATACAGAAAAGAACAAAGTCACACTAATTGTAAAATTAGTTTGATTGGAATCTTCAGGGAATCCACACTGATTATCTAATTAATTGCACTATATTATTTTCTAAATTAATTTTATGTTCTAGTTCATATGTGTCATTATTTTGAGTTTCTTTTTTTGTAGTAGGTCTTGTACAATGTCTGAACTCTCATTTGTGGCTAATCTACTATGTCTTGTTTGTTATCTGCTTTCTGTTATAATAGCTACACTCCCCTCATTTGACTCAACTTTCATCTATCAAAATGCTTTAGTCACAACAATATGACTGCTGTTCCTGGTTAAAAATAAATTGGTAAGGTCACAAAGTGCTTATTGTATCTTTATGTCTCAGTGTAATGCAAAACTGATGGTCATGCTCTAGATATCTTTATTCCCACTCTCTTACATTGGTGACATGTATATACTACATACAAAAGTCCTGGCTGGTGCCATGGCTCAATAGGCTAATCCTCAGCCTGCAGCGCCAGCACCGTGGTTCTAGTCCCAGTTGGGATGCCGGATTCTGTCCTGGTTGCCCCTCTTCCAGTCCAGCTCTCTGCTGTGGTCCAGGAGAGCAGTGGAGGATGGCCCAGGTCCTAGGGCCCTGCACCCACATGGGAGACCAGGAAGAAGCACCAGGCTCCTGGCTTCACATCAGCGCAGTGCGCTGGCCTCAGCGCACTCACTGCAGCGGCCATTGCATGATGAACCAGCAGAAAAGGAAGACCTTTCTCTCTTCTCTCTCAATGTCCACTCTACCTGTCAAAAAAAAAAGTCCAAGCAGAAATGTCCACTGTTTGTGTATGTGTGTGTGTGTGTCCACAGATCTGAAGTTGTAATGTGTTTCTTCCTTGAGTGTGACTTGATTTTACATAATCAGAATGCAAGGGTTTGGGCCATATGTACTAATTAACCTACTTCCTAAACCTTTACTTGTGATAGAGTTGGCCTGATCTATTTTATTTAAAAAGAGGATCTTTGTGAGATTTTCTATAAGCCACCATGCATATAGAGCACGTTCCAATTAACTTTGCTGCTGGAATGGTATTACATGATCAAAGCCATTTCTCTCCATCCTTATTATGCTGAAACATCGTGTTTGGTCTTTATTATCACAGAACGGCAAAACTTAATATATGGATTTGAGAGACCATCTGTATGATTCATTTTAGGGCATTTTTTCCACTTCTGTCATAAAAGCATTCTTTTTTTTTTCTATCTGTCTAATTCAGATGCTAAGCCATATCCAGCTATCTAGTTTATTTATGTTAAATTACCATAGTCTAAGAGAGTCAGTTAAATTGAAAGCAAAATTATTGCATAGGTGTTAAATCAAAATGCTATGTAAAGCTAATTACATTATTAAAAACCTGCAGTTTTTCTCCGTGCTTCTAAGAAAATAAAGGTACAAGATCATAAGTGTTGGAGATGATACAGAAAAAGGAATGGTTAATGGTAATGCAAATTAATACAGCCATTATACTAAACTGTGTGAATACCCCTCTAAAAACTAAGAACAGAATTCTAGGAGCAGCAGATTGGTCCAGCAGTGAGGATGCCTGCATCCCACAGCAGAGTGACTGTGTTCAGTACTCAACTTCGGTTCCTAACTCTGGCTTCCTGATAATGCACACACTGAGATTCAGTGATGATAGCTGAAGTTATTGGTCTCCTCTAACCCAGATGGGAAACCTGGATTGAGTTACCAACTCCCGCTTTAGGTCAACAAAGGCTATTGAAGGCATTTGGGGAATTAGCCAGAAGATGGGAGTACTTGTTTCTCTCTCTCTCTCTCCCTCCCTTCTTTCCTGCCTCCCTCCTTCCCTCTCCCTCAAATAAATAAATTTTACATAAAATAAAATTTGCATGTGACCCCATCATCAATCCCACTTCTGAATATTCACTCAAAAATTTGAAATAAATGTGAAGAGATGTCTACACTCCGATAATAATCATTACTTTATTGGATCAGGATTTGAGTTTCCATGAAGCATCTCGAGGTTGAGAGAAACAGTGGGCTTTTTCAAGTATTCCAAGTCTTGTAACTGTAATTCAGTGAACTATGAGACTTGTAATCTGAGCCTTACACCATTCCTTTAATTTGGTGAGTTAGTCTTTGGTAAGATTTGAATTATAGTCATCAAAGTGTAGACAGAGAAGCTGCAATCTAAGGGAGATAAGATGTGCATCACAGGTATTAGGGAGAGAGGCTCAGTTTCAGTGTTTTCATAGGCATTGGGTGGCGGGAACAGAAAGATGATTGTCAAACGGTTAAAGACTCAAATATACAGGAGGAATAAATTTGATTTTTTAGATCGGTAGCACAGCACAGTGGAGAGTTAATGATGGTATACCATACATTTCAAAAGCAAAAGAGCATAAATTTCAGATGGTCTCACTACAAAAACTGTTAATTATTTGTAGTGATGGATATAGTAATTAGTTTGATTTCATTGTAATGCATTGTGTTCACAAAATTTAACATCACTTTGTATCTCACAAACATATACAACTGCTGCTTGTCAATTTATAATAAAATTTACATGTGAATTTGAAGTTAATGTCAATATTCCCACATTCATATTTTACCAAATACAATAATTTCTGTCATTATAAAATAATTTTGTTAGAGCATGTAATGTCATAATTGAATAGTACCATTTCTTTTCTTTTTTTTTTTTTTTTTTTTTTTGACAGGCAGAGTGGACAGTGAGAGAGAGAGAGACAGAGAGAAAGGTCTTCCTTTTGCCGTTGGTTCACCCTCCAATGGCCACTGCGGCCGACGCGCTGCGGCCGGTGCACCGCGCTGATCCGATGGCAGGAGCCAGGTGCTTTTCCTGGTCTCCCATGGGGTGCAGGTCCCAAGCACTTGGGCCATCCTCCACTGCATTCCCGGGCCACAGCAGAGAGCTGGCCAGGAAGAGGGGCAACCGGGACAGAATCCGGCGCCCCGACCGGGACTAGAACCCAGTGTGCCAGCGCCGCAAGGCGGAGGATTAGCCTAATGAGCCGTGGCACCGGCCAATACCATTTCTTAAATAGCTCGTCTTATTTTACCCAAAATAAGACTTTCATGATTACTCCCCAAGAGTTTTGATATTTTCTTTTGGTTTAAAATTTTCTTTTGGTTTAAAATTAAATTTTAAGGTACACATCACTGAATATAATAGGATATTGATAATCTCCACTTCTGTAATAAGTTTGGCATGCATATTTCAACACAGAAAATTCTGTTTTAAGACATTTTCCATGTGGCTTAGAAGTACCGGTGCTCCTTTGGCTCCATGCCTCGCCATGTGAAAACTCTGTATCATCAAAGTGAATCACAGTTGTGCTGTAGAAACCACAGATACACCACTGTGGGTTTCATTTGATGCTACAAGAAATGCCCGGCATGTACAAATATCTATAAATTTCTAATACTCTCAGCACTGAGAAAAATAACAGGGAAGAAAAATGACCAGTGTTTACGGATTTTATTCAGCAGCTACAGTGAACCCTGCATTACTGTTGTGGATAGTGCAGCTGAATTTGTCTTATATATATTCTGAAGGGATTTTGATTTTAATTCTGCTTTTTAAATTTATTCCATAGAAAATTATTAATCACAAAATAAAAGATTAATTAAGGAATCAGAAACAATAAGATTTTTTTCTTGTCTTAATACAAGAGCAATGGAAATAGAAAAAAATGACGTATTTTACTTAGGAAAAAATTAAAATGTTTTTCACTTCTGTTAAGGAAGCCACTGAATGCTGGTTATTCTTATACAAGAAGTTCCCAAGCCTGAAATTAATAAAAGTGTGCAGTCTCACTTTGAGCTAAGAAGAAATAATAATGTATTCCTTGTAACTAGTTAGCAGGCTCCCAGTTGTCCTGCATCATAGAACGGAAATTTTGAAAAATAACTTAAAAATGATTACTTTGGCAATAACAAGTTGAATCATAGATCATCTGTATCTTACCAGAATGATACGTGGATTTTAGTTTCAATGAAATTAATTGCTGCCTTAGGCTACAGTTTTTTTCAAGTTCTACCAGGAGTGATTCAAGCTCTTCATATGATACCTGCAGATTACCATTTCAGTGAAAGTGGTTCGTCACGTATTGTTGCTTGTCTTATTTCTGATCTTTCGTCCTTGTGTGTAAAGACCCTAAGAAGACTTCCGATTACTCCTTCTTCCTGTTTTCTTACATGCTTAAGAGATACTCCCCTCAAGATAGGATAGAATCTTTAGCTTATTTTGAACTAAGAGCATACGGCAGCGATAATGGAATGTCATTCCTATATTATGAGTTGTATAAGACATAATCTTTTTTTATTTTTTTATTTTTTTAACTTTTATTTAATGAATATAAATTTCCAAAGTACGATTTATGGATTACAATGGCTTCCCCCCCATACCATCCCTCCCACCCACAACCCTCCCCTTTCCCACTCCCTCTCCCCTTCCATTCACATCAAGATTCATTTTTGATTATCTTAATATACAGAAGATCAGCTTAGTATACATTAAGTAAGGATTTCAACAGTTTGCTCCCACACAGAAACATAAAGTGAAAAATAATAGATGATTTTTTTTAATGATGATGAAATCAGATCAGACCTATTGTCATGTTTAATCCCAGTGAGAGTCAAGTTGGGAGTTGATAATTTCTTTTTTTTTTTTTTTTTTTTACAGAGGATCAGTTTAGTATGCATTAAGTAAAGATTTCAACAGTTTGCACCCCCATAGAAACACAAAGTGAAATATATTGTTTGAGTACTCGTTATAGCATTAAATCTCAATGCACAGCACATTAAGGACAGAGATCCTACATGAGGAGTAAGTGCACAGTGACTCCTGTTGTTGACTTTACCAATTGACACTCCTGTCTATGGCATCAGTAATCTCCCTATGCTCCAGTCATGAGTTTCCAAGGCTATGGAAGCCCTCTGAGTTCTCCGACTCTTACCTTGTTTAGACAAGGTCATAGTCAAAGTGGAGGTTCTCTCCTCCCTTCAGAGAAAGGTACCTCCTTCTTTGAAGACATAATCTTATTAGTAAATCGACTCTTTGTTGCTGGCTTTAAAAAAAAAAAAAGGAATGTGTTGTGAGTTAAGCGGCCATGTTGGAGAACACTACATGGCAAGGAACTTAAGAAGGCTTGTAAAAGCTAAGTGTGCTAATCAGAAACAAACTAAAATCTCCAGTTCTGTAGTTAACGGGAATTGAATTCTGACAATAATTTAAGCAAGTGGAAGGGCTTCTGTCACAGCAGAATTTGTGATACGATCACAGCACTGGTTGACGCTTGGACTACAGCATAGTAAGAACCTGAAGCAGAGAGCTCAGCTAAGTCATGCACAGACTCCAAACCACAGAAAATATGACATAAGGATATGTATTATTCTAAGCAAATTCGCAGCTGATAGTTTGTTATATAACCATAGTGAACCATTACATGAATTTATATATAAATATAAAAATTTTATCAAATGTCTGATGACTTTATGTGTTAGTTCCCTATATTTATTCTTGAAATAATTAAGGAAAAGAGAAGGTAAGGACATTAATTAGGTTCATAGTGATCTTTATCAGAGTTCAGATTCTAAATGAGAACTGCTACTTCTATGGATCAAGATTGTTCTCTCTCTCTCCTCGTTTCGTGTGTGTGTGTGTGTGTGTGTGTGAGATTGCTATTTTTAAATTTTACTACACTTGATCTTAGCCAAAAGGCTGAGAAGGGATCCTATTTTTAAATATGAATGCTGGTTCTAATCCCGGCTGCTCCACTTCTGATCCAGCTCTTTGGTGTGGCCTGGGAAAGCAGTAGAAGATGGCCCAAGGGCTTGGGACCCTGCACCCACGTAGGAGACCTAGAAGAAGCTCCTAGCTTCAGATTGGTGCAGTTCTGGCCAGCTGTGGCAGCCACTTGGGTATTGAACCAGCAGATGGAAGACCTTTCTCTCTGTCTCTCTCTCACTGTCTGTAACTCTACCACTCAAATAAATAAATAAAACCTTAAAATATTTTAATTAACATTATAGTTAACAGTTTAGTGTTCCACTACATAAAGAATTTAACAAATAAAATGTAAAAAAAAAAATAGAGAGAGAGAGAGAGAAAAAGATCATAGTCCAGCAGGAAAATAGAGAAGGGCTATGAACAACAGTCAAATGAAAGGATGTTCAAATTCAGGCCCGGTTTTGTGATGCTACAGGTAAAACTGCTGCCTGCAATGCCAGCATCTCATATGGGTGCTAGTTTGAGTTTCAGTCGTTGATTCTTATCCCACTCCCTGCTCTGTGGCTGGGAAAGTAGCAACAGATGATCCTAGTACTTGGGCTCCTGCAACCCACACATGGCAAACCTGCATGGAATTCTAGATGGGATTCTAAGCTCCTGGCTTTGGTCTGGCCCAATCTAGCCACTGAAAATATTTGGGGAGTGAAACAGCACATGGAAGATTTCTCTCTCTCTCTCTCCCTCAACTCTAACTTGCAAATACACTAATAATTTTTTTTTTTTTTGAAAATGTTATTCAGGGGTTAGCATTCTGGCTTTGTAGGTAAAAACTGCTGCCTGCAATGCTGTCATCCTATATGGGCACTGGCTCAATTCTCAGCTGCTCAACTCTCAATTTAGTTCCCTCTTGGTGTGCTGTGTGATGTGAAGATGGCCCAGGTGTTTGGGCCCACTTAGGAGACCTGGAAGAGGCTCCTAGCTCCTGGGTTGGGATCTGCCCCAGCCCTGGCCATTGTGGCCATTTGGGGAGTGAACCAGCACATAGAAGATCTCTCTCTTCCTCTGTTTCGCCCTTTCTCCCTGTTACTCTGACTTTCAAATAAATTAATAAATCTTAAACAAAGAATTTTTTAACTTCAACCATGTTCTTAACAACCAAAAATATTGTTCCTGGAAATTTGACTTACTAAGCAAGAACGCAAATTTTTCTTTTTTAAAAGATTTATTTACTTTTACTTTGAAAATGAAAGTGATGCACAGAGAAGAGATCTTCCATCCACTGGTTCAGTACCTAAATGCTTGCCAGGGCTGAGCCAGGCTCAAGCCAAGAGCTAGGAATTCCCCAGGTCTCCAATATGGGTGGCAGGAACACAAGTACTTGGGCAATCACCTGCTAATTTCCCAGGTACATTAACAGGAAGCTGAATCAGAAGCTGATGAGCCAGGACTCAAACAGGCACTCCGGCACTCTGGCACTCTGATATGGGATACTGATGCTACAAGTGGCAACTTAATCTGTGACATAACACCATCCCCCATTTTTTTTAAAGATTTATTTATTTATTTGGAAATCAGAGTTACACAGAGAAGGGAGAGGAAAAGAGCGAGAGAGAGGTCGTCCATCCAGTGGTTCACTCACCAATTGTCCGCAAGGGCTGGAGTTTCGCCTATCCAAAGCCAGGAGCCAAGAGCTTCTTCCATGTCTCCCCCATGGGTACAGGGGACCAAGGGCTTGGGACATCTTCCACTGCTTTCCCAGGCCATAGCAGAGAGCTGGATTGGAAGAGGGGCAGGCGAGACTAGAACCCAGGGCCATATGGGATGCCTGCACTTCAGGCCAGGGCGTTAACCCACAGCGCCAGCCCACCACCCCCCAGTTCTTTTATACATGTATTAAAGGTTATTTATGAGCTAGTTTTGGTGGTGTATTTTCCTCTGGTTTTGAGTAATACAAAAGCATAAGGCTGACTGTATCATAAAACAAACAAAATATTTAATATAGTGAAATTGAATAATCTAATAAATTACATAGTTGTAAATTAGCCTTACTTTATTACTTAGCTGGCAGTTAAAAAGGTCAAATGGCCTCATGGTTGTCAGGTTGCTGTTTCTATCCATGAGGTCTTCTCTCCTAACTTACACATCTCAAGCTGTTTTTGCATGCCCATCTCAGAGCGACAGTAGCACCAGACCAGAAAAAGCAAGGCTTCTTTAGTTCTTATTCAAAATGACACAAAATTTACCTTTTCTGTTTTTAATTAGTAAAAACAAGTCTCAAGAACAGGGCAAAGTCCATGGATAGTCAAATTGAATGCACCTCTTAGTGGTATTACCTGAAAATAATTTATGGTCCTATTCAATCTTCTACCTAGTGATTTCTGTAAATGTCTCCAAAATGTATCATTAAAACATAATACATAAGAATTATCTAACAAATGTAAAATGAGTGATAGAAAGATGTTGTAATCAGAATATGATAACAAGCATATAAAATACTATTAAATACACCACTCCTTGGAATTTACCCAAAGGAAATTAAATTGGCAAACAGAAAAGCTGTCAGCACATTAATGTTTATCACGGCTCAATTCACAATAGCTAAGACCTGGAACCAACCCAAAAGCCCATGAACATAGACTGGATAAAGAAATTATGGGACAGGTACTCTATAGAATACTATACAGCAGTCAAAAACAATGAAACCTGGTCATTTGCAACAAGATGGAGGAATCTGGAAAACATTATGCTGAGTGAATTCAGCCAGTCCCAAAGGGACAAATATCATATGTTCTCCCTGATCGGTGACAACTAACTGAGCACCAAAGGGGAAACCTGTTGAAGTGAAATGGACACTATGAGAAACAGTGACTTGATCAGCCCTTGTTCTGACTGCTGATGTACAATGTAATACTTTATCCATTTTAGTATTTTTTCTTCTAGGACTATTGGTTGAACTCTGTAATTAACACACAATTATTCTTAAGTGTTTAAATTTTAACTGAAAAGTGATCCCTGTTAAACATAAGAGTGGCAATAAGAGAGGGAGGAGATGTGCAATTTGGGACATGCTCAATCGGACTTGCCCCAAATGGTGGAGTTAGAATCATGCCAGGGGATTCCAATATAATCCCATCAAGGTGGCATGTACCAATGCCATCACACTAGTCCAAGTGATCAACTTCAGTTCACACTGACAGGTCTAAGAGTCAAAGGGATCACACAAACAAGACTAGTATCTGCAAATACTAACTGACAGAATCAAAAAGGGAGAGAACGATCCAACATGGGAAGCGGGATACACAGCAGACTCATAGAATGGCAGATGTCCTAAATAGCACTCTGGCCTCAGAATAAGCCCTTAAGGCATTCGGATCCGGCTGAAGAGCCCATGAGAGTATTTCAGGCATGGAAAGCCAAGACACTCTGGAAAAAAAAAAATGGGGCCATCAAAGAAGGAGGTATCTTTCTCTCTGTAGGGAGGAGAGAACTTCCACTTTGACTATGACCCTGTCGGAATAAGATCGAAGTCAGTGAACTCAAAAGGCTTCCATAGCCTTGGCAACTCATTACTAGAGCCTAGGGAGCTTACTGACGTCATAGACAAGAGTGTCAAATTGTTAAGTCAACAACAGGAGTCACTGTGTACTCACTCCTCATGTGGGATCTGTTCTTAATGTGTTGTCCAATGTGAAGTAATGCTATAACTAGTACCGAAACAGTATTTTTACACTTTGTGTTTCTGTGTTGGTGCAAACTTGAAATCTTTACTAAATATATACTGAATTGATATTCTGTATATAAAGATAATTGAAAATGAATCTTGATATGAATGGAATGGGAGAGGGAGTGGGAGATGGGAGGGGTGCGAGTGGGAGAGAAATTATGGGGAGGAAAGCCAATGTAATGCATAAACTGTACTTTGGAAATTTATATTTACTAAATAAAAATAAATAAATATATAAAAAATCCTAAAAGTCATATGGAACCTACAAAGAAGATAATCTACAAAGCGATTTGGAGTAAAAATACTGAAATAAATATATATAAAAATACACCTGGATTTGAAAGCATATTATAATGCTATATAATTTAAAAAATGATACTAGCATAAGATCTTACGCATATACCAGTTGAACAGATTTGAGAACCCAGATTTGCAATCCACATACATCCAGCCAGCTGATTTTCACAAGAAGTGAAGAACGCATATTGGAGATATAAAGTACAAAATATAATATAAATATATTATATTTTATATATATATAAATATAAAATATTTTCTATAAATGACGTTGGCAAAACTGGATAGATTTATGTAGAAAATTAAATCAAAATCTTACCTCTCACAATACACAAAAATCAACTCAAAATGGAGTAATGTCTAAATGTAACCCCTGAGAACATGAAAATGCTACAAGTTAACTTAGGAAATACTTCAAGACATAGGCCTAGGCAATGATTTTTGGCATTAAGATCCCAAAAGAATAGTAACAAAAGCATAGCTAAAAATTTAACTGAAAAGCTTTTGAACAGCCCAGTATATAATCAACACAGTAAAGAGACAACTGACAGAATCAGAGAAAATATTTGCCAGCATTTTAGTTCACAAATTATTAACATCCAGAATCGTTAAGGAACTCAAAACACTCAACAGCAATCAACCAATTCTGTCATGAAATGAGCTTGAATAGACATTTCTCAAAAAGAATAATAGACATTTCTCAAATAGATATTTATCAAAAGAAGGATATATATTAAAATGTTAATTGCTTAATATTGGGCAATCATGGAAATACACCTTAAAAATGATCAGATATCACCTCACTCCTGTTAAAATTGCTATAAAAAAAGAAAGAGTAAAAAATATTAGTGAGGATGTGGAAAGACTTTTACTGTTGGTAAGAATGTAGATTAATACAGCCACTGTGGAAGACATTGAGGAGAAGATTCTAAAAACCAGAAATAAAATTTTCATATATTCTATCAAACTCACTACTAAAAAACTATCCAAAACACATGAAATCACTGTGTCAAAGAGATATTTGCACCATCATGTTTATTGCATTGTGCCAAGGTATGGAATCAACTAAGTTGTTCATCCACAGATGAATAAAGAAAATGTGACATATATACAATGAAATATTATTCAGCTATTCAAAAAATGTACTCCTGTCATCTGAATGAAAACATATGGAACTGGAGAACATTTTGTTAAGGAAAATATGTCAGAAAGAAATACTGCATATTTTCCCTCATATGTGGAAGCTAAAATATGTCAGAGTGAACATAAAATCATAATTACTGAAGGTAAGGAAGAAAAACACAATAAAGGAGATTAGATACAGGATACAACTCAGTTACACATGATAAAATAGTGATTGTATTTTCTGAGCAAATAGAAGAGGACCTCCAAGGCTCCCATTATATAGCAAAGAAAAGAGTGGGAAATGTTGATGACCCTGCTTTGTTCACTGCACATTATATACATGTATTGAAATGTAACACTGTACTCCATAAATATGTACAATCATTGTATTCAAAAAATTTTAAATAAGATTACACAAGTCCAAAGATTTTCCCTAAAACAGAGTTACATAAAGTGTATATGTAAATGGCCCAAAAAACTGCTTGAAGTCTTTAAAAAGTACAGGTTTTAATAAACATTTGACGATAATGCAGCAAAATTTATCATTTTTAATGGGAGAAGAAATATCAATTGTTTTGCATGTGTTGCAATACCTAAAATTCAGGCAGAATTTTAAAATGGTCTCCCAAGATCGATACTCCTGGTGCATTTGGTGCTACAGAATCGCAGATGTAGTGAGTGTGATATATTTCACTACCAAATTTAAGATACATTATATGCCACAGGTTGACTAAGAAAGGGAGGTTATTCAGTGGGGCCTGACCTAATACGCATAAGCTTTTTAAATCTTGGTTTAGAGATCGAGAGAGGAGAAATCAAGACTCAAAATATGAAGGGAAGTCAACAAAGTAAGGATATAGCTCTTGTTAGCTTTGAAAGTAAAGGGGGCAACCTTTCAGTCCTTAGAAAATGTGTGTTAAGGAACTGTATTCTACCAACAGCCTCAATGAACCTGGGAGAGGACCCTAGCCCCAGGCAAAATGCTGGCTGTGGCATCTTGATTTCTACCTTGTGTACATGGTCCAACTTCTATACATACTCTGAACTAATAAATTAGTATTAGCTAGGCTTGCTGTAATTTGTTGATACATCCAGAAAGAAATTAACAATAGTGATAGAAGTAAACTAAGTAATTTTTTGTTGCCTTAGTCTCCTGTCCTGTGTGTAAATGAGAGGGTTTTTATTTTAGATTAAAAGTTTAGTTAAATAATATGGTGTCCATTTTCAACATAACTCTTTTTCAATACTTCAGGCCACAAGGGAACATGTCTGGTTTTCAAAAGACAACTTCAGTTACTCTTAAAACTTTATGTAATATTAGTTGAAGAGGTCTTTTGCACAAATATTAGTATTGAAAAACAGATTTTACTTCTCATTCATTTAGTTTACAGAATTTATAGCATACATCAGCTTAAATTATGTATATGTACATTTGTTTTTCAAATACTTATCATTCACAAGATGAATGCAAATGACAATCTCACATGCATGTTTTAGATCTACATAACAAAGAGATAAAATCAAATGCAATTTAGATGACTAATAGGTTTCTGCATTGAGAATACCACAAAATATTTATATGATTTTGAGCACAATGTGTTTCTTTCCCAGAATAACTATTGATCTGTGTACTACTTTATTACACTGAATGATTTCACATTAAATTCAACTCAGTTCAAGATTTTGTCATCTTGAACACTTATCATTTTCATTTAAATGTGCACAGTTTGTATTCTCACATTTTTCACATAGTTCAATTAAAATTTAGCTGGAAATTCATCTCTAATGTACTCATATTACTTTATAATGTTTATGTTTCTATTTACATTTCACTGCCATAATAAGCTAAAGGAATATGTTAATTTTTATAGTTACCTGTATTATAACATTATTCAGTGTTAAAGTTATGTTGAAAATTTAAAAATAAATTATGGGGCCGGCGCTCACTAGCCGTGGCTCACTAGGCTAATCCTCCGCCTTGCGGCGCGGGCACACTCGTCCCGGTTGGGGCACCGGATTCTGTCCCGGTTGCCCCTCTTCCAGGCCAGCTCTCTGCTGTGGCCAGGGAGTGCAGTGGAGGATGGCCCAAGTGCTTGGGCCCTGCACCCCATGGGAGACCAGGAGAAGCACCTGGCTCCTGCCATCAGATCAGCAGGGTGCGCCAGCCGCAGCACGCCAGCTGCGGCGGCAATTGGAGGGTGAACCAACAGCAAAAGGAAGACCTTTCTCTCTCTCTCTCACTGTCCACTCTGCCTGTAAAAAAATAAATAAATAAATAAATTATGATTTCCATTACTTTTATTACACAGAGAGAATCTGGTATATATATATATATATATATATATAATACTCAAACTGGCCACTGAATAGAATAAATGCTCAGGAAGAAACAAACAAGAAAGGACTTATTATGCAGCGATTGACTAATTCACAGGAGTGAAATCTATCCATTAAAAAATGAAGATTTCCATGGCTTTTCAGAGTAACAGTAGAAGTAATTAGACATAGTGGAGTTTAGGATCTATTTTATTCTATTTTTTAAAGATGCACATAGCGTCCAATCTGGTAGCTTGAAGATAGGTGGTCAGTAGAAAACAAGCCAAGGCTGCTAATAGCCCTGATTTAATAATTATATATTTTATACATACGTTGATATATTACGTTGATATATATGCACATATATATCAATTGAAAAAATTGAAAAAGTAGACTCTAATAAAGGGCTCTGGTTTCAGTTTTTTTTTTTAAAGTTTTTTTTATTTACTTGAGAGGCAGAGTTACAGAGAGAAGAGGCAGAAAGATCTATCCACAATTCACTCCCCAAATGGACACAAAAGCCACAGCTGCGCCTATCCAAAGCCAGGAGCCAGGAGCTTCCTCCTGGTCTCCCATGTAAGTACAGGGGCCCTATCACTTGGGCCAACCTCCACTGCTTTCCCAGGCCATCAGCAGGGAGCTGCATCAGAATAGAGCCGCTGAAATGCCAGAGCTGTGGCAGATGCTTAACCCACTATGCATCAGTGCTGGCTCCCAGTTATTTTTAGGGTAAATTTATTTCCTAAAAGATGTGGGAAGCAGTGAAGACAGTGAAGATAGAAAGGAAGAAAAAGCAACATAAAGATGGGCTAATGTGGGGAATTAACTCTGAGATTTCTGGGGTATGCACAGAATATTTCTTAGAATTATCAGATTATTGGCTAATGTTTTGGCTCAATGGGTTAAGCTGCTGCCTGCAACTCTGGCATCCCATATCACTAGACCAGGTCAACTCCAGGCTGCCCTGCTTCTGATCCAGCTTCTGGCTATTGTACCTAGGAATGCAGTGAAAGATTGCCCGACTGCTTATGTCCCCACCAGAAATCTGGGGGACCTAGATGGAGTTCCTGGCTCCTGGTTTGGTATGGCCAGACGAGCCATTACAATCATCTGCAGAGTGAACCAGGGGTTGGAAGATCCCTTTTTGTTTCTGATTCTCCCTGTTTCTAAGTCACTTATTTTCAAATAAATAAAATAATTAATAAAATATTTTTAAGTTACACATATAAACATACATACAAACAGCATCTTAAAATATTTGTGTTAAAATCTGATAAAATTGCATGAAATAGACATATCTTCCATTACGATTGGAGACTTTGTCATCCTACTCTAAATTATTGATAAAACACACAGTTATAAAATCAGTTAAGATATAGTTAATTTGAAAGATACCATCAATCAAATATAGAGTTTATATTTCCGTAATATCCCATCTAAAAATCCACAGGCGCCGGTGATGTGGCTTAGCAGTTTGAACCACCACCTGCAGTGCTACATCCCATATTGGAACAGATGTGAGTCCCCGGCTGCTCCATTTCTGATCCAGCTGCCTGCTGACATGCCTGGGAAAGCAGAGGAGGATGACCCAAGTGCTTGAGTCCCTGCTTCTGGCTCCTGGCTTCTGCTTGAAGCACTCTGGCCCTTGCAGATTTTGGAGAGAGAATCAGCATGAATGGAAGTTTTCTCTGTCTCTCCCTCTCTCTCTGCAACTCTGACTTTCAAGTAAATACAATATATCTTTAAAAAAAATCCACAGAAAGTCGCAGCACAAAAAGTGGTTCTTAAAGTATACATATTAAATGCTAATCAGGTAGGTGGTGTTTACAAAGATTGAGTGCAGGATGTGACCATTCAAATTGTACTAAAGATATGTTGAATAATCTTGTTGAAAGGGATGAAAAAGTTATCTAGATAAACAAAAAAGCACAGGAAATTATATATAAGAACTGCATATAATTATGGTACTCTATAATATAATAATATAATAATATTGCTTCCTATGGGGTTGCATTAACATTTCTGATACCTTTTCACGTGTCTGAGTATACTGGAATGGAATAAGTATGTAAATGAATGGTTCACACTAAGAGTTAGATTTCCCTCACAGGCAATATGCTAGAATTATACATGTAGTGACGGATTGAAGGTAAAGTCATTTGTTCAAGCTCATGCTTAACCTAATATGGATATGGATGGTGACATTAAATTATTTACACATAAGCAATATGCAGTGATGAGTATGTGCAAATGTTTCCAAGTGCACAGCTAACTACCATTATGCAGTAATACACCTAACACTAATTTCTAAAGCCATTTTCCAATAAAGGGAGGAAGTATTCCTTGAAGATATGACTGGCTCTAAGATGGGAAAAGGAAAGATACAAGGAGAGCCCAGAGCATTTTGTAATGTAAGTACATAAGAATATGCTGAACACATCTGCACACATGACTGTGGTATGTCAAAGGACATAGGAAACACATGAATGAGTTCTCAATGGCTAAATTTTGAAAAATAAAACGAGATATTATCATCTCATCACTCATAAAATATATATCCATGAGACCATGCTCAGATAGCTAATTGATTTAATCAATAAATTCATGAATACCAGAGGAAGGAATAAAATACTCATTCAGAATAATCCATATAATTCAGAAAGCAGTTCTGCTACCTGGTCTTTATAGGTGAAAGTTACACACAGTGGCATTCTTCCAGAAAAATTCAGAAAATGAGATTGAAATACTAACTTCACAACATAGAAACCTGAAAAAAACTGAGAGAGCAACCAAGAAATCAAGGTCAGTATGAATGGTGAACTATGGTGACAGTTTATACCACTGTGATCATGCCATTAAAATGCCATTTCGTACTTCTGATGTTCCTCCTAAAGTACCATAACCTCAGTCTAATCGTAAAAAATACATGCCAAATCCTCTGCAAGTATAGACTACAAAGCACTTCACAAATAATCCTCAAAATCAAAGAAAGTCTGAGAAACTACCGAAACCAGGGGAGACTAAGGTGCTATGAAAATTAATGTTAACACAGGGTCCTCAGAAGGGACACTGAAACACACAAACGAATATCTGCATAAAACACCATTTTTATTTAACAATAAAAACATGCCATTTTCAGTTCAGTAATAATAATAAATTAAAAATTTGCAAGAAACTTGTAACACTGTATGTAGAAACCGGGAACTCTCTGTATTCACAATTTTTCTATGAATCTAAAACTGTTTTAAAAATACACATTAAAAGTAAAGTGCAACAAATGTTATTTCAGAGAATTCACAATTTTTTGATATACCAACTCCCAATGTCCCAATTATAGTTTAACTTCATTTTTATTTAATTACTTTGGTGAAAGAGGATTACTTGTGTTATTGATTATTTAGTATATTTACACTTCAGTTTCCTTTAGCAAATTCTGAATTTGTATCTATGCCTGGAATGATCAAGAATTTTTATTGAGTTTATTGATATGTAAAAAAGTAAATTTGAATGTGAATTTGATCTGCTGAGATTAAGATAGCTGTAATTTCTTTAACACTTTATATATTCAGTTAATGACTAAATAACACTTTTCTGAGGGGATAATAAACTTGCATTCTTCAATTGGAATCCCAGAGTACTTTTGTGTTATATGCACTTTAAAATATTTTCTGTTATATGTATTTTAAAATAAAATATTAATATAAGTAATCAATTATGGATTTTCTGAGACCTAAGTATAATACAAGCTTAAGTGATAATACTTATGTGACCTGTTTCCCTCCCTCCCTCCCTCTCTCTCTCTCCCTTGCATCCCCCTGTTTCTGCTTCTCAAATAAATCAATGTTAAAAATAAAAAACAAAACTAAAGATGGAAAGCAGAGTGACTAAGGCCAGGAAAACACGGATTTCTGAGCTGGAGCATTGATTCACTTTGGAAGTACAGAGAAGAATCAGTAGTCACCTGATCCAGGGGAACTGGAGAATATTGGGAAGATGTAGCAAAGGGCACTAAGCATCAGAACAGAATTGGAATGAGGAATTATAGAGGAAATGATTCCACATTGTATACACATAGTGGATTTAATAAGCTAGAATAGAAGTAGGATCAGAAAATATGTACCTGTAGAAGGTACAACCCCTTTATAAACCCTGGGTCTTTTATTCTTATTTAATTACTTAATTTTTTTTTTTTTTTTTTTTTGAGGGAGAGAGAATCCAAGAACCAAAGATGGAAATGGAGAAAGAGAGCCAAAAAGGAGTGCTCTCTACTCATTCTCTCCCCAAAAGCCTTCAAGGTCTGGGGCTTTGTCTGGGCAGAAACCAGGTGCTGGACACTCAACACAGGTCTTGTGGATGTCTTGACTGACATGTTAACTGCTAGACTGAAAACTTTATTTGGACTGGACTTTATTTGGAAGACAAACTTTACCAATAAAGTTATAGTATTATATACAGTTCTTTGTTTTTATTGTTAACAGTTTCTGACCAAGCATTACTTTTACAAAGTTATTTAATGTAACCTTTCCCCTTCACTTGTTTAAAAGGATTTTGTTATATATATATGTATTGTTTGTAATGTATTAGATTCTCTTGTAGTAGTCTATTATCTGTTACAGGACCCTCTGACATCTAGGATGACTTTTTTGTCTTTGAAATTGTATACACTAGCATCCCTTCTTTGTGCTGAAAAATATCTATAAATTCTGATAAATGCATAAAATTATGTGTTTCCTACTCCAGTACCACACAGATTAGTTTCTCCAGCCTAAAAAATATCAAGCATTCCTCCTTCACAAACCCAAGGCAATTACTATTCTATTTTCTATAGCTTTGCCTTTTGCTGAATGTCATACAAATGGAATCACATAGTGTGTGACATTTAAGCCTGAGTGCTTCCATTTAGCAATATGAATTCAGATTCATTAACATCTTACCTAAATACTTTGCTAATTTCTTCTTATAATGGATAGTGTCCTGTGGTGGAATGAGATGGCCATGCCAAGATGGCGCTGGCAAATGAGTGTCATTCAGGAAATGGCTTCAGAGCCCACCTGGCAAAGGAGCCTGCCTAACAACAAACAGTGATTGGTTACAGCATAAACTGTCCTTTCACTGGATTGGCTACCTTGGCTATAGAAGCTGCTGCACCAACTGAAATAAATGAGTGTGTGAGCTGCTTGCTTCTAGCCCACTTTCACCTGACTCCCGGTGTCTGTGAAGTGACTCTGTGCCTCTTGCCCCCACCACGCTTTTCCTATTAGAACGAATCCACAGCAACAGTATTCCATCACATATTTATACCTTAGTCTGTTAATACTTTCCCCTATTAACAAAAAAGTTGGCTGCTTCCAACATTTTTAAATTATGGGTAAAATTTCTGTAAATGTTTGAATTCAGGTTGTGTGTGGGCATGTGTGTGTGTGGACATTATTTTCAATATTTATTGGATAAATCCATAGAAACTGGATTATAAATTATTATGGGCACATTAAAATGTGTAAGAGAAAGGCCATGTCTTTCCAAGTGACTGCAGCATTTTGTGTCCCTACCATCCATAACTGTCATTTCTTTTTGTTCTGCATGCCCTCCAATAGTTACAATTGTCTGTTTTTTTATATCCATTTCATCTGGTAGATAGTAAGATCAACTTGTGGTTTTAATTTGCATTACCCTAATGATAAGTGATATGTGTAATTTTTAATTACATTTCTTTTTGGTGAGTTACTTGTCCATGTCTTTTTTTAATGTTTATTGATTGATTTATTTTGTTATTACATTCAAGGTAAAAAATTTCATGTATTTCATATACACAGATTTAGAACAATAGCGATTGTTCCCACCCTACCCTGCCTCCCACCCACCCTACCACTCTTCTTCCTCTTTCCTCTCTTATTTCCACTCTTTTTAAAATATTTATTTATTTATTTGAAGTCTGTGTGTGCTCTGCCTTGGGAATTTGTGTACTGAGCCTGTGATACGATGAGAGGCTGAGGGCCTCTCATCCTATTTGGGTGCCCGGCCCCCTGTCAAGCCTCCCAGCCAGACTCAAAGTTAGTGGCAAGTGCAGATTTTTTTGGGGGGTAAAATCCCTGTATCACATGCACAAGAGCCACTCACATTTTATCTTGGGTGTTGCGCTTTCTTAAAAGTCTTTAGGTTTTTTTTTTTTAATTTTCTTAATAGAAACCTTTCACTAATATATGGATTGTAAATATTTTCTATAGATTTGTACCTTCACTTTCCTTTCTCTTAATGAAATAGTTCATACAGAAAAAAATTACCAAATATCATTTGGAGATAAATTTATCACATTATCTTTCATAGATTGTACTTGTGATGGTGCAGCTAAAATACCAATACAGTTATATGTAGATGTTCTCTACGTCAACTTAAGAAAGCTTCACAGTTCACAGTTGTCCATTTCAAACTTAGATGAATAATCTATCTTGAGTTGATTTCTGTAGGTATCACAAAATACAGGT
Organism: Oryctolagus cuniculus; assembly: GCF_051225735.1. Classification (NCBI taxonomy): domain Eukaryota; kingdom Metazoa; phylum Chordata; class Mammalia; order Lagomorpha; family Leporidae; genus Oryctolagus; species Oryctolagus cuniculus. The sequence continues at coordinate 155,487,984 of NC_142869.1, forward strand.
GAAATTTATTTTTGCATGTGGACAACCAATTTTTCCAGCACCATATGTTGGGAAGCCAAATGTTCTCACTGAATATTCTTTACACCTTGTCAAAAATCAGTTGGCTACATTTGTGTTTATTTTGGAACTCCCACTATTGTTCCACTGAAATTTGTGTTTATTGTTTTGCCATTAACACTATATCTTGATAAGTGAAAGCTTAATATTGGTGTCACTCCTTCTATCACAACACTGTCTTGCCAACTTAATTGGACAATTTAAGCCTTCTAACTTTGTCTTCTATTTCAAAATTCCTTTGCCATTCTAATGCCATTGCCTTTCCGTATATATTTTTTGAATTGACACCTATAAAATCCTTACTGGAATTTTTTTCTTAAGAGTGCATTGAATCCTTAATTCAAATTATGAGTGCTTGAAAAGTTAATAATATTGGCCGGCGCCGTGGCTCAATAGGCTAATCCTCCACCTTGCGGCGCCGGCACACCGGGTTCTAGTCCCGGTCGGGGCGCCGGATTCTGTCCCGGTTGCCCCTCTTCCAGGCCAGCTCTCTGCTGTGGCCAGGGAGTGCAGTGGAGGATGGCCCAAGTGCTTGGGCCCTGCACCCCATGGGAGACCAGGATAAGTACCTGGCTCCTGCCATCAGATCAGCGCGGTGCGCCGGCTGCAGCGGCGGCCATTGGAGGGTGAACCAACGGCAAAGGAAGACCTTTCTCTCTCTGTCTCTCTCTCTCACTGTCCACTCTGCCTGTCAAAAATAAAATAAAATAAAAAAAATCTAAAAAAAAAAAGAAAAGTTAATAATATTGATCACTCCAATCTATGAGTAGATATTATTTATTACATTTTTTTTTTATTTTGAACAGTGCTTTGTATTTTTCTAAGTACAAGTCCTATACAACTTTTGTTAGATCTGCACCTAAATACTTTATTTAGGAATACTATTGTAAAGAATTTCAATGTTTAATTTTACATTTCAAATATTAATATTCAGTGTAAATCAAGGTAAGGGATTATATGTTTGTGATTCTGATAAAGTCCAAGCCTGCCATTCCTGCTGTCATGTCCTTTTGGCTTCAGACTTCCCTATTCAGTCTATGCATCACATAAATCAATTCATATTGTAAAATCTGAACTCTTAGGAGATATCTGAAAGAAAAGGGTGTGTTTAACAATTTCAGATGCTGCACAGAGATAGTATTAGGTCTTGGAACAAGTTCCTACAAATACCGTCAGCAAGGCTAGGTTGCATTTGGAAAATGTCAGCAAGAACCACAGGTATGAGTATTTTTATACACACTGGGGTAGGAAAGCACTGTTTACATTGAAGTTACATTGACTATAGATAAGAGGAGTGGGACTGCATGAAGCAGGGAATGTTTGGGGTAGAAGGGCAGTCCCTAAGAAGTAATTCTTGCTTGGACTGATTGAGATTAAGCATGAATAAATTTAACTGGATATCCACATGAAGGAGTATGAAACAAGACCCCTAACTTACACCTGACACTTAAATCCAATCCGCATGTGTCAAAGGCCTAAATTTATGCCCGGGCACCTTAAAATTATTAGAGAACAATTGGGAAACACTACAGGACATTGCATTAGGCAAAGACTTCTTGGAAAAGACCCCAGAAGCACAGGCAATCAAAGCCAAAATTGACAAATGTATTTATATCAAGCTGAGAAGCTTCTGTACTGCAAAAGAAACACACAGCAAAGAATTAGCCAACAGAATGGAAGAAAATATTTCAACCTATTCTGAAAGAATTAATATCCAGAATATATAAGAGCTCATGAAACTCAACAACAACAAAATAGATAACCATGTTAAGAAATGTACAAAGGATTTGAACATGCATTTTTCAAAAGAAGAAATGTAAATGACAAATAGACTCATGAAAAATGCTCAGGATCACTAGCACTCAGCGAAATGCAAGTTAAAATCACAATGAAGTTTCACCTCACCCCAGTTAGAAAGGCACTCACACAGAAGTCAACAAACAATACATGCTGACTAGGATGTAGGGGAAAAAGAACCCTAATCCGCTATTGGTGGGAATGTAAACCTGTACATCCATTGTGGAAGACATTTGGAGATATCTCAGAAATTTGAAAATAGATACCATATTATCCAGTAATCCCACTCCTGGGAATTTCTCCAAATGAAATGTAATAAGCATATGAAACAGTCATTTGTACCCTCATGTTTTTTGCAGCACCATTCACATTATCTTAGATATGAATCTACCTAGATGCCTATCAAGTGATGACTAGATAAATTCATGGAATACTATTCAGCAGTAAAAAAAAAAAAAAAAAAAAGAATCTTGTCTTTTGCAATAAATGAATGCAACTACAAACCATTATAATTAGTGAAATTTGTTATTCCCAAAAAGGCAAACATCATATATTCCCTCTGATTTATGGTAACTAATGGAGTGTTCAAAATATAATGTATAGGGCCAGCGCGGCGGCTCACAAGGCTAATCCTCTTACTGCGGCGCTGGCACCTGGGGTTCTAGTCCCATTTGGGGCGCCGGATTCTGTCCCGGTTGCTCCTCTTCCAGTCCAGCTCTCTGCTGTGGCCCGGGAAGGCCGTGGAGGATGGCCCAAGTGCTTGGGCCCTGCACCCACATGCGATACCAGGAGGAAGCACCTGGCTCCTGGCTTCGGATTGGCACAGCGCACCGGTAGTAGCAGCCATTTAGGGGGTGAACCAATGGAAAAGGAAGACCTTTCTCCCTCTCTCTCTCTCTCTCTTTCTCTCTCTCTCTGTCTAACTCTGCCTGTCAAAAAAATATATATTATAGGATTGAAATGAACATTTTGAGCTTTGATGATTTTTTACAACCATTCCCTCCACTGTTGAGGAATGGTTAATTTTTTTTTTCTTCTTCTTACAATTTGCTGAAATCTTTATTAGGGTAAGATTAATATTATTAGTATGTAGGAAACCTAAAATACATCTTTGTAAAAATTAAGGTGAGAATAGGAGAGAGAGAAGGTAGAAGGATAGGCGTGCAGGTGGGATGGAAGGTGGGTTGGTAATAATCACTATGTTCCTAAATTTGTGTATATGAAATGCATGATGTTTATATACCTTAAACAAAACTAAAAAAAAGGAGTTTGTATATACAGGGCACAATGCACTGGCACTTCAAAAGTAATGAGATTTAAGACAAGGTTTTCTCATAAACAGTCTTTTTGCTGGTTTAACTCACAGCTCTAACTCTTTGGATTCCATTATATCTTCCTCTTACCACTTTTAAATTTAAGACATCACAAAATGTTCTTTTATCAGAATAATGATATACACCATCCAAATATCTAATGATGAATATCCAGTACACACATGGGTATTTTATCTTCATCAAATATTATGCTATGTAGGCAGTTTTAATTCATGCCTTTTAGTAGTCTATTTATGAAACTTATTTAACTGTGTTTGATTTCAAAACTATTTATACTCTTGTATATTTAACTATTTTATAATTTTCTAAATCTCAATATAATCATATTGCACATTACAGTCCCTAATCTACTGTTGTAGTTCTGAATGGCATGTCAAGGTCAAAATAAACACATTTGAATAAAAGTGCTGAATCATGTGTAACTAATTATACTTTATCTAGATGCTAGCTACTACATTCAAGCTAGCAATTTTAGTCTTTAATTGCAATCAATGATGATTCTCACTGCACAGATGACTACTTCTTATAGAGGCCTTAGCACTAAAGAAGGATTGCTTATCTAATAGGTTGGAAACATTCAAGCAAACAAATGAATACATATAGTATAATAAATCTGAATAAAACTATTATAACAAATATTGACATTTTAATCTCCAGCATAGACTATGTTGAAAAATCTGTGATGTTTGGGCTATCCCTAGTATAGCTGCATATTTTCATTTAAAGTAATCACAATGTACAGTTAATCTTTTGATGATTAAAATTTTATGTTAATCATGATCATATATGTAATTTAGTTATTTTATACATAATTTTATACTGTCATTAAACCATTTATTTTCAAGTATGTCAACTGATATGGCAGATAAAGACTTAAACAACTAAGGAATTTTTGAGAGAGATTGTAATCATAAAAACTACTCACTATTTGAAAAATCAAATAACCTTGGCCGACGCCGCGGCTCACTAGGCTAATCCTCCGCCTAGCGGCGCCTGCACACCGGGTTCTAGTCCCGGTGGGGGTGCCAGATTCTGTCCCGGTTGCCCCTCTTCCAGGCCAGCCCTCTGCTGTGGCCCGGGAGTGCAGTGGAGGATGGCACAAGTACTTGGGCCCTGCACCCCATGGGAGACCAGGAAAAGCACCTGGCTCCTGGCTCCTGCCATCGGATCGGCGCGGTGCGCCGGCTGCAGCGCGCCAGCCGCGGCGGCCATTGGAGGGTGAACCAACGGCAAAAGGAAGACCTTTCTCTCTGTCTCTCTCTCTCACTGTCCACTCTGCCTGTCAAAAAAAAAAAAAAATCAAATAACCTTTATTCAAATGTGCAATGTGTAATAACATTTGAAGTTATATATCTCCATTCCATATACCTGTCTTACTGTATCTTGAGTGGAATATTTTGTCATTAATATAAGTTTAGACTAAGATAACTAAAATTAAAACATGTTTGTGGAAGCATTACAGTAGTTTGTATATTATTGATAAAAAAAACTGAATGATGGCCAGCGCCATGGCTCACTTGGCTAGTCCTCCTCCTGTGGCGCTGGCACCCTGGGTTCTAGTCCCGGTTGGGGCCAGATTCTGTCCCGGTCGCTCCTCTTCCAGTCCAGCTCTCTGCTATGGCCCGGGAAGGCAGTGGAGGATGGCCCAAGCGCTTGGGCCCTGCACCCACATGGGAGACCAGGAGGAAGCACCTGGCTCCTGGCTTTGGATCGGCACAGCACGCTGACGCAGCGTGGTGGCCATAGCGGCCATTTGGGGACTGAACCAATGAAAGGAAGACCTTTCTCTCTGTCTCTCTCTCTCTCACTGTCTAAATCTGCCTGTCAAGAAAAAAAAAAAAAAAAAAAAAAGCTGAATGAGATCCCAATCTCAAATATGTCAGAATTACTACAGATCAGTGAAAGATTCCTTGAGACATGGAATTCCCCTAAGCAAAATGCTTGCACTTATATTACTAGAAAAATGATTCAAAAATGCTTTATTTCTATTTACAGTATAAAACACCACATAGAATATTTTACTGTATAGAATATTCCAGCAGAAAGAGTAAGATAATGTACAAAAATTTTGTCAAGGGGCTGGTGTGGTGTATCTGTGTAAGACGCCAATTCTGATACTTGCATCGCTTATATGGGTGCCACTTAGTCCTGGAGACTCCACTTCTCAAGCATCATACGGATAATGCATCTGGGGAAGCACAGAAAGAGTGCCCTAGTGCTTGGGTCCTTGCCACCCACATGGGAGACCGGGATAATGTTCTTAGTTCCTAGCTTTGGTCCAGTATTGCAGCCCCTTAGGGAATGAGCCAGAAGATGTATAAAAGTTTCTGTCTCTCTCTCTCTCTCTCTCTCTCTCTCTTCTCTCTCTCTCTTCCTCTTTTTGCTGAAGCTTTGCCTTTCAAGTAAATAAATCTTATAAAATTAGGCCAGATCGTTTGCATAGTTCTTGATAAAAGGGACTATATCAAGTACTTGTAATTTTCATATAATTACGGTATATGGGTTATTTATTGAATAATATTTATCTAGATCCAAGAGGTTACTAATGACATTTAGTCTAACATTTCTGGCCACATTTCACAGCTGTCAATTGATTGGAGCATGATTATGATCCACATTTCAGAATAAGAAGTTCTTCAACAGATTTTTTTTTCCTATTTTCATCACAATGTTTTAGATAAGATAACAATCCCCTTGCCTCTAAAAATATCTCCTCCAGGAAAAGAAACAATTGTTTATACCAGTTTGTCCTGAACACTAAGGGGTGCATCCCCACCACATTTTTATAAAACATGTTTTTGGCCTCTCTTTTTCCACAAATAGAAGGATTCTTACATGAAATTTTCCCTGGAGTTTCTCTAAGTTTGATTCTAAATGTAAAGCCATCAAACCTTCACTGTGCTCAATATTTTAGTAAAACAGCCACACAATTTATAAGACACATGTACAAATTGTCCATTAACTTTTAAAAGATTTACTTATTCACTTGAAAGTCAGGGTTGCAGAGAGATAGAGAAACAGGGAAAGAGAAGGGATCTTTCACAGGCAGGATTGCTCTGCAAATGGACACATGGGGCTGGACAGGAGCTTGGCACTCCTGTGGTCTCTTCTGCTTTCCCAGGTGCATTATCAGGAAACAGCATCAGAAATGGAGCAGCAGGGGCTCAAACTGCAACTCACATGGTAGACCAGCGACACAAATGGTGGCTTAACCTTCTGTGCCTCGCTGCTGGACACTACAAAAGTTATTCATGACATTCTTGGTGGTGATTCCCTCCATTATGTTCATAATGGCTCACTGGAACAAAGTCCCTCTGCTTCATGCCCTAAGATTTTTTCTTCATGCCCAGTGACCACAAAAACCTAAGTATAGCATACATTAGACTTTAGTGATATATACTAATATTCCTTCTATAGAAATTCCTTAAATATCCATCAATACCAATGTGTCAATTCTAGGTTGTATGAATATTTCTCTAAAATCAAATAAATAATCGAGTACTAAACCACTCCCTGTGATCTAAGTGCTTTTTGGCTTGTGTGAAACTTGTTCTCATTCAGTTTTGTCTTACACACCCTAAGATCTATGTCTTAGAGGATTTACAGATTCACCAGTAGCTATCAAAGACATAGATTTTCTTTTCAGGCTTTCTGCAACGCTCAACATTAGTCAACGTCAAACATTACTGTAAGATAAGGAACAAAAAAGGGGAATTTAGAGCTTTATTGTTGAAGATGTAAGTGATGGAGTTATTTAAATATAAAATATATCAATATCAGTCTACCTGTTGAAAGCTAAAATGAGATAAAAATGTCTTTATATCCCATCAATGCCTTCATTATTATTTATAGGTACTTTCCATTCATACATAAAAATTATTTCTTTTTTTCCTGCTATATGTCAGGAACTGAGTTATGAACAAAGACTTCTATTCAGAAAAATCAATTTTCTTTACCTTGTAGAAAAAGTCTAATGGGAGAGATGGCACCATAAGTAAATAATTGCTGGAAAGTAATAAATACTATTATAGAAGTTTGCTGTTAGGATTACAGGATGTTAGCAAAGCTATCAATTAATATGACCTGAAACAATATGGGGCCAAACAGGAAATATGGTGCAAGTTTTAAGTTTTAAACTTTTTTTCAACCTAAATAAGAGTGATGACAGCTATCGAACAGATATATTAGAAAGCCAGTGATTATTTAGTCTTCATTTTTTTCAAAAAAGTTCACACACTGCGCATGTTTATGGGATACCCTATGAAGTTTTAATACATATGCATATTATGTAATGTTCAAATCCATGTAAACATGTATCTTGAACATTTATTTTTGTGGTGAAAACATTGAAAAAACAATGTTTTTAAAGATTTTACATATTTTAGATATTATGAAACCATTATATTTTTATTTGTGTTTATGTGAGTGTGTGTGTGTCTTTCTGCTGTTGATTCCCCGATGAGCAATATTTCAATCTACATAATGTGATAGTTATGCTAATATAATTGCCCATTTGAGTTTCCCATTTTGGGCCAAATAGCACCCTATAATCTTTCACTTGGGGAAGCTGCTGTTTTTATTTTCACTGAGCTTTCCTAGTAATCACCAAGACATTCTCTTAAATTTTCATTTTAACTGATGAGTGTTGTGGAACAGTAGGCTAAGTCCCACTTCAGACACCCACAACCCATATTGGAGTCCCTGGTCTCACTTGAGACTTTTTTGTGCTTCCAATGCAGCTTCCTGATAATGCATTGTGGAGGCAGCAGTTGATGGCTCAAGTACTTGGGTCTGTGTTACCCATGACAGAGACCCAGATGGAGTGGCTCCTGACTATTACCTGTCCTAGCCATGGCTGGTGCAGGGATTTGGAGAAAGAATTAACCAACAGAAGATCTCTCTCCCTCTCTCTTTCTCTCCCTTTCTCCCACTCTCTCTGCCTTTATATTTTTCTATGTCATTCAGACTTTAAGCAAATAAATATTTCTAAAAATTGTGCTTTAAAACAATTATTGGATCAATATAATTTATGATCAAATCATTAACAAAGTTACACATTTTGTGGTTTATTTACTTAAAAGAAACTAAAATGAAAATTCACATGTGTTAAGATGATACTGTAAATAATGGAATGTAGAACAAAGAGTACTTATCTGAGTTAAAATGTTGGCTTTGCTTCTTAGTGGATGTATGATACTGATCGATTTGGTTAAACTTTCTGAACAATGAATTATCAGAAAGCTCTCTCACTTTGAAAATGGTATATGTTCATAGCAAATCAGTATTACAATATGATACAACACGGTGTAGCTTTCTACCTCTTTTTCACATACTTTTCATGAATTTTTATACCTCTTTTTCACATATAAATTTTTCAAGAATATTGTAAATTTTCAATAGTAATGCTTATTGTTCTGATAGGTAATTAAGGAAAGTAAATACAGTAACAACAAAGAGGATATATGTATCCATTTAAATTTATAGAGTGACTCTTTGGTGTATATTAATTTATATTAAAGTTTATGGTAAATAATGGCAAGCTTATCATCAAATTTTTAAATGCTTATATTGAAAGTGATAGTAGAGGGGCTGGCACTGTGGCACAGTGGGGTAGCACCCTGGCCTGAAATGCCGGCATCCCATATGGGCACCAGTTCAAGACCCAGCTGCTCCACTTCTAATCCAGCTCTCTGCACTGGCCTGGGAAAGCAGTAGAAGATGGCCCAAGTCCTTGGACCCCTGCACCCACAAGGGAGACCCAGAAGAAGCTCCTGGCTCCTGGCTTTGGATTGGCACAGCTCCAGCTGTTGTGGCTAATTGGGAAGTGAACCATCAGATGGAAGACCTCTCTCTTTCTCTCTCTCTGCCTCTCCTCTCTCTGTGTAATTCTGACTTTCAAATAAATAAACAAATCTTAAAAAAGTGATAGTAGAAATTGAAACTCTTTTTTAAAGTTTCATTTATTTATTTATATATTTGAAAGTCAGAGTTACAGATAGAAGGAGAGACATAGAGAGGGCAAGAGATCTTTCTTCAGCTGGAACAATTTTCAGATGGCCCCAGTGGCTGGGGATGGGCCAGGATGAAGCTAGGAGCAAGGAGTCTACGAGGTGTGTATCAGGGGCCCAAGCACTTGGGCCATCCTCTGCTGCTTTTCCCAGGCCATTAGCAGGGATCTAGAGCAGAAGTAGAGCAGCTGAGACAAGATCCCTCACCCATATGGGATGCCAGCCTGGGAGGCAGCAACTTTACCCACTATACCATAACGCCATCCCCAAATTTAAACTCTTCAAAATTACGTTAGTAAAAGGTTTCTCAGCAATTTCGAGTGTCATTCAATATGACACCTATTCCTTTGTAACATAATTATTTTTCAGAAGTAAATAATTCAATAGAAGAAAAAGTTATATATCTTAACATTATCACATTAATATATTAAAGACATGATTCAAGTATGATTCTTAAAATAATATAAAAGTCATACTTTAAAATGTTTCATAAATTTTATTTCATTCGATTACAGAGATATAATGTACTCAATATGATGTAAATTTTTTATGATTATGATTTTTCTATGAAACTTTAACTGTAAGGTAATAAGTATTCTGTCAAATTGTAATTCTGTCAATGAAGAATGATATTCTGACATGTGAAGTAAACAACTAAAGTTGAAAACTTTAATTTTCTTAAAGTGTTTTTATTGTTCTTTATATTTGAAGATTTATTTTTACTAACAAAATGACAATTGAAAGAAAATCTGTTTTCTGTAATTTTAAAAAAGAAAATTCATTAACACAAATACTATATATTGCACAAAAACGAAATGTAGCTACTGTGAAATGGATTTTTCTTAGAAGTTCTTTTTTTAGCCATGGCATTGTATTTGTATATAAAGGCTATTGATTTTTGTATGTTAAAATTATATCCTGCTACTTTACTAAGCTCTTTTAGGAGTTCCAATAGTCCCTCGGTGGGACCAAGCTCTGTGCTGTGGCCTGGGAAAGCAGTGGAAGATGGGCCAAGTCCTTGGGACCCTGCACCCATGTGGCAGCCCTGGAAGAAACTCCTGGCTCCTGGCTACAGATCGGCGAAGCTCTGGCCATTGCAGCCAACTGGGGAGTGAACCAGCAGATGAATGATCTCTGTGCCTCTGCCTCTCCTTCTCTTTCTGTGTAACACTCACTTTCAAATAAATAAATAAATCTTATAAAAAAACCAAAATTAACAAATGGGATTGCATCAAGCTGAAAAGCTTCTGCGCTGCAAAAGAAACACTCAGCAAAGTGAAGAGGGAAACAGCAGGATGGGAGAAAATATTTGCAAACCATGCAGATGATATAGCATTAATATCCTGGATCTATAAAGAGCTCAAGAAACTCGAGAACAACAAAACAACCAATCCAGTTAAGAAATGCACAGAGTAAATTCAAATGGCCAACAGGCACAGGAAAAAATGTCCAGGATCACAAGCCATCAGGGGAATGCAAATCAAAACCACAATGAGGTTTACCTCACCCAAGTTAGAATGGCTCTCATGTGGAGATCAATAAACAACAACAAATGCTGATGGGTACGTGGGAAAAAGCTACCCAAATTCACTGTTGATGCTAATGTAAACTAGTTTAGCCAGTGGAAGATAGTATGGAGATACCTAAGAAAAGCTGAACATAGACCTACCATATGCCCCAGCCATACCACTACTGGGAATTTACCCAAAGGAAATAAAATCAGCATATGAAAGAGCCATTAGCACCCCTAGGTGTATTGTAGCTCAAATCACCAAAATTAAGATATGGAGAATGTCCCATCAACTAAACATTGAATAAATAAATTATGGTATATATGCACTATGAAATACTACACAGTGGTAAAAAATGAAAAGCTGTCTTTTGCAAAAAAATGGATGCAACTGGAAAGCATTAATCTTAGTGAAATAAGATAATCCCAAAAAAGACAAATGGCGTGTGCTTCCCTGATCTGTAGTAACTAGTAGAGCACTATTTAAGTGCTTAACTAGCTAGTCTATAGAAGTAAAATTGATCCTTTGAGATGTGATGCGATGATTTTTAACAGCCTGTGCCTTGACTGCAGAGGAACAGTGTTCTTTTTTTTTACTTTATACTATTTGTTGAATTCTTCACTTAGTATAGGATTAATCTTATGAATATAAAGTCATGAAAATCAATCTATATAAAAATAAGAATGGTAACCAAAGAGGGAAGAGGAAGAAGTATGGGAATGTAAGCAGGATGGAGGAGAGTGGGAAGAATCACTGTGTTCCTAAATTTGTATATGTGGAATGCAAGAAGTTTGTATACCTTAAATAAAAGTTTTCTAGGTTAAAAAAAAGAAAATATATTAGGAAATTTCTATTATGTTGCTTGCTTAAATTGATTTCAAATTTATATTTAATTAATCTATACTTGATGTGATTGCTTTTAATAATGAATTCTGGTATCAAATTATACAATACTTATGGGAAGATAGTCCTATCAATCCATTCCCTACCATGCTGCATATTATTATCTTAAATTGTCAGGTTGTCTTTTTTCTAAAACAATGCACAGTAAACTTGTGATACCACTGACAGGGCAAGGCATTAATTAGGTCCAGCTGATTTTCACTTTGAAATAGCAGCTGAAACCTTGTCCACAAACAATAGAACAGTTAAAACCCTCTCAACTATAAAATATGCAATGCTGCAAAACAAATACTGGTAAAAGTATTTTCCATTTATGCTGACATGGCATTTTAGTTTTTTGTATACTTGATATCATAAATTTAATTTATACTGACTTTCTATCATTAGATTCTGTGTTTTTTGAGAATAAGTGGACTATTTTTTTATCATGTTATCCCTAGTTCGGAGATTTGCATAAGTAAGTGCTTCACTTATTATTAAGAATGAATATAAACAATTTTCAAATTTTCACTGGAGTCTTCTTTTCCCCCTCTTACCTTACCAAAATATTCACCTACTGTAACCCCATAAGACAAATGCATTCAGATTAACTGCAAAATTATGAAAATTTTTCAAGGATAAAGTACATATATTCTGTTTTCTATACACCTCATTGTAGAGACAACTGTCATTCAAGATTCAACATAGCCCTTTATAATCACTTCTATCATGCTTCCTAAATACTTTTGTCTTCAGTTAGTTTTGCAGAAAGAAATTGGTTTTGATATTTGTTGTCACTGGAACAGCATTTATCATTAGAAGAAAATTGAGAATGTCAATGAGAAGTAAAAAGTATATTCACAAAGATTTCACGTCTACCACTTTCTCTGTCAAATAAAATATTTTTCTTCTTTTTGCAAACCATAGGTGCTACAATGTGTGCAAAAGAGATTCTGAGAGTCGTCTGATCATCCATCTGAGCACTTACTTCTAGGACTTGCCATTTTAAACTATTAGTGCCTATTTCATAGTCCTATTCTCTACCTGCTTCCCTTTGCTTGATTGACATTTCAAGTTCTGTAAGCCTCTCTTGATGGCTTTATCTGCAGAATATTCCAAACCAATATTAATGAGTTAAGCCCCATTCTTACAAATGCAAAAGTATTTTTCCTCTGGAGAAGCACACGAGGTATCATAAGTGTTAATATTTCACCAAACATACGACAACATAGCAAACATGCCACAATTAAGGCTTCATAGTCTCTTGGTTTAAAGTAATATTATCACTTTATTTGTCTTTGTAAAATTTCTTTGTAAAAGTACAGTTTCCACAGAAGAGTTTTACACAGAATTTTCTAATCACAGAAAATAAAAGCCAGAACAATATTTACAATATTTACATTTTTATCTTTGAACAAGTTTATATAAGATTTCATGATACCAGAGAAGGTAAAATCAGAACCAAATTGACTGGGTGGAGAAGATAGCTTCAACATACATCACTTTTTCAAAATGTCCTTAAACATCGTTGATCACTATCTTGTATGGCTTGGATAACAACAATGTCTTCTCTGGACGTTTTATATTTCAATAAAATGAAGTCCTCTGAGATAATAATTAGTTTTATATTTGAAAATGAAGTAGAACTTCCTGATATGTAGTCTAATATACAACCTACAATTATTCCTGTAAGTAGGTATAAATTATTTCTATGTTACTCATATGAATCTTTATATTAATATAATTCTTCCTTATTTTCTCAAGCAACAGCATTGCTACGAGACTAGCAGTCCAGACAACCAGTTAGCATCAAATTTAAATTGCTTAACAGGATATCATAAAGAATATTATACATCAATAAAATGTAATATATAGTGCTTATAAAATGGATTGATTTATTTATATTTACAGGATTCAATGCAATCTTGACCAGAATACCAATGACATTCTTCACAGAAACCTGATAAGAAAAACACTAAAATTTGTATGTAGACAGAAAAAAATCCTAAAAAATGTAAAGCAATGTTAAATAAAAAATAGAAAGCTGGAGGCTTCACAATACATGACTTCAAAACAAATTACAAAGCTAGATTACCCAAACTAGTATGGAACTGGCATAAAAAGTACATATAGAACAACACTACTGGAAAGAGAACACAAAAATAAAACCACATATATACAGTCAACTGATTTTTGGCAAGGACATCAAGAACACATATTGGAGAAAGGACAGTGTCTTCAACAAAATATGTTAGGGAAAATTGATATACACATACAGAAGAATGAAAGGAGAATCCTGTCTCACCATATAAAGCAACTCAAAAATGGCGAAAAATTTAAATACAAGACATGAAACTATTAAACTACTGGAAGAAAATAGAAACACTTCACGCTACTAGTTTAGGCAAAAACTTTTGGGGTAAGACATCACAAGCACAGGCAAAAATCAGGTATTGGCATATAGGATTATATCAAACAACGGTTTCTAAAGTGCAAAGGAATCTACCAACAGAGTAAAGAGACAACACAGAATTACAGAAGATATTTGCAAGTTGCTCACTCAAACGTGATTAATGTCCAGACTACATAAGGCATTCATGCAAGTTAACAGAGAAAAGTAACTAACAGTAACCTAGTTTAAAATGGGCAAATGAAGGGAATACATATTCCTCAAAAGAAGTAAAAAAGAATGACCAACAAGTATAGTGTACAATGGTCTACATCACTAAAGCTCACAGAAATGCAGTTCTAAACCACAATGACATGGGCAGGCATTTGGTGGGACATTTCGGATGCATCCTCCATATCAGAGTGCTTGGACTGTGTACCAGATCCACTTCTAATTCCACCTTCCCCAACCTGTGCACCCTGGGAAGTGGCAGGTGATGGTAACGGAGATCTTGATTGGTTTCTGGGCTCATGTCTTCAGTGTGCCCCAGTCTCAGCTATGGCAAGTATGTGAGAAGTTAACCAGCACATGTAAAATCTTCCTCTCTCTCCCTTCTCCTATCTCCCTTTCAAATAAATAAATTTTAAAACATTTTAAAAGACACTTTGACATTATTTGAAATAAGTTATAATTATTTTAATCAAGAGGATTTTTAAAAATTACAAATACAGGCAAGGGTACATATAAAGGGGACCATTCATACACTGTTGACTGGAACTCTTTGAACTAATAAAACCTGTATGGAAGGCATAAAAGTTTATAAATCAAAACAAAACAAATTATAAATAGATGATCTTATGATCCAGCAATTGCATTCCCAAAGGAAAAGAAATCAGTCTGCAGGAGAAATATTTGCACTGCTATTTTTATGGCAGAAGTATTCACAAAGCCAAGCTACGGGATTAACCTAGGTGTTTGTTGATAGATGAATGGAAACAGAAAGAATAGCATATAAACATTGGAGTACTATTCTACCATAAAGTCTAGGAATGAACCTGGAGGTCCTTATGTTGAGTGAAATAAGTAGGATTCAGGTACACAATATCTGACGATCTCACTTATTTGAGGAAGAATTAAAAAGTTGACATAATAGAAGTTAAGATTAAAACAGTGGTCACCGGAGAATAAGGGTGGGGTGGGGCAAGTTTGAGAGCAGAGGGTTAATGGTTTATTGTCAACTTTTCATCAACATTTGAAAGTATCTGATACTGAATACTTACAAAAGGAAAAAAATCAGTTTGGCTTACAGTTTTGGAGATTTACAATCAAACATTGGGCAGGGCCTATTGATTCTGCTAACTAGTGAATCTGGAAAATAGCAGTGGGGAGCATGATTAGAGGCACAATTGGATGGGAAACAGAGTGGCCAATGATAATTTAGTTTATAGAACCAGCCCTCTTGTGAAAACTAGCTTCCTAGGACATGCATTCTCTTACTGGATCTATATCCCAAACAACATAATTTTATTATGTTTCTACCTTTTGTTATAATTAATTTATGACTTTGGAGATTAAAGTTCCATGAGTTTGGGAGCCAAACCTATTTAACCATTGCAGTGGGTATAGGGTGGCAGTCAGAGAAATAACTTGCAATGTTCTATAACATAGTAGGATAACTGTGGTTAACGACAATTAATTTTCTAGAACAAATGAGAAATAGAGAGGATTTTAAATGTTTCTAGAACAAAGAAATGATAAATATGTGATACATTAGCTATACAAATAATTCTGGGTCAGCACTATGGTGTAGAAGGTAAAGCTGCCGCCTGCAGTCCCAGAATCCCATATAGGCGCTGGTTCAAGTTCCGGCTGTTCAACTTCTGATGCAGCTCTCTGCTATGGCCTGGAAAAGAAATAGAAGATGGTCCTGGTCCTTGGGCCCCTGAAACTCTGTGGGAGACTCAAAAGAAGCTCTTGGTTCCTAGCTTCGGACCAGCCCTGCTCCCACCATAGTGACCATTTGGGGAGTGAACCGGAGGATGGAAGTCCTCTCTCTCTTTGCTTCTGCCTTTGCCTCTCTGTAACTCTGCCTTTCAAATAAATAAATAAATAATGTGATCATTACACGGAGTGTATTTGCATTTAAACATCGCACTGCACTTAATAAATATGTATAATTATTGAATGTCATGTAAAATAATATTTAAGTCAGTAAAGCTTTCAATATTGTGCTGATATACATATGTTAAGTACTCCTCATTGAACATGGAATATTCATGCTCTTTATTGTCTATTTTTACAATAATGCTGAGAACCAGTTGTTAGTACTATTTAAAGAAATAAAAGAATAGTAAGTGTAAGTATTTGATGCAGCAGTTAAGACGCTTCTCGAGATGCCTACATCCTGTTTCAAAGAGCCTGAGTTTGTGTCTCAGATCCACTTCAAACTCCTGCTTCTTGCTAAAGCCCGTGCTAGAAGGCACATGAGAAAAACTTAGATTGAGGAGTAAACTAGCTGATGAAAGATTCTCTCTCTCCCTCTCTCTTCCACTTTCACTCCCACTCTAGCTCTAATTGTCTCTTCCTATTAGTAAAAAAATAAATAAGTAAAAATTTAGGAATTACATGAAAGAAGAGTGAGCAATGCTTGGATTTTCTTTGTAGCAATGCTTGGATTAGAACTTAGGAACTATAAACCCCATCTAAATATTTTACCAGTATGTGATACTATATAAAAGTCATTTTTCTTGGTATGCACAAATGCAAACACCATTGGAAATTCCAGAAGCTGTTCCTCCACCTCACTAAGTTCAATAATATAAATTTTAACTTTTAGCAGATGAACAAGTTCTAGAGATATGCAGTACAATGATGTCTTATTGTTAACAATTTTGTGGTATGTATTTAAATGTTTAAAGGATAGATCTCTGGTTAATGTTGTTACAGAAACAAAAAAAATAAAATCAGATGCAAAGAGAATATCAATTGTTTATTAATTGTTTATCTTAGAAGTTTTTCCACTTGAGAATAAAAACTATGAATACCCTCAATTAAAAAGCAAAATGGACCTTCATTATATATGATATGAGTTCAAAAAGTTCATCAACAATAAAAATAGAAGAGAATTTTGAGACTAATTTGACTAACTGATTGAGATATTCAGATCCTGTATTGGAATGCCTGAATTTAAATCCCAGATCTGCTCCTGGTTCCAGTTTCCTGATACTGTGTACCACAGCAAGCAACTCAAGTAGTTCATTCCCTGCTATCTGTGTGGGAGGCTTGGATTCAGCTGGCCCAGCCTCAGTGGTTGAGGACATTTGAGAAGTGTAGCAGAGGATGGAATGATGCTCTCTCTGTACCATATTAATTAACAATCTGATTGTGGTGCAAAAAATGTGAAATCCACACACAAATTCTCCATAATTCACATTTCACATGAACTTTTTGAAGACCCTTTGTAGATGTAGATGTGCTATGTCCTTGTTTCAAGGAGTAGCCTCATTCTATCAATATTTTAGAAATATTCAAATATTTTCTTAAATTAGATTACTTTTATTTTTTTTTATTTTTATTTTTTTTTTTATTTTTGACAGGCAGAGTGGACAGTGAGAGAGAGAGACAGAGAGAGAAAGGTCTTCCTTTTGCCGTTGGTTCACCCTCCAATGGCCGCCGCTGCAGCCGGCGCACCGCGCTGATCCGATGGCAGGAGCCAGGATCCAGGTGCTTTTCCTGGTCTCCCATGGGGTGCAGGGCCCAAGCACCTGGGCCATCCTCCACTGCACTCCCTGGCCATAGCAGAGAGCTGGCCTGGAAGAGGGGCAACCGGGACAGAATCCGGCGCCCCAACCGGGCTAGAACCCGGTGTGCCAGCGCCACAAGGTGGAGGATTAGCCTATTGAGCCACGGCGCCGGCAGATTACTTTTATTAAAATAATCAATTAGTTTCTACAAACTCATCAGGAGAAAAATGACTGGGCATTTTGTTGGTCTTTTATATAGTCATATATTTCTTTTCTCTAAAAACTTATTTTTCATTTATTCAAAAGGCAGAGCAACAGAGAAATAGAGGGAGACACAGTGTGTGTGTGTGTGTGTGTGTGTGTGTGTGTGTGTCTGTGAGAGAGAGAGAGAGAGAGACAAAGAGAGAGGGAGAAGGATCTTGCATCTATCAGTTCATTCCTCAAATGGGACAACCATAAAGACTATGTCAGGAAAGCCTCTAAGTCACAATTCTTAATTATATTAATTTAACATTGTTTAAAAAGTCAGAAGTATGTGAAATTCCTCTTTGTATACTTATCATACCTACCTAACTTCAGAACTCAAAAATATATATGTAATAAAGAAGGAAAATTGATACCTTTTAGCTTAATCCTGGCATTCAATAATAATATTTTTGAAATATCATTATTATAGTACAACATTAAAGATAATTCCTCCTATAGCTCATAAAAATAGCCATATATACAGTGACTTGGGCAGTTTACATGGATGAATTTCTTTAAAAAACACTTTGGCATAATGTTGAATTTGAAAATTAACTTGCTTATGATATAGAAGCTTTGTGATTTTTCCAAAATTCATTTCATTAAAAATACTAAATGGATATTATTTCATCCAATTAAATAGCTTCAAACAATAGGAGACTAGAATTTTTAAAATCAAATTAGATCAACAGTTGTTGGAAGAAAGACAACATGACTCAAACTGCCCACTCTTCAAGTATGTTGAGAGAAAAGGTAATTGATATGTATTCCATGATTATGATAAACGTGAATAGAGCAACTTTACTCAAGATAAGGATAGAACATTATTTCTAGAATCTGGAAAGGTTTATAGTCTGCATATTCTCTCTCTCGGATATCCAACTAATGGCTCTCACTCTTCCAATGTGTAACAAAATGCAAGTGCCCTTCAAATAGCCCTCTAAACCATGATCAGTGAGGTGTTATACACTGTGTCTCAAGAGGTATTGTAACAGACTTTAAGGATGAAGAAACAGAGAATGAATTTCAGATGTGGGATTAAGGGAATATTAATATAATATAAATTCACCATCTGTGCTAAATTCCAGCTAAATTGATGCTGGTCAGTATAATTGAATTCCTTTTCTCATGGGTTCATACATTTATAATTGATATAGCTATCTATTAAAATATGCATGTGAAGGGATGTAACAGGATGGTGGGTCAGTAAGATGCTCCAATGGCCATCTCCCCACAGACACTGAATTTTGAGCTGAAACCCAAGTTCTAATTCATCTTCCCTTCCCAAGTGCTACAGAACCCAGCTAAGAAACCACGGTACCTGGTTTATGTACAATAGTAAGGGAAGTTTCATTGAAGAAAACAGGAAGAAAATAGTTGATCAATCACCCTTCCTCAAACTCCAAGAAGCCCAACATCTTCTGCTGAGAGAAGGGAAAGGGAATTAAGCTGTACTTAGCTTTGAATCCCAGCACCATTCCACAGAAATTAAATTCAAAGTCAGACAGGGCCCTACTTCCCCTTTTCTCAAGCCAGTAATTTCAGACTGAGCATGTGTTCTCTCCATAGCAAGGTATTCAGGGAAGTGCTTCTAACCTTCTGCCAACCTCTAGAGGAAAGTGGAGCCAGATTCCAACTCGCAGGAAGAATGGCAGAAAAGAGAGTTTAGTTCCTTGTTTTTAGCTCAGACTCAAACACAGCAAAATAAACTCCAGCATCTGATAAAGCCCAAAAAAGCCAGTGTTCACAGATGGAACTTGTAGAATTGCCCTGGAATCAGAGAGAGACCCACACTCCAATGGGACATGCTAATTTTTGGTGTGTATCAATGCAAACTTCACAAAGGCTTAGTATGCGCATCCAAGTTTGTACAGAGCCTAGGGATTGATTGTGAGCCCCAGGTGTGACCTATCTGGTGCCTGCCTCAGCTCCTGAGGGACCAGCTACCTTAAGCACCCCATTTCCAACACTGAGCAGATGAAAAGGAAACATAAGACCATGTTGGGAGTCAGCACCAATCTGTTAAAACCCAACATTGAGAAGATTCTAAAAGTCCATATCTCCCAGACTGTGCACTCAGATGGAACCTCTGGATATACCCCAGTGCAAAATAGGGTTCTTCAGTCCAATTTGATTAGTTGTATATCCTAGCTAGCATCACCTGTGACTGGTAGGATTAGTATTGAGGTAGGATTCCACTTCAGCAGCAGACAAAACACAGAAGGAGGGATTTTTGTTCCCAGCCTACACTAGTCTTGGTAGGATGTATACTTCAGCTGTGATCTACACCATGGAACTGGTGGCCACAGGATTAGGCATCTGGGCTATCCCAGCCCTAGGAATCAACACATAGTGATGGATTACTGCTTTTTATAAATTTCTCTTTTTCTGACTGCATATCAACTGCAAATTTGGAGCAAATCTGAGCTTGGTGAGTATTATAATGCAGAAGCAGTGAAAAAAGAGTGTAAAATACTGTTTCAGTACTAGGTATAGCATTACTTCACATCGGACAACACATTAAGGACAGATCCCACATGAGAAGTAAGTACACAGTGACTCCTGTTGTTGACTTAACAATTTGACACTCTTGTTTATGGCGTCAGTAATCTCCCAAGGCTCTAGTCATGAGTTGCCAAGGCTATGGAAGCCTTTTGAGTTCGCCGACTTCGATCTTATTCCGACAGGGTCATAGTCAAAGTGGAAGTTCTCTCCTCCCTTCAGAGAAAGGTACCTCCTTCTTTGATGGCCCCATTCTTTCCACTGGGATCTCACTCATAGAGATCTTTCAGTTAGGTCTTCTTTTTATTTTTTTTTCCCAGAGTGTATTGGCTTTCCATGCCTAAAATACTTTCATGGGCTCTTCAGCCAGATATGAATGCCTTAAGGACTGATTCTGAGGCCAGAGTGCCATTTAGGACATCTGCCATTCTATGAGTCTGCTGTGTATCCCACTTCTCATGTTGGATCGTTCTCTCCCTTTTTGATTCTGTCAGTTAGTATTAGCAGACACTAGTCTTGTTTGTGTGATTCCTTTGACTCTTAGACCTATCAGTGTGTCAATTTTGAACTGAAATTGATCACTTGAACTAGTGCGATGGCATTGGTACATGCCACCTTGATGGGATTGTATTGGAATCCCCTGGCACATTTCTAACTCAACCATTGGGGGCAAGTCCGATTGAGCATGTCCCAAATTGTACATTTCCTCCCTCTCTTATTGCCACTCTTATATTTAACAGGGATCACTTTTCAGTTAAAAGTTAAACACCTAAGAATAATTGTGTGTTAATTACAGAGTTCAACCAATAGTTCTAGAACAAAAAAAAATACTAAAATGGATAAAGTATTACATTGTACATCAACAGTCAGGACAAGAGCTGATGAACAAGGAGGAATCTGGAAAATATTATGCTAAGTGAATTAAGCCAGTCCCAAAGGGACAAATATCATATGTTCTCCCTGATCGGTGACAACTAACTGAGCACCAAAGAGGAAACCTGTTGAAGTGAAATGGACACTATGAGAAACAGTGACTTGATCAGCTCAATGTATAGGAATAAATTAACCAAAGAAGTGTAAGATCTCTACAATGAAATTTTAATACATTAATTAAAGAAATAACCAAGGACACAAAAAATGGAAAGCTACTCCTTTCTCATGGATTGGAAGAATTAATATAATTAAAATGTCTAAACCACCTATCGTAATCTACAGATTTGGTATAATTGATGTCAAAATACCACTGACGTCTTTAAATAATTAGGAAAAAAACTAAAATTCATAGGGAATATAAAAGACCCAGAAGAGCCAAAGTAATCCTGAGCAAATAATTAAATAAATACTATATCAAGGTCAAGGCATCTCTATAACTGAGTTCAAAGTACACTACAAACCTATAGTAATTATAGCAACATATTATTGGCATAAAAACTGAAACATAGTTCATTTTGAACAGAATACAGAGAGCCCAGATGTAAATTCACATCTATAAAGTTAACTGATTTGACAAAAGTACTAAACACCACATTGGAAAAATCTCTTCATTAAATGGTGCACATAAATCTAGATGTATATATGTAAAAATATGAAGTCAGATCCCTACTTCTCACCGTATATCAAAATCAACTCAAGATGGACCAAAAGACTAAATTTAAGACCTGAAACTATGAAATTGCTGGAAGGAAATATACGAGAAATACTTCAAGACATAGGTGTAGGTGTAACTTCTTGGTTAAGTCCCTTGAAATACAGGCAACAAAAGAAAAACTAGACAATGGGATTATATCAAACTCACAAGCTTCTGTGCATCATAGGGGACAATCAATAGAGTGAAGATATGCACTACAGAATTTGCAAGCTACCGCTCCAACACAAGATTAATATCTAGAATATATCAGCAACTCAAAATACTCAGTCCAAAAAAAAAAATCCCCCTAGTTAAGAAATGGGCAGTTCTTGGGGCCAGTGTTGCTCCTTAGTAGCTAAGTCTCTGCCTACAACTCCAGCATCCCATGTGGATGCCAGTTCATGTCCCAGCTGATCCACTTCTGATCCAGCTCCCTGCTATTGGCCTGGGAAAGCAGTGGAAGATGGCCCACGTTCTTGGGCCCCTGCACCTGTGTGGGAGACCCAGAAGAAATGCCTTGCTTTGGCTTCGTATTGCTTCAGCTTCTGCCTTTCAGACCATTTGGGGAGTGAACCAGAGAACGGAGACCTCTCTCTCTCTCTGTCTCCCACTCTCTGTAACTTTTCCTCTCATAAATAAACTTTACAACAACAACAAAAAAGATACGGGCAATTTTCAAGAGAAGAAACACAAATGATCAACAAATACATGAACAAAGAGGTCACGATCACTATACATCAGGGAAATACAAATCAAAATCACAAGATATCACCTCACCTCTGTTAGAATAGCCATTACCCAAAACACACAGAGCAACAAATGGTGGTAAGGATGTGGAGAAAAGGAAACATTTACACATTTTTGGTAGGAATGTTAATTAGTGCATCCAATGTAGAAAACAGTATGGAGATTTCTTTAAAAACTAGAAATACACTTGCCATATGATCCAGTAATTCCTCTCCTGGGTGTATACTCAAAGACATGGTACACATTGTATCAAAGTGATATTTGCACAATGTTTATAACAGCACTGTTGATTATAGCCTAAATATGTAATCAATCAAGG
The DNA here is from genome assembly GCF_051225735.1 of Oryctolagus cuniculus. Classification (NCBI taxonomy): domain Eukaryota; kingdom Metazoa; phylum Chordata; class Mammalia; order Lagomorpha; family Leporidae; genus Oryctolagus; species Oryctolagus cuniculus. The sequence goes on from NC_142869.1 coordinate 155,511,146, forward strand.
TGTCCATCATCAGATGAATAATGAAAATTATATATGTGTATATATATATATATATACAAACACAATGAAATGTATGTTTAATAGATACACACAATGCAATATTATCCAACTATGAAGAAAATTAAACTCTAGCATTTGCATCAAAATGGTTACAATTGAAGGGCCTAATGCTGAGTGAAATAAACTATATATAGAAGACAAATATCATATATTCCCCCTTTGATGTGGGAACTAAAATTTTCTTTTTTTTAAAGGTTTATTTATTTATTTGAAAGGCAGAATTACAGAGAGGCAGAGGCAGAGACAGAGTGAGATCTTTCATCCACTGGTTCGCTCCCCAGGTCGTCACAAAGGCCTGTGCTGGGCCAAGCCAAAGCCAGGAGCCAGGAGCCTCTTCCAGGTATTCCATGTGTTTGCAGGGGCCCAACCAATTGGGCCATCTTCTACTGCTTTCCCAGGCCATAGCAGAGAGCTGGATCTGAAGAGGAGTGGCCGGGACTCGAACGGGTACCCATATGGGATACCAGCACTGTAGGTGGTGATTTTTACCAGCTATGCTTTAGTGCTAGCCCCGGGGAGAGCTAAATTTTTTTTTAAACTGAAAGAGATGCCCTTGTGTATCAGTTTTGCTACAAATACAGTGTTTTGTCAAACTTTTTTTCAGATATTTGCTAAACAAATTGTTCAAAATATATAGTATTATAGTTTAAAAAACTGAAATGTTAAAGAATGAGCACTATAGAAATAATATGGCATTTCAAAAATTTAGAATATTCAAAGTATTTTAGTACAAGTACAAATTTCTTTATAAGTACTTCTCTTTTTGTTGATAATTTTCTACATTTATAAACAATGTCCTGCTGCTATCATTTAAAAATAGTTTCTAGGAACCAAAGAAAAAAATTTAAGCCTCATGGTAGCTACAAAAAACCTATAATGAGCTTTCAAAAAATAATGAGCAAAGAATCAAAACACACTACTAGAGAAAAATGACATAATGACAAATGAGTATTGTACCACAAAAAAGAAAAAGGGGGGGAATGGAAGGTGGTAGTGAAGGGGTGAGGGAGAAATGGGAAGAGGTTGAATAACGGGTACTAAGCTCTGGTTAGTACTAATAAGTTCTGGGGTTCTGTTGCACAGTAGAATGACTGTATGCAATAATGTACTACACATGTTGTCATTAATGAAATCAGAAGAGAGGGTATTGTAGGCAAGAGGTTAAGTTGTGCGTGAGACATTCGCATTCCGTATTGGAGTGCTGGTTTGTCTAGCTATTCCACTTCAGATTCACCATCCTGTTACTGTACCAGGGAAGGCACGTGCTAACTGCCCCCAGTAGTGGGATGCCTATTACCCATGTAGGAGACCCAGATGGAGTGCCAAGATCCTGAATTTAGCCTGGCTCTGCCCCAACTATTGTGAGCATTGGCTCAAAATCAGTCTCTCTCTCTCTTTCTTACTCACTCTCGCTCTCTCTCTGCACACATTACTAATAATGACACCATTTATACTGGATTAAGATGCTAATCTAGTCCTGTGTGATCTCATCTTAACTAACTGCATATAAAATAACTCAATTCTAGGGGCCGACATTGTGGCCTAGTGAGTTAAGTACGGCCTGCAGCAGCAGCATCCCTTATAGGCAGGGGTTCAAGTCCTGACTTCTCCACTGTGGATCCAGTTCCCTGCTAATGTGCCTTGGAAAGCAGTCAAAGATGGCCTCATTGCTTGGCCTCTGCACCTAAGTTGGAGACCCTAAGAAGCCTCTTGGCTCCTGGCTTTGACTTGGCCCAACTCTAGCCTTTGTGGCCTTTTAGAGGTTGAACTAGCACATGACAGGGGTTGGACCATGAGCCTGAATCTCCATGTGGGTCATCCACATGGATGGCAGGTACAGGTATATTTGCAGGAAGCTGGATCAGAAGCTAAGCAGCTGGGAACTTGAACAAGCACCCTAATATGAAACGCATACAGTGCAGACAGTGGACCAGCCACTGTGATACAATGTCATTCTAGCATCTGTTTTCTGAGTTTAAGTTTGTGTTGGTTTCTCCTTAATGGTGTCTATTTTTTCTTTGTTTTTGAATTTTTGATTTAAATTGTTTTTTCATATTCTCTTGTGAACAGTTTCTTTCTAGTACATAGTTGTTTTTCTCATGGAGTCAGGCACATTTGATTATGAAATTGCATGTACTTGCTTTTTGAAATGAATTCTGTGGACTGTATTTTTCTTTATTAATGTTGTGAAACTGGTGTGTCTTACTAAGTTTCAAGGTCAAGAGCATGTTCGCATCACTTCAGCACAATACAAAGCATACTTGTGTTTGCCTCTGTTTTACCCCATTGAGATTGTGCTTTGTGCAAAGATTCTCTTTAATTTATATGATTGTAATTCTTTCATTACAATGAAAAGATTTCCTAAAGCAGCTTTTTCTATTCAAGACAAATCATGTTATTCATTAATTCCTGATTGGAAACTGAGGTATAAATCAAGTGCTACTGGAATAAATAGAATAATAACAATATGCATGATACAATTCTCAGATATGTCGCTCCCCCTCTTCGTGGAGGAACGACACAGGACCCTGCACTGTTCTTTCGTCTGCTCGGCCCTCCCCGGGTTTGCTGCTGGTTCTTCCCGGGTTGGCTACTATCCCTTCCACCTCCGTGGAAGGGCAGTTCCCCCTGGCCACATTCCCCACTTCCGCAGGGGAGCGGCACACCGCCGGCCGGCTCTTCTCGGGGGCTGCACAGGTGTTCCCCTTAGATGTTCCTGGTGCATGTTGTCTCTCTCCTCCTTTATAGTCCTCCTCCGCCAATCCCAACTCGACTGCCCACACGCCAAGTACGCTGCTCTCCTCCAATCAGGAGCAGGTCCTACAGTTTCTTGGTTGAACTGGAGGCAGCTGTGTAGAAGCTGTTTACTCCTCTCCCAGCGCCATATTGTGGGAGAGCAGATGCACAGAATAAGTCTTAATTCCAGTAACAGTCTTAGTCCGAGTTGCTCCCCACAGATCCCCCTTTCTTTTTATTTTTTGGCGTTGATACACGCCTGTCTTCGGTGCCCTGCTGCACACACTCTGCTCTGCTTGCTAGAGTTGCCCACAGGTGCTTACAAGCCTACCAATCAGGCAAACCGAATCCGGGTCCTCTCTTCGCCATGTTGTGAGGAGGTTTTTAGGTGCTGATGCGTGCCTGTGTTCGGTGCCCTGCAGCGCATGCTCTACTCTGCTAGAACTGCCTGCAGGTGCTTACAAGCCCTATTAGGCAAACCGAATCCAAGCCTTCTCATTGCCGTATTGTGGGGAGACTTATTGGTGTTAATTCATGCCTGTCTTCGGTGACCTGCGGCGCATAAGCTGCTAGCTGCCCGCAGGTGCTTATCGTCCTAATCAGGCAGACCGAATGCAAGCTCTCTCATTGGTGTGTTGTGGGGAGGCCTTTCTCTATTTCTCTATCTCCGGGCATTCCTATTTCTCCTATTTTACTTCTATCTACCAGCATTCCTATTTCTCTCATTTTACTTCTAAAACTTCTGTTTCTCTTATCCCTGCGGCTTCCCGGCGCCCGCCCCGAGGCTGCTTCTCGGAGGCTTCTCGGTGGCTTCCCGGCTCTGAGCCGCTTCAGCCAGCTTCTCTCATCTGCGCGGCTTCCCAGCTTCGCGCCCGCACCACGGCCTCGCACCAGCCCAGCGTTCCCTATCTACTTGTGCCCCGCACGCTCTCTCTGCACGCGGCAGCCTCCGCGAGTCACACAGCCCCAGCTCACGTTTCCGCCACTAGCATTCAATCCAAGTTCCCCGGACTAACCTGGCGAATTCCAACCTGGCGGCCCACGTCTCTGCCTCTGGTTCCAGATCTTCGCCTCTTGCTCCCCGGGCTGACTTGAAGAATTCCAAGATGGCTTCCGTCTCCACCTCAGCCTGCACTCGCGGCTTCATCCTCCCTAACATTTTTCTCTACCCGGTATGTTACCCTAAGTTTTCTTCCAACAATATTCCTCCCTCATTTCTCCTGGCCTCTCCCCACAGTCCGTATCCAAGTCTAAGTTTCTTATAGGTTTCACTTTCACTTTCAACCTGCAGTCCATATCTGAGTCTAAGTTTCTTCTTGCTTTCACTTTAAATCCTAACTTCTTTCCCACAGTCCGTATCCGAGTCTATGCCTAGGCTTTCGATAGCTTCTTCCGGCACCTTTTCTGTCCGGGTTTCACCTAGGCTCTTTGCTAGTCTCTCTCTCCGGTATTTTCCTGCTTCTTCCCTTTTCTTCCCTCCTAAGTTTCCTATCCGTCCTAGGTTTCCTATCGGAGCTAGGTTTCCTATCCGAGTCACGGCACCATTATGTCGCTCCCCCTCTTCATGGAGGAACGACACTAAACCCTGCCTAGGCTTCATATCCGAGTCACGGCACCATTATGTCGCTCCCCGTCTTCGTGGAGGAACGACACAGGACCCTGCGCTGTTCTTTTGTCTGCTCGGCCCTCCCCGGGTTTGCTGCTGGTTCTTCCCGGGTTGGCTACTATCCCTTCCACCTCCGTGGAAGGGCAGTTCCCCCTGGCCACATTCCCCACTTCCGCAGGGGAGCGGCACACTGCCGGCCGGCTCTTCTCGGGGGCTGCACAGGTGTTCCCCTTAGATGTTCCTGGTGCATGTTGTCTCTCTCCTCCTTTATAGTCCTCCTCCGCCAATCCCAACTCAACTGCCCACACGCCAAGTACGCTGCTCTCCTCCAATCAGGAGCAGGTCCTGCAGTTTCTTGGTTGAACTGGAGGCAGCTGTGTAGAAGCTGTTTACTCCTCTCCCAGCGCCATATTGTGGGAGAGCAGATGCACAGAATAAGTCTTAATTCCAGTAACAGTCTTAGTCCGAGTTGCTCCCCACAAGATAAGCTATGTTTAAAAGAAAAAAATAACAACAATTGGACTTAATTAAAGACTTCAGACAGTTTCTCTGAGTCTGTTGCAAGGGAATCCTACTTTCAAATATAGTTCTGAGACTTCTAAAGATCTTTATTGTGAAAATTAGAATACAGAAAAGACACAGTCAGAACTTTCTCAATGTAATACCACTTTTCAATAAATACATGTGCGATTTGAGTACAAAATGTTCCACATTTTATAATAAATATACACTTGTATATTTGAGTTTCACAATAAAAGAAATCAAAATTGTCTATCACAGTGATGTCTGTTAAATTAAACTGTCAGATTTTGTAATTGTGTGTTATACATGTACTAAAAATACTTCATAATTTTGTATGCCAAAGAGAACTTAATTCATCCTCTGCTGAACTGTTGGGAGTAAACACACAATCAAGACATATGTCAAAACAAAATTAGCAGTGTACAAAATACAGTATATTTAAGGGAATACTATTAGAAGATTCTGAAAGGTATAAACCTAACTACTCAAAGATAATTTTTTATTGGTGAAGTAATTGATCATACTTCATTAATTTACTTCTTTCAGTAAGGTATTTATTCAAATAATTCCAAAATCATCATTTGGATAATTATAGCATCTTTTCCATTCCCTAATTATTTATCTATAACTCTTGCTTACTCAAATATCATTTGGCTTGCCACGTCTGTCCCATAAAATCAATTTGACTCCATATTAAGTATTGTCTCTTCAGATAAAATACTTTTATCATTTCACTTCTACATGTTTTCTAACTAAATTTCATTATTCTTTGCGTATTGTTTCAACCAAATATTGTAAAGTAGGTCAAGATAGAATAGAGACCTGGGCCTAGCGTCATGGTGCAGTTGGTTAAACAAGCCACTTGAGACACTGGCATCCCATATGAAAGTACTGCTTTGAGTCCCAGCAACACTGCTTAAATCCAGCTTCTTGCTAATTCATCTGAGAAAGCAGCAGAGGGTGACTCAAGTATTTGGATTCTGCCACCCCTGTGCAAGATGAGGATGGAGTTCCTGGTTCCTGGCTTTGGCCTGGACCATACTTGCTGCTGCAGCCATTTGAAGAGTGAACATGCAGATGGAAGATCTCTTACTCACTCACTCTCTCCCTCTGTGTGGGTGTATGTCTGTATGTGTGTGTTTGTATGTCTTCCTTTTTCTCTCTGCCACTCTACCTTTGAAATAAATAAATAAATAACATTTTAAAAAAAGAAAAGAGACCTGACAGAAATGGGAAAACCTGGATATATTAGTATTATTTACAGATAATCTGTAACATATCTTGTAAATAAAATGAGAGTAATGAAAATGCAACAAAGAATTAGACATTTTAAATTAAGATACATCTGAATATTTTTAAATACTAAATGTGGGTTTAAAGGTATGGGTAAGAGTGATATTAAGTTAAATTAAGGTGTTACAGCCCTAGAGAAAAATAAACAAATAAAAATTGAAATAGAAACATCTTCTATTTTCTTACAACCTACATCAAAGCAGCCTTTTAGTTAAGAAAGAGTTGACATTTATATCAAAAACACTGCTAGCCGTGAGTTGTCAGTGTTTTGCTCTCAGTTGATGTAGTTAAGTTCAGATTAGAAACAAAGATTGGCACTATAAATATGGAAGAATAAAGTTGCTTTACTTGTGTGCACTAGATAAATGAAATTCACTAATTAAGTTAGGTTGACAATTAGAATATTTTAAAGTAATAATCATGTTAGGTTATTATGGTAGGCTACGCATTTTTGTGGATCTTTGGATATTTATCTTATCATTATTATTTGCATGTATGTACGGTAATCCAAGTGATTTAGTGAATTTTTAAACATTTTTATTTTTAGTTAGTTTTTAGCATATTCAATGTGATACATAAATATGATTCTAAGAATACAATTCTCTTCAATACATTGTATTCAAGAGTTTTGGGTAATAACCAGTAGTGAGATTGTTGACTATATGGCAAGGCTATTTCTAGTTTTGTAAGAAATTTCCACACTGTTTTACACAGGGGCTGTACTAATTAACATTCCCACCAACACTGTATAAATGTTCCCCTTTCTTCACATCCTCACCAACATTTATTACTCCCTGTGACTATAACTCAACAGAGTTCTCAAAAGAAGAAATCCAATAAATATATCAAAAAATGCTCAACATCACTGGCCATGAAATCAAAACCACAATGAGATGACACTTCACCCATGTCGGAGTGGCTAAAATTCAAAGCAGAGAAAACTAGAACACAAGTATCAAAGAGAAACCTGCACCACCATGTTTATAACAGCACTGTTCACAATAGCCAAAATGTTAAACAACCAAGGTGTCTGTCATCAGAGGAATGCATAAAATTGTTGTATTTATACACAATAAAATATTATTCAGCTTTAAAAACGAAATTCTATCATTTGCAGCGAAATGGACCCAACTGGAAGACATCCTGTTGAGTGAAATAAGCCAGACCCAGAAAGCCAAGTACCTCATGTTTTCCCTTAAATGTGTGAGCTAAAATCTAAAAAACAATAAAAGAAAGAGGAAAAAAATCTGTATGTATCAGAATTGCTGCAAATATAGCTTTATAAAACTTTGTTTTAAAACTTCATCAAACTAATGGTTATGGATGTCTACTATAGTCTTAATTACCTGTGTTTACTTTGAAATTTATTATATATGGGTGAACTGGTCACGTTCACATTTGATTACTGTTTATAGTATTTGCTTGTATTTCTTCTAAACTAGGGACATTTTGCCTTTTACTTTTGAGCTATTTATTTAGTGGAGCATTAAGCCTCTGGCTATAATGTAAATTTAAGGTATGTTATCTTAAAAGTGAAGGAGAAGGGCCAGTATTGTTGCTTAGTGGGTAATGCTGCTCTCTGCAATGCCGGCATCCCCTATGGGTACCATTTTCATGCCCCAGTTGTTCCACTTCAAATCCAACTCCCTGCTAATGGCCTGGGAAAAGCAGCAGGTTATGGTCCAGGTGCTCAGGCCCCTGCCACACATGTGGAAGATCCAGATGAAGCTCCTGGCTCCTAGATTTGGCCTGGCACAACCCTGACCATTACAGCCATCTAGGGAGCGAACCAGTGGATTAAGAGCTCTGTCTTTCCCTCTCTTTCTCTATAATTCTACCTTTCATGTAAATAAAAAAATCTTATTTAAAAATTAAAGGATCTAAGGGGAGAAAGTGAGAGGGAGGAGAGTGTGGAAGGCAGAAAAGGGAAGGAAGGAAGTGAGAAAGGGAATATCACTATATTTGTTGAATTATATCTATAAACTATATTGCACCTGTTAAAACAAAAAAATTAAAATGATTAAAGTCAAAGATATAGATACAACTATGTTCCCCTCCTCCCAAAAAGACTGTAATTAGCTAAACAAAAATCCCTTATTTATCAAGTATTTTCTAGCATACTACTTGTTTACATAACCACTTCTTTAACTTCTGTATTCATCTCAGTTTCCAACTGAACTTTGAGGAGTCTTATGGGATTAAAATTGAAGCTAAAATGAGCACATGCTGTTCCTCTCATGGTAAAACAAAGGGTTGATAGAATGTTTTTTGTTTTGGCTATATATAGTCAATTTCATTTTCTGTCACTATGATATATGTATCTTTTGTTCTCTCAAATTGTACCCTTATAAGTCTTTTGTTGTTATATAGAGTATAAGAACAGGTAATGTTTATCTATCTATCTTGCAGGTATATTATAACAAATCAAATTTGATATGTATCTTTAATGCCATGATTCATACTGAATCTGGTGATTCAGATGAATGTCAAAATTATTTTGGATCTTTGGTATTTACATAAAAATATATATTATCATTTAAATGAAGTTACAATAAATAACTTTTAAAGGGTGAATAAAGTTGTTACAATTTAAAAAAAAAAAGTCAATCTTTCCCAAAAATTTAAAATTTCTCCTCATACTCATGTAAGGTTAATTACTCTAATTTGGAGTAAGAATTGGAATGGAACAGCATGTTGTATCTTCCCCATATCATGTAGTGTTGAAAATAGAACTTGACTTGACTTCAAAGACATATATTAACCCCTACCAGTGCACAGAGGCATGCCATTAGCTGTGTGGTTCTGATCAAATTACTCTCTGAGATTTGTTATCTACCTTAAAACACATTGGGGACATCTCCTTCAAGAAAGAATGTGGTAGCTGTGGCAGTCCAACAGGCATACTGAACATAATCACTTCTAGAAAAAAATGGGATTTTAAAAATTTGTACATCAGAAGGACTCAAGAAATCCAGGAAAATAAGAAAGAGAAATATCTTCTGAGGTGAACTGAACAACCAGCAGCCATTTTTATTTTCACAGGAAAGTCTGAACTTTATGAACTTGGAAGGAAAATACAGTTCAAACAGAGGAAGTAGACCACTAATGGAGCAACAAGAAATAGCTAAGCTCTTAAGGTTGTGCTGAACTGTAGTAAAAATCATTGGATAGGAAGAAAACTTATAATTTCTTATCAACACTAATTCATTTGTTATAACTTAAATATTGACAATTCCAGAGGGGTAAATAGCTACAATACGGTAAAGTAAAGAACCAAATTCCTTGCAATTTTTCAGTATCAAATAGCAAAAACCTGCCAGGCTCTCAATTGAATGTAACATATTAGAGGGTATTACCAATAAAATGCTGAGTTTACCATGCCCTTATTTTTTCTTTGACCTAGCTCAATACCAGTCTATATTAATATGATCAGCTTTCATCCTATTGGCATAACAGAGGCAATAGGAGATATTGTTTGGTAGATGATAATGCATTGGGAACCCCTAAAGTCTTTCTGCTTAAAATGTATGCTGCTTAAAATGTAGCAAACAATGGTCAAGAATTCAAAGGAGCAAGGATTTAAAAAGATGCCTGCTTTGTAAGGAGAGTAAAAAGTCATACAGGATTGCTAGTACTAGTGATTACTCAGTCATTGGAGTTAGGAGAAAGTACTTTAATGTAAGTAAAACCAATATATATTCAAAAACATAGTGGAAAACTATATTATAGATAAAAACAAGGTGGCATTTTACCTATTAGAAATTGTGTAAATAAATTCATAATGGAACTGAATAGTATAATATTTAATTTTAACAACACAACAATTTGTTTAATGGTCAGTGATAACAGTTTACACACAGAATTATCATGAAGGTGAGCAAAAAGAATGTAACAGCAGGTGGCATGTAAGGGGAAAGTATGATAAACAAACAGATAAAGACTGTGAGAATAATGGGGAACAAAAGCAAAATGCTAAGGAGTTTATACCAAAACCAGAGGAAAAAATGAGACAAAAATATCGTTAGACTTTGAGCTGTGATAATTTTGAACTGTTCTTGTCTTAACAGTCGAGGTAAAGTTTTTTTTTTTAATTTTTTTCTTCATACTATTTAACTATTTACTTAGTATAGGGTTAATCTTATAAGTATAACGTTGATTGAAAATAGATCTTGGCAAAACATAAGAATGGGAATAGGGGAAGGAGGACAGAGAAAGGTGGGAGTGAGGGCAGGAGGGAGGGTAGGGTGGGAAGAGTCAATATTTTCCTAAAGTTGTGTATATGAAATGCATGAAGGTTGTATACCTGAAATAAAAGCTTTCCAGGTTAAAAAATGCATTATCCCAAAACAAAGAAGAATTCTGTATGGTAAAACATTTGGGGATTAAAATAATATCTGTTTTATTTTAAAGAAAAAAAAAAGCATTGTCAGAAGAGATGACAGTAAAGAAGGCATTAATGTACATATCTCCTGGTACCTAGGCAGAAGCACAACAGGGAAATGTTTAAGAACCAAAGTAAAGAAAATATAAATGCAGCCAAGGGAATCAAAAGTCTTCGATTGATATTTCAACTTTCTTATTTATTTATTTATTTATTTGAAAGAAGAGTTACAGAGAAGCAGAGGCAGAGAGAGAGATAGAGAGAGGTCTTCCATCCAGTGGTTCACGCCCCAGATAGCTGCAACAGTTGAAGCTGGACTGATTGGAAGCCAGGAGCCTGGAGCTCTTCCAGGTCTGTCATGAGTGTGTAGCAGTCCAAGTGCTTGGGCCATCTTCTGATGCTTTTCCAAGTCATGGAAGAGAGCTGGATGGGAAGAAGAGAAGCTGGGTCTTGAACTAGCGCCCATATGAGATGACGAAAAACATGATAATAAAGTTTGTGATCAATACAACATATGATAGAACAAAAATAATACATAATAAAGCAAGGGGTGAGTGTTTGGTGTAGTAGTTAAGATGACACTCAGAGTGCCTGAATCTGGGTTCAATTCCCAGCTTCACTCCTGATTCCATTTTACTGCTAATGCACTCGCTGGGGTGAAACAGGTGATAGTTCAAGTTATTGGTCCCTACCACCCATGAGGGGGACCTGTATTTAGTTCTTAGGTTGTTTGCTTTGACCTGGCCAGCCCAGGCTGTTGTGTACATTTAGGGAGTCAACATTCTCTTTCTCAGGCACCCTTTCCCCCTCTCTCTTCCCCCTCCCCTTCCTCTCCTTCTCCCTCTCAAATAATTAAATAAATCGATGATCTTACAACAAGGAGCAGTGGGCATTGTGGTACAGTGGGTTAAGCCTCTGCTTGGGTAGCCTAAAACCGATATTACATTCCCAGTTGGGATCCCAGCTCCTTTGTTTTCAATTCAGCTTCCTGATAATGTGTCTGGAAGGCAGCAGATGATGATCTACATACTCAGGACCTTGATACCTATGTGGGGGACCTGGATGGTGATCCTGGCTTGTGGCTTAGGCTTGGCCAAGCCCTGTTTGATGTGGATATTTGGGGAGTGAATCAGTGCATAGTAAATAAGAGCTTCACACACAGACACACACACACACATATACTCACACTCTCATTCAAATAAAAAATAAATGAATACATATTGAAAAACAAAAATGTAAAGTAGGTAGATTCAATTGAAAACAAACAGAAAAGGAAAATTATAGATGTAAAATAAGCTGTATCAGTTATTAAAATATATGTAGATGGGGCTAGTGCTGTGGTACAGCGGGTTAAAGCCCCAGCCTGAAGAGCTGGCATCCCATATGGGTGCCAGTTCTAGTCCCGGCTGCTCCTCTTCTGACCCAACTCTCTGCTATGGCCTAGGAAGGCAGTAGAAGATAGTCCAAGTCCTTTGGCCCCTGCACCCACATGGAAGACTCGGAAGAAGCTTCCTGGCGCCTGACTTTGGATTGGCTCAGTTCAAACCATTTTGGCCATTTGGGGAGTGAACTAGCAGGTGGAAGACCTCTCTCTCTTTCTTTCTGTGTCTGTACCTCTCTCAGTAGCTCTGTATTTCAAATAAACAAAAATAATCCTTAAAATATGTATGTAGACTACTCCAAATAAGAGACTAAGATTTGAGACTGGAAAAACAAAAAGAATTATGTAAAATATACAGAGTACTATAAAAATATAAGACTCAAAGGACAAACACAAAAGGTTCAGAAAGGAAAACTAATGCAAATACAGGAAAAAATGAATGCCTTTTAAGCATGTAAATATAGACACAATAAATTTTAAGGGCGGTATATCAACAGAGAAAATATGGACATCTCATATTGAGAAGGAAGTCAACAAAACAGCCAAATTATCAATCTTAAATCTACATGAGCAATAAATAACTTCAAAAGATACTAACCATAACTTGGCACAACTAAATGGAAAAATAAAATAATATACAATAACAGCATAAGAGGTTAATGTGCTTGTAACAAAAAAAGTATTCATTTAACTTAAAGGTATTAAACTGGTAATCTTGACCTAACTGATAAATATTGAAATGGCATTCTATGACTACAGAATTCAAGTTTGCTTGAAGATCACAGATTGTTTACCAAAGACAATAATATGCTGGATTTTAATGAAAGCTTCTACAAACGTCAAAGGATTGCAGTTATTTAGAAGTTCTTCGATCCTCAGAAAGGGTTTTGATTGGGATTTGATAATAAAAAGGAAAAAGTTGATACTCTCCTGTTGAATGCATAATAAATAAAAATGATATAAGCATCAAATTGAAATTGATTTGAAATTGTGAAATTGATTTGAACTATTATTTTTACTGATCAAAATTTACAACTTGTTTAGTTGTAATAATATCCTGTCCCTTTTTCTGGGTTTTTATTGCATGGATGTGTTGAATCTTTGAAAATTTAGCATGCCCTACATTTATAATCTGTGTCATTCACTGTTTCTGAGGAGCACAGATGTTCCTCAGATTATATCCTGATAAATTCATTGTAAATGGAATACATCATAAGACATAAATGCAGATTGCTTTGCTTTGACCATTATAAGTTATACACACGTATCAGATTATCATATCGTAACCCATAAATATGCACAAATTTTATGTGTCGGTTAAAATTTTAAAACAGACTGAAAAGCACATCAGACAACACACCTAACCTGATAAACATAAGAGTTTGGCCTAGCCTACCTTATGCATACTCAGAACCGTTACACTAGCATTCAGCTGGACAGAATCACCTAATACCAAGACTATTTTGTAATGAACAGTTACATTTCTTGTGTGATACTGAATAAATATACTCTGGAGCATCTTTATTTACTCTTGTTTTGGGTGACTAACTTGGAGTTTTGGCAAATGCCCTGTCCAGCATCACAGAAATATGTACCACATATTGCTAGCCCAGGAAATGTTAAAACTTCAGAATTTAAAGCTCTGTTTCTAGTTATTGCATGCAATACCACATCATCATATTGTCAAAAAGAATCTAAATTAAACCTTTGTAAATTGGGAAACCTGTTTGTATATGTAAATTAAATTTTACAGAGTAAGAAAAGATTACTTCTAAAACCAAGATGATTTTTTCGTATTAGTCCGTTTTCATTGCAAGTACTAATGAATTAATTTATATGTGTCATCTTATCACTTGATTTTTGCTTATTTTTCTCAGATTTTTTTGGATATTTCTTTTTTGTTAACTTCTGCTCAAATGTTGAATAGATTATAATAATCCAACGCCCAGACTAGAACCGGGGTGCTGGCACCGCAGGTGGAGGATTAGCCAAGTGAGCTGGTGCGCAGGCCCGGTAGTTTGTTTTTCACTCAGAATATTGTTTTATTTTTGTTTATCTTTTTCTGTTTTCTTCTTCTTTGCAGAATCATTTTAGCTTGCTCCAATCCTCTATTTGGCTATTGTTGTTGCCTGTGATTTGGGGATCAAACTCCCCAAAAGTCTTTTTTTAGCAAAATATCAGGAAGCCTTTCCCTTATTTTAGTTTCAGGCCTTATATTAAGTCTTTCCATTTTGAGTAGATTTTTGTACATAGTGTGAGATAAAGATCAAATTTCAATCTTCTGCATGCGAGTATACAGTTGTCCCAACTCCATTTATTGAAGAGATAGTCCTTTCCCTAATGGTGTGTTCATGACAACTTTGTTCAAAGATGAATTGATTATAAATGTGTAGGCTTATTTCTGGTATTCCTATTATGTTCCATTGGGCTACATGTATGCTTTTATGGCAGCACAATGCTGAATGTACTATAACAGTGTTGTGATAAATTTGGAAATCAGGTAATGATGCTTCAAGCCTTTTTACTTTGGCTCAAGATTGATTTGACTGCAAGGGGGGTTTATGGTTCTGTGTAAATTTCAAAATAGATTTTTTGCCTATGAAAAATGTCAATAGAATTTTAGTAGGCATTGCTTTGAATCTATAGAGAGTTTGAAGTATTATCATTTTAATAATAGTAACAATTATTCCAGAGCCAGCGTTGCAGCAGGATAAGCCATTACCTGAAATGTCAGCATCCACATGAGCTCCTATTCCAGTCCAGGCTGCACTACTTTTGGTCTGTCTTACCGTTAATAGGCGTTAGGAAGCAGCAAAAGATGACCCAAGCGATTGAGCCACTGCCATCCACATGGAAGACCCAGTTTGATTTCCAGGCACAAAGCTGGCCATATAGCCTGGGTCTGGATAGTGATCACGGAACAGCAGCTGCAGCTCTGTGGTTTGGAGCACGTTTGAGGTTGGAAGACATAGTTGCCTTGATTCTGAGATATACAAAGAAGCATTTTGTTGGGGTGGAGATGGCTTCCTGTTATCTCAGTACTGAAAGAAGTCCATGTTACCTACAAAACAGGCCACAGGAGACCATGGAAGACCTTGCTGCAACATTGATATCCACAGTCCCTCCATATCTTTGTTCTTAACTGTGTTGACATGCCCCAGGTATGTAAATCTCTCTATGATTTTTCCGTGTATTTAATCTCAGTTATTTCTCTCTGCTGTAGTGATTCAGGTTCTTGGTTAGACACTTAAATCCTAACAAATCTATTATTGTTCATAGGAGATTTATCGTTTGTTTCTTGGGGAAGGAGACAGAAGGTTGGTATAGCCCACTCCAAACTTGATGCCACCACATTCTATTTTTTTTTACTATTTTTGAAATCAATATTAAGTTCTACACATTTTTGCCAACATAAATTCAGACACACTGTCCTGAATTTATTTCCCAACACAAGCCTCATCAAGTTCAAAGAAACTTTGTAAGTGATATCAAATATTAAATCAATCACTAGAAAACTGAGAATTTAACATGAAGTTTAAATTTGAAAGGCAATACCTTTTTTACATTCTTAACCACAAAAGAGTATCTGTCATTTAGGAGTATTTTTAAGTTTATTTAAACAAATACATAGAAGGAGCTAAATTAGGATTGTGAAGAAGATATTTCAAATAACCCATCAACACTCAGAAAATTTTCCTTATTTCATGAGAATGAGCAGAAGGCTTGTCATGGTAGAAAATACTCTCTGGCAAAGATTTCCCAGGATTTTTTATTTTTTTAAGACTTATTTATTTACTTGAGACAGAGTTAGAGAGAGAGAGAGAGAGAGAGTTTTGTGCTGAAGCTTTCACTAATTTTCTTAAGATACTCTCCTGGTCAGTGGATATGATTGTTCATTAGCCATTTGGAACCTCAAAAATCAAATGCCTTTAGCAACTTCTACATCTTGAAGCTATTGCTTTGGTTGTGTTTTTTAATTAAGTATCATTCTGGTAATGCTGTCTCATTTCCTTTTTAAAAGTCTTCTAAGAAATGCTTCATGATCTTGATTAAAATGTCCATTGAAAATGGGATTACATCAAGCTGAGAAGCTTCTGCACTGCAAAAGAAACTCAGCAAAGTACAGAGGCAACTGATAGAATGGGATAAAATATTTGCAAACTATGCAACTGATCAATGATTAATATCTAGAATCTTTAATTTGTTCGAGAAACTCAACAACAGCAACAACAAAAACAAACAATCCAGTTAAGAAATGGTCAAATAACTTGAACAGGCATTTTTCAAGAGAGGAAATTCAAATATCCAACAGACACATGGAAAAATGCTCAGGATCACTATCCATCAGGAAAATGCAAATCAAAACCACAATGAGGTTTCACCTTACCCCAATTAGAATGACTCTCATTCAGAAATCAACAAAAACAAATATTGGTGAGGATGTGGGGAAAAAGTACCCTAATCCATTCTTGGTGGGAATGTAAACTGGTGCAGCCACTTTGGAGATTCCTGAAAAATCTGAATATAGACCTCACACTGCCCCAACCATCCCACTCCTAGGAAAATACACAAACAAATGGAACATGAGTTTGAGGGAGGGTAGGACAGAAACTATCACTATGTTCCTGAATCTGTATATAGGAAATATGTGAAATTTGCATACCTCAGAATTGTGTATGATGAAATAAGTGAGATATCTATAGTGTTGTGTATTGTTTCTGCTGTTAATCATCATCATCAATCATGGCTTGAACAAGATTAATTTTTTCTTCACAAATTGATAGAGGCTTCATCATCAACATAATTTCATTTCATTAAAATAAATTAAACATTTGTAAAATGTTATTTTCTTTGGAGCATTATCCCGATATGTCTTTCATAAAGTGTCACTGATTTCATGATTCCTGCACTCAAACCTCAGTATCAATTTGATGTTTGTTCCTGCTTCCATTTTAGCAGAATTCATGTTGCTGAAAAAGGGTTCGTCTCACCTGTTATCTTATCCTTCTTACTACCTCAACCTTGATTATCTTCAGACCTGTTATCAGAAGTAAGTATACATTTATTGTGCTGCAAAAATTTTTTGAAATCCACAGATAATTATTTTCATAATATAACTTTCTCATGACTCTATTGGAGATATCTTATTTATTAAGTGAATTGTTTAGATCATTAGAGATTTTAGAGATGAGAATTTCTGAAGAAAGACACAAAAATATACTGTATATCCAAAATGACATAAAGTCTGCAAGGTTCATGGAGAAACAGAAGAAATCATATAATCACATATATCTTCACAACCTTAAAGAAAATAAGACAAATTTTAATCAATGAGCCAAGATACTTTTCATAGTATTTTCAAAATAAAATTCTGGGAAATGAGTCCAATTTCATTTTCCCACTTTCCCAACACAATTCTGGGAAATGAAACTAATTCTAAATATACATATTCCTAATCTTGGGAACAATCTAGGTTGCAAACAAGTGAGCAAATGCACAAAGTGATTTTTTAACTTCCTTACAAGAGCTCAACTGCAACAAAAAAAATCAAGCTGATTTTTGATATTTTGTACCAGAACATAAGGAGGCAGATTTATGTGTATGTGCTTTACAATTTTATTGCTTTCACTGATTTCCTTTTTTTCTTTTCCCATTTTTTTTTCTCTCTGTGAGTTGAAATTCAATTTAAAGAAAGTAAGGATGAATGAAGCATTGGGCCCAGCAAGTGCACCACCAACACACTCAGTGTTTTCAATGACCAATTTTTCAGACTGTTTGAAGGGAGTGAAATATTAGTATTCATTGCACACTGGACGTAAGCTGAAAAGGCACAGTTACACTTTTCAGCCTGCTTGTTTTTTATTTGAAGTGCAAAGTCACAAACTGTGGTTATAGAGAGGAATACAAAATCCAGAGAAAGAAATTGGCTTTTTTTCCTGTTAAATGCAGGATCTATGGATCAGGCTTCTTCCAAAATGGTTTTACTTGGACTTCAGGAAGCCATTGATTTTAATTGGTTGATGAATATTCATAGTGAGTTTTGATGTCCTAAACAGATATTATATGAAAGAAAGAATGCACCTTTTTGTTTATACATCAACGCTTTATATAGAAAATAGGCAAAACGCTTCTGAGCCTTGGAAAAGCTTACTTGAAATAAACTACAAAAGAAAACCTCACCAAAGTATGTTTTACTGTTCTATGCAAACTTAAATATATCTTCCACAATTCTCATACCACAAATGAAAAAAGTTACCGCCCAATTATCCTACAGTCCATGAACTTACGGAGATAACAAGACACAAATGGCAGGTGCTGGGATGGAGGGGGATGCTCCATCTAAAGGACAAGCAGGCTGATATGAGGAAAGAAAATGGTTCTTTTCCAGGCTTCACTCATCAGTGTCCCACTCAAATAAAAACAAAACACACTATTTGAAATGTCTTTACTGTTTGTTTTTCAAAATATCTAATACTTAAAAAATCAATACTTCAGGACAAAAAGAACACGTCAGCAAATCATTTAGTTTGAAATAGCACAAGCTATTTAAATAAAAATCCTGAAACTGATCATTTTAATGATTATTGAATTAGGGCAATTCAAATCAAATTTAATGCATGCAAGTCTATTGAGAATATATATATTGATTTTCTTCAATACATACACAGAATTATGCCAGCTAGTGTAGAGATTCTAAATAAGACAAAAACTTAGTTCTGCTTTCAAGAAGGTAATACTCTAGGAAGGGAGAGAAAACTTTATTTTTTTTTTTTTGACAGGCAGAGTGGACAGTGAGAGAGAGACACAGAGAGAAAGGTCTTCCTTTGCCACCCTGTTCCTCCATGTGGGATACCCAGCCAAAGCTCCTGGGTACTGGCCACCAGCATTGGCCTGGCACACCACTGTCAATTAAGGTCATCGGGGGAATGAAACTGTGGAAGATCTGTTTTTCTCTGTGTGTCTCTCCCTTTCTTTGTCTGTAACTCTGAGTTTTAGAATAAATTTGAAAATCTTTAAATAAAGACAAGAATGTTAATACCGAATATTCAATACACTTCCACCAATGATATGATTCATTCAGTCTCTAGTAGAAATATTAGAATGAATAGCAGTATACTAAAAATATTTATGGGAAAATATGTCCTTGATGAAACAATGGGAAATGGTAAACATTCACTCACTATCTCCTGCATCTCTTCAAAGTTGCAGTGTAGCAGTAAGACTATGCTCTTCTTTCGTAAGATTAATGATTTAAAATCACCACCACATCGTCATGAAGAACTCATTAATCACTATGGGGCAGTTTTCACTCTAACAAAGGCCTAGACTGCAGCTTATTTGAAAGTGCTATATTTTGTCTGCAACAGAGAATAGGTAGTGAAAATATTGTCATATTGAACATACTTTTTAAAATATAGAGATGCTAGAAATTTTAACATGTACTGTATCCCAGTGTGATATGCCCATATTAAAAAAAGAAAAAAAAAGTATCAATATGCCAATGAAAATGAAGTCCAGGTTTTAAAGTACAAGCAAATATCTCCTGTGAATTAATATATAAAGAAATTCACTCTCACAAATCTCATGAAATTCATATCTTCTTCACAGTATCAACTTTGTCCCATAAATGTTATTGTTTGTACACATTAGCACCAACAAGGAGCAAACAACTTTCCAGGAGACAGCCTATGTGTAAAGGGAGGTCAAAATAATACATGGCTCAGGCTACTTACTCAATTTCTTCCTTCTATTCTAACGTTGAGTTATTAAGCACAGAAATGTCAACTTGAGGCAAGCATTCCTTTGTACGCCTTCTGGTCTCCCAAAGAAATGTTTCCATTCTCAGAGCAGAGTCTATTACAAGTTTGTTGATGATCATAACTTGCATCACAGAACTGTTGATATCCTATATTATGAGTTGAAAAGATAAAACGTGTGCAATAATTGTGTCCCCATAACTTCATATTTTGAAGCTGTAATCCTCAAAATGACTGTGCTTCCAAATATGACCTTTAGAAGATAAAATTAAAGTTAAATAAGGTCACAAGAGATGTATGGTCTCACTATTCTTAATACCATATTAAACTGGTATATTTATAAGAAAACAGAGATACATTGGGGTTGTGTGTAAAGACAAAAGTTTCAGTGAGGACACAGTGAGAAGGCAGGCACTGAGAAAAGACATGGAAAGAAACTGACTATGCATATATCTTGACCTTGGTCTCCAGCCTCCTTAACTGTAGTAAAATAGAGGCTTGTTGTTTGAGCCACTTGATCTGCAGTGTTTTGTTATCCTAGCCCTAGAAAACAAATGCAACAGCTATCTGGGTGGCGCATCCTTGGAAAACATTTAAGTTGCACAAGTTATCTGAGCTAGAAAAGCCTCCTAAACTCTAGATATCTGGGTGCTAAATAGTCAAGCACTCAGATCAAATCCAGTCTTGTGGCATTTTTTATTTTGAAAAATTGCATATGTGAAATGAATAGACCTTAAATATTTAAATGAGTAATTTTAACAAACATGTTCATGTAACCAGATCTTTATCAAGCTATAGAATATCTAAATGAAAATAGAGAAAACAGCTATGGGCTATTTCCACATCTCTCTAAAGTAAACTTTCTACACCCTATAAACAATTACTGTAGTGATTTTTTTATCACAATTTAGTTTTGCCTTTCAGGAACCCTAAATAAAGAAAACCATACATGACATTACCTTTAATTTATGTAATTTTCCATAAAATCAAAGATGAGGATTTTGCAATAATATGGCCATTATTTTCCCAAATACTTGTTAGTTTTTTGTTTATTTTTTTGTTTGTGTGTTTGCTTCCCTCATCATTTCTCTTTCTTTTTGGGATTCCAGTTAAATGTATTTCAGATTACTGTATATTGTCTTATAATACTGCTTCAGGCTGTCCTCAGGGTTTCATTGTGGTTTTGTTTTGTTTTTTCTTTCCAATATTTTCCATGTCTTTATTTTCTACATAATGTATTATTCAATCTTTACTCTTTATCTCCCCCCAGAAACCTACTAATTTTATCAGGTAATATTTTATTTATGATGTTGTACATTGTTACTTTTCTATTTCCTTGGATTTTGCTTATTTATTTAGTTTTGTTACCACTTATCTGCTAGGATTCTTTATTTTTATTTCACCATGTTGGCATATTAAGAACAAAATTTCTCTTTTAGGTGTGTGAGAGTATTTTACATTCGTGCTTTAAAGTCTATGTCTACTCATTCAAATTCTGACTCTTTTGAGTTTCAGTTGAAATCTGTTCCCTCTTGGTTATTTATTATCATCTTTAAATCTGCAGAGCTTGGATTACATAGAAAGACAAAATAATCATCTTCACCAACTACCCTGCAATTAGTAGCAATCCAGTTCCAATTTATGTCTTTACTGTTAGTAAAAGCTGTTGAAATACTTATTCAGTTATTTAAAACTCCTCAGAACTGTACTTTTCTGGGAACTTTGTGTAGCTCAATAATCAGCTCAGGATTTAGCGAAGAGTTTATGAACTTAATTTAAGGCTCCCCCCAGGTCTTTCTCCTTTATGGAAACGCCTTTCTGAACCAGCAGCTCTTCTGACCACTTGAATTTCATCTGGTAGCCCACTTTTCATTTATTTTTAAATTTTATCCATTTCTTGCTACAAAAACTGTAGTATTACCCCTGAGGAAAAGTGAAATAAATGAAGATGCCATCATATAAGAGTGATTTCTTTTACCTCTAAGATTGACTCTCATCATTTGTGCCCATTTTTGCACATTTTCATGATCTTCATTTTTTATATATTTTTAAGTTGTTCTGAGAGTTTACACTTTTAATCTGCTGGTGAATTAGTGAGATGTGACCTATGTACACTATTGCATTCAATCCTCCATAGAGATGAATTTTTAAATATGCTGTGTCATAGAATTTTAAAAGTCTCTTATTGTTTAAAGAACTAGATACATTGTTGTACAATAAATTTTAGTATTGGATAATAATTGTTCATCCATAAAATTCTATTTAATGAGGGTTACAACTTTTCTGAAAACATTTTGTTTTTTTTTTACAAGTTTACCACACTTTTATTAAAGAAAATCATTTTAGTCAGCAAACAACACCTACTGAAAATTTATGTTGATCATATCTTTGCACCAACTGCTGCTCACTTTGGTAGAGAATTAAGTGTACAAATTTTAGTCTCAAAGCATTCTATTGGAATAGAAATTTATATGAAATTGGCTCCTTTAATGATTATTTAATTCTGAGTAGAAAATTTCTTAATTAGCAGTGTCACTTGTTTTGAATTTGAAAATTTCTCAAATGATAAAGGGGAATAAATCTATTTCCAAATAATATATCTTCCTTTGGCAGAACCAATAGTGTATTTTGCAAATTTATCCTCTTTGTTTAATTTCAGATCTACTTAAGATGACAGATTTAAGGTGACAAATGCACCTATTTTTTTAAACTTTTATTTAATGAATATAAATTTCCAAAGTACAGAATATGGATTACAATGGCTTCCCCCCCCATAACGTCCCTCCCACCCGCAACCCTCCCCTTTCCCTCTCCCTCCCCCCTTCCATTCACATCAAGATTCATTTCTGATTCTCTTTATATACAGAAGATCAGTTTAGCATACATTAAGTAAAGATTTCAACAGTTTGCACCCACATAGAAACACAAAGTGAAAAATACTATTTGAGTACTAGTTATAGCATTAAATCACAATTACAGCACATTAAGGACAAAGATACTACATGAGGAGAAAGTGCACAGTGACTCCTGTTGTTGACTTAACAAATTGACACTCTTGTTTATGGCATCAGTAATTACCCTAGGCTCTTTTCATGAGTTGCCAAGGCTATGGAAGCCTTTTGAGTTCACCAACTCTGATCATATGTAGACAAGGTCGTAGTCAAAGTGGAAGTTCTCTCCTGCCTTCAGAGAAAGGTACCTCCTTCTTTGATGACCTGTTCTTTTCACTGGGATCTCACTCGCGGAGATCTTTCATGTAGGGTTTTTTTTTTTTTTTTTTCTTTTTCCCCAGAGTGTTTTGGCTTTCCATTCCTGTAATACTCTCATGTGCTTTTCAGCCAGATCCGCATGCTTTAAGGGCTGATTCTGAGGCCAGAGTGCTGTTTAGGACATCTGCCATTCTATGGGTCTGCTGTGTATCTCACTTCCCATGTTGGATCGTTCTCTCCCTTTTTTATTCTATCAGCTAGTATTTGCAGACACTAGTCTTGTTTATGTGATCCCTTTGGCTCTTAGTCCTATCATTATGATCAACGATGAAATGAAATTGATCACTGGGACTAGTGAGATGGCATGGGTACATGCCACCTTGATGGGATTGAATTGGAATCCCCTGGTATGTTTCTAACTTTATCGTTTGAGGTAAGTCAGCTTGAGCATGTCCCGAATTGCACATCTCTTCCCTCTCTTATTCCCACTCTTATATTTAACAGCGATCACTTTTCAGTTAAGTTTCAACACTTGAGAATAACTGTGTATTGATTACAGTATTCAACCAAAATTATTAAGTAGAACAAACAAACAAACAAAAATACTAAGAGGGATAACGTATTTCTTTTGGAATAAGTACGCAAAAAGTCCAAGAACTCTGGAGGAATGTGTGTTTTTAGAACTCTTAATTTTACAATGTGGTTTTTCTTATATCAACCACCACAAGAATGATATGAGATTGGCAAACCTTTTACAAATACAAAACCTTCGGGTAATAAAATAAATCAAACTAAATGGTGATTCATGACCTTTACTTAGAATTTGGAAAACATCAATGCAATGGCTAATATCAAGTCAATCATTTATACAATGATATCCATTAAACCTCACAGGCATTCTTCATGTCTATTAATCCATGTCTATTAATCAGCTGCTTTCACCAAGCCTAGCTAATTTCTTCCCCCTGTGCCACTAGTATCATTAGTAACATATTATTCCCATCACTTAAAATGCTTCATGATGAACCTCTGCCATTGTTTAATATGTGTTACCTCTTGGCATTATTGAAAGGTGCTGTGTTAATTTTTATATAAGCAACCTAATTGTTTTTCAACTGGGAGTGTTAAGAAAATAAATCTGTCATATAAACATATTAAGTGACAAATAACTCACAAATATTTTAAAGGAATCAATTAGCCTGATTACTCAGAGGAGTGTCTATGACTCCATAAATGGTTTAACAACGCTGCTGTATTATGGAAAGTTTTCAAGACACTACACCACATCAGAATAAAGTTTCACTATCCTAGTATTGACAGGAAGTGAGTGAATGCTACTCCTTCAATTATTTGCAACATACTCTTTATTTTCATAATTAATAAATGTAGGCAAACCAGAAAAAGGAAAGAAAATAGTGATAGTGATCTCTATAAACTCAAAGATGAATCAATTAAGTATCTTTAGCAAAACTGAAACTATGTGAGCATTGAAATTTTAAAAAATGAATGGTAGAATTCTGAGAAAATAGCTTATAGATATAGTGGAAGTATAACATGCTGTAAATAAGCTTGAGAATGAACATCTGAAAATCATAACCATAAGAATCATATTTTAACTTCACTACTTCTGTATCAACCCATCAAAAAATTGTAGTGATAAACATGTATAGCATGCTCACCCTGTGAAACGTTTATCTTTATTATTCATGTGATGCCAACAGTTCTATTTTTTAGTTCTATTATTAAACAGATCATACAAATTAAGAAACTTTAAAAAATCTAAGTTTTTCTGTTGTTGGTAAGGATGGGATCTATGTTAGACTTCAGGATGACAGATCCCACATTATTCTAACCTGTCAATCAAGTTCATTCATTTTACCCAGTGATTACAATTCTAACAATGTAACTAAAGGAAGTACTATGATATTTACTGAAATCACCAAATGCATAATTTTGGAAACAATTTTCCAATTTAATAGTTTTTAAAGAACTTAGATATCCTAAAATCTGAAAGTATAAAAATCAGTTAACTTTTGAAACTAATATTATCTTCATAAAAACATTAAAACAAAAATAACTGTTCCCACTTCAACTTTATTGAAGGATATGCATTTTATTTAACTCATATTACTAACATGAGTATATATTCACAAGTAAAATGTATTGTCAGTGCTTTCAGTTTGGTAGCATTTACATATTATTTTTTAAATTTATATTTTAAAAATCATTATTCTCTGTTAAAGATGTGTAAAAACCAATATGATCAAAACTCTGTAAAGCCAGCACTAGGGAATACTGGATAGAACATCGCAAATATTCATTTCACATATTCTGCTGCAGTCAACAGAAAGTAAAGGAATGTTGAGGAACTTAAGGAAGATAGTTTATCAAGTTCCAATGCCTTTTTATTTTTGACAGGCAGAGTTAGACAGTGAGAGAGACAGAAAGGTCTTCCTTTTCCGTTGGTTCACCACCCTCCCACCTCACCCCCCAGCTATGACCAGAGCTACGCCGATCCGAAGCCAGGAGCCAGGTGCTTCCTCCTGGCCTCCCATGCGGGCGCAGGACCCAAGCACTTGGGCCATCCTCCACTGCACTCCTGGGCCACAGCAGAGAACTGGACTGGAAGAGGAGCAACTGGGACAGAATCCAGCACCCCAACCGGGACTAGAACCTGGAGTGCTGGCGCCGCAGGCAGAGGATCTGCCAAGTGAGCCACGGTGCCGGACAAGTTCCCATGCCTTTTGCCCACGCCCATTATCTCTGTTCTCCTGTAACTGTCTCTCTATGGTAATGTGTCATGGTAAATGGTCAGTCCACCTACTTGGTAGCTGCCAATAAATGTATTATCAAATGGTTTGGCTCTGTGCCACTTTAGTCTGTAATCCCATATGAGCAACTGGATGGCATGACTAGTTATGGTTGCCTGTGGATGGATATGGATGTGTGTGCAGTTGCCTATACAGGGTTGTGGACAACTATGTGGTTGCTTGTGGATGGATGTGTATGTGGCTATGTGTGCATGTGTGTAGATGTCATGGTGTGTGACACAGAGAGACACCATACACTCAAAGTGGGGTATTTCCTGTGGCACCATCATGTCTGTGGCAAGTGACTGCTCTGTTTGTATTTCTCACTGCCACTATGTGTAAAGGAGGAATAAACACCCAAATTATTTTAAGTTGTTCTCTGATACGTGGGAATCTTGATCTGCTTGTCCTAAGCCCTAAGCCCTAGGCATACAGAAATCATGGAGATGGGGGTGGAGTGGGTAGAGAGAAAGGCAGTGATTAGATTTCCAGGGAACACAGAGGCAACCATCTTCAGCATCAAGAGAAAGGCACACATAACCCTATTGTAAACTGAGAAAACACACTGAATGTGTTATTCAGTTTGGGCTACTATACAAAATTACCATAGACTTCAGGTTTAAATATGTAACATTTACCTTTCACTTTTCTAGAGGCTAGAAAGTCCAAAGTCAAGGTGCAAGGCAGATTTGGTGTTTGGTGGGGAAGGCACCCTTTCTGATTTAGAGAGCATCATCCTCTCACTGTATGCTAATTTCCCTGTGTTTCTTCTTATAAAATCGCCACTGTGATTTATGAAGATCCCGCTCTCAGGACCCAATTACCACTCAGTGGTCTCACCTTCTGATACTAACATTTTGAGGGTTAAGGATTTCTACAGATGAATTTGAGTGTGGCATAAACATTCAGTCCACTTCATAACAAAATGATTTGAGGTTTTATGGTGAGACTATCATATAGACTGGAACTCTAGAAGGGCTGAAAACATGTTGGAATGGGAAAGGTGGGGGGGGGTGTGGAGGGGCAAGAATGCAGAAATTTCTCAAGTTACAAAGAAATAGAGAAAGGCTGACTTCAATCTAGTTCTTGATTTAATTAAGATTGCTTGCATTTCCAAGAAATTCTCAATGTTGTAGAATCCAATTGGAAAGGAAAAGAATAACTGATGAGAAGATAACAAGATAGAATAAAGTATATTTTAGAAGTTAAAATCAAACCCATTAAAATTTAAAATATATTACACACACTTGAGGAGATAATGATAATAGTATTCATTTGTTGGCTCTAGAAAACAGCATGAAGTAGACTTTTCCTACAGGAAGGTGTTCTGAGGAAGAATCTCACACTTTATGCCTGTCAAGAGGAAGGACAATTGATTAAAGGAAGAGATTTAGCTGCAATATGGTTGAAGCACTGGCTTCTCAGAATCTCATTAGTTCTAGAGTTTGGATGTTGATTCTAAAAGTACATAATTTAGCCAGTGTGTCCAGTGTTGCCATATTAGCATGTCACTTGATGTGTACTTTGCCAGATGACATAACCTTGAGTAAAGTGTTTTTCTTATGCTTAGAGTAATCCCAGAAGAGGGGTTCCATGTGAAATATCAAGACAACAATCCAAGAAACTGGAGGAAATGGCGTCTCCTTATACAAGCCATAATTGTTACTAAGGTCCACTTTTCAGTGTCTCCTGACAAAGGAGATAGGACAAGTCTGGGAAAATTATCTCAGCTCTCTTTCCTTTATTAAATGTATGCATATGCATATATATACACAAATATATGTAGGCATGAGGACAAAATTATACACATACCATATACAAATTTTGTATGTAACTAAATGTGTATATATGAATTATATATATATATATATATATAAAGTGGTAATGAAATTTGGCACATAAGATTCTCTTTGAAGATATAATTGAGTTAAATAAGCCTCTTCAGCAACTGCAATTTTACTTGGTAAAGGAGATTCTACAGTGCAAACTTGCAAGTTTACATCTCTGTCACCGGTTGAGAAAGGTTACCTCGTGTTCCATTTCAGTTTAATGCCTGAGAGTTTATAAATTCCAAATTAATCTACAGCATCGGTCATTCTCTTTTTAAAGGTATTTTGGAATAATTTCCTAAATTTTTCTTATTAAAATATCTAGATTCTAGTCAGTTGGCATGCTGTTAGTTAGGTCTAACAATGAATTCAGAGCACAAAAAGTAGAAGGATCTCTGGCTAAACTAACCTTACAAGTTTTATTCATATAAACTTTTTATTATTATAATATACATCTAAGTTCCTAAAGGGTAGACATATATAATTTATTATATAATAAGATACAATAACCCACACAATTAAATGATATAGATAGATTTTATATGTGTATATAACTGTGAACTCATCAGCATATTCCAGGAAATCAACGCACTCATCAATGCCAGATTTTTCTTTATTCCACTTTACTGCTCATAAATTTATAGTGTACAACTTTAATTTATTACAATCTATTCTGAAGTAAAATTATGTCACTCTAGTTATAGTTTATGAATTTATGATTATATACATACTCTCCTCCCAGTATTTTTGTTACAATTATCATTAATTTTTTTCAGATAAATATGCCTAGACATGGATTTATTTTATTAGAAAAAAATGGTATATGCTGTTGTCAGATAAAGTGTTCCATAGAAGTCTCTTAGTACATGGTGGTTGATTTCAGGATTTTCCTTATTTGTCTTGGCTTTTCATCTTCTGTCATTTATTGGAAAAGAGATGTAGAAATCTATCACAATTATGGTAGAGAACTATTCCACTTCTATCAGCATTTGTCGCATGACAACTCATGCTATTGGTTCCTCATGGAGTCCCCACACACTCATGTACTGGACAGTTCTCAGCTTACCACCACAGGGATTTGTTCCACAGATCTGCAGTGGGTTTCTCTGTGAACCTCTTCTTGGTAAACTTCCCTGGGCACTTCTTTCATCTCTCCAGACTCTCAGCTGTGCTTCCTGAAGTCAGGTGACTGAGGGCCCCCAAGTAAATTCCCCCTACTTGTGCTGGAGCCAGAAAATTCTAAGCCAATTAACGATGGCCATTGTAGGACTCAGTGTATTCCTGTCTCTCAGGGATCACTGTGTTTTATTGTGAGATGTCAATTGCCTTCAAACCATTGCTTCAGTTATTTCGCTTGTTTTATGGTGGTTTCAGGAAGGTGTATAAATCAACCTTGTTCAGAAGTAGAAGCATCTCTAAATCTCTGTTACTTTATACTATCTCTTTCTCATATATATGAGACAAGAGTCACTAAAGCCATTCGTCTCTATCCATTCCCCTGTCCATGGTCATCTGGGTTGTTTCTGTGCCTTAGCTATAGTGAGTCAAAGCTGAAAGGAATATAGGACTTATAGGACTGCAGTTTGATTCTTTTGTACATATATCCATAAGTAAGATTGTTGGATAATATAAAAGAAGTATTTTTAATGTTTTGAGAATTTCCATAACAATTGCATCATTTTATATTGACATCTACAATGCAGATGGGTTCCCTTTTATCCACACCTGTATGAATACATATCTTTATTTTTTCATAACTAATAGCCATCCTAGCTGATACGGGATGATATCTCATTTTACTTGGATTTACATTTCCTGCATGAATAGCGATTTGAAATTATTTTCATACATCTTCTGGTCATTTGTACATGTTCTTTAGAAAAATATGTATTTGCATACTTTGTTCATTTTTAAAAATCTAGTTATTTTGGTGGTTTTGTTTATGTTTGTTGCTACAGAGTTTAGGGGTCTCTTAAGTACTTTGAATATCTGTTATCAGATATATGGTTGAAAATACTTTTCTCCCATTCGGAAGGATTTTGTTATTTTGATGATTATTTCTGTTGCTATGCAAGACACTTTTTAGTCTCTGTTAGCCCCAGTTGTACATTTTTTTCTTTTGTTACCTGTGCTTTGGCATCATGTGCAGAAACTCCCAGTCAAAAACCTAAGGTCAAGAGATTTTCAAAGGTTTCTTTGAGCGGTTGTAAAATTTCACTTCTTTTAATTCATTTTGAGTTCTTATTTGTGTATGGTATGAGGTGAGGGTTCCATGTATGTCTTTTGCAATTAGATAGCCAATTTTCCTAGCATCTATTGTTGAAAAGACTATTTTTACCCACTGAGTTTGTATTCTTGTTAAATTTCATTTAATTATAAATGGTAGGATTTGCCTCTGTCTTTTCTATTCCATTCCCTTGGTCTCTATGTCTATCTACACCAGTACTATACTGTTTTAATTATTGTAGCTTTAGGGGCCAGCGCTGTGGCGTAGTGGGTAAAGCCACCTTCTGCAGTGCCGGCATCTCATATGGGCGCAGGTTTGAGTCCTGGCTGCTCCACTTCCGATCTAGCTCTCTGCTGTGGCCTGGGAAAGCAGTAGAAGATGGCCCAACTCCTTGGGCCCCTGCACCTGCATAGGAGACCCGGAAGAAGCTCCTGGCTCCTGGCTCCTGACTTCGGATTGGCTCAGCTCCAGCCATTGTGGCCATATGGGGAGTGAACAAGTGGATGAAAGACCTCTCTATTTCTCTCTCTCTCTCTGTGTCTCTCTCTGCCTCTCCTTCTCTCTCTGTGTAACTGACTTTCAAGTAAAATAAATAAATCTTTAAAAAAATTATTGTAGCTTTATAATATAGTTTGAAATAAGGATGTGTGGTCACTCCAGTTTTGTCTTTGTCAATTCTTGTCTTTTGTTCTGTATAAATTTTAAGATTGTTGCTTCTGTTTCTCTAAAATGTGCCATTGGTATGCGTATGAGGAGAGCCTTGGACTTGTATATTACTTTCAGGTTCTATGAAGATTTCAATCACTTTGTCTTCATATCTGCTTCACTCCAGTTTAGGGTCAGATATTTGAGTGCAAATTTAAGGTATTTCAGATGGAATATTGGAAAGTGAGTATGCCATAGTTGTGCAAGAATGAATCTTTCACCTTTCAATATCATCATGGTCCATGATTTATCATCACATATTATGTCAACATGCCAAGTTTTATAGTACTGAGGTTTGAAAATATCATTAAACAAATGAGTAAACACATACATATAGGGTATAGTACCTTTTTAAAAACAGATTTATTTATTTATTTGATTTTCAGAGTTATAGACAGGAAGAGGGAAAGACAGAGAGAGAGGTCTTCCAGCTTCTGTTTCACTTTCCAAATGGCTGCAATGGCTGGAGCCAGGAGACAAGAGCTTCTTCCAGGTCTCCTGTGTAAGTGCGGGGCACAAGCACCTGGGACATCTTTCACTGCTTTCCCAGGCCATTAGCAGGGAATACCCATATGGGATGCCAGTGCTGCAGGCAGGGGCCCAATCTACCACACCACAGCACTGGCCCCAGGTATATTAATTTGATGACAAATACAATCAAATGAATCGCATGACTGGCCCAGCACATTCTCTTTATATTATCAGGTTTTTATGGGAAACTGCATATTTTCCTACTTCTATATTTTTAATGTGCTTAACAGAACTTCATTTTTCAACCTATTATTATGTGATATTAAGTAAGCCCAAGGGAGGATTCTCTGGCAATGATAATGTTCTGTTTACTTATTTGAAAAATAGTTATTAGAAGTTTTTTTCAACCATTGTAACTATTCATTTAACTGTAAACTAACGTTTGTAAATGTGCATTCTCTGGTTGAAACTTACTAATATGTTTCTAGGGTAATCTGTAATTTATAAAATGAACATTTTTATTTGTCACATATTGCTTTTGAAATTTACAAATAGCATTTTAAAATTATTTGTTAAAATGTATTTTTTCTAGATACTATAAGAGGAAATTATATTTAGTCATATATTTATAACATATATAAATGAAAAGAACAGTACAAACATCTATTCAGACCCCCAAATTGTATAAAAGAACAAAAGGGACTTGTAAAGATTATAGTTAATTAGAAGTAGAACTATAATTAGGAACTAGTTCAGAGTAATATTCTCTTCAGATGTATTTAAAAATAACAACTGGGTTATTCTACAATTAAACTTGTTTGTGGAAACAAGCAAAGATACATACAGAACATCTGCATTCGTTTATATCTCATTTCCATTTGTATTTCATTACTATTATAGTTTTTATGATCTGGACTTTTTACTTTATGAATTCCATGATATATTGCAAGCAATTATTAAGAGTTGTCATGTCATGTTATTATCAATGTCATGTTTATAAATGATATTCTGAATTTCAGGTGGCTTCTGCTAAAAATATATTTTAATCATATTTATGCTGATTGCATATTATATAATTTTATGTGCATTCCACTGATAAATGTATATATTTAATTTCTTATCTCCTGTCTCATTTTCTATGATAAGCCATGATCTATATAATATTAGGAAAACTAAGTCTAATGTATAAGCTTGCACTTTTTTGTCTTGGATATACACAGGTCACTACACCACTGCAGTCGTTCACAGAGCAATATATAATTTAACGGGAAAATTCTCCAACAAGATATGATGAGATAAAATACTTTGTAAGTTTCCAAAATGATTAAACATTTATACAAGAATAGCATATGCTAGGCTAAAAATAAAGGCTATTAATAAAAGCCTTTATGCAGTATTGCTGTCATCAAATCCATCTGTCCCTGTGAGAACTCAGCATGTTCATTTCTAGTGCCAAGAGAGCTGTCCTGTGTTGCAAGGACTTTGAATGACCTATCCACCCAAGAATACAGTCATCTGTCTGCATTCTTTCAGTTGGATGATGGTGGGCAAACAATAAGAATGGTGTTCTTTAAATCCAGTGATCTTCATTCCATTCTCTGCATCCAACAATAATTTTTTGAACTCTAATTTGTCAATTATCTAGCTAATGTCTCAATTTCTCTATCTAGAAAATGGAGCTAATTCACTTTCAGTTTAATAATTCATTTGTGCAGTTTACATAAAAAGATTTGTTTGAAAGAATTGCAAAATTATACATTGTTTTTAACAATATTGACAAAAGACAGATATAAGGAATACTGGAAACATTTCAGTCTGATAAATAAAACTCTCAATAGATCTCTATAGACTTTTCCTATAAATCATTCATAGTATATCCATGGTAATTCATTATCATCCAATAGTCTGTATAATTATTAGATACAATTAAAACTATCGTCTTAAACAGAATTAAAATGTGCTTTGTTATGATTTTTATCCATTGTTGTTAGTTTCACTGCCTTAATTCACACACAATAATATTATTTTCTGCTTAATTTAGTAGGTAAACCTATTGAATGTCAGACTGTAAGAACAGTCACAGTGTAATCCACATTCTAGATGATCTAATGTGAAAGACAGTTATGAATGTCAACTATTAACAACACAATGGTCTGAATAACATGGAGAGGTTTGAGTATGTTGGCAAAATAGAAGAATATGTGTCATCCAACCAAACTTAAGATAGTTATCAAAGGCGATCAAATGGCCTTTGTAATCTATAAGAAGTCATATGGAAAAGGTGAGTGGTCCCCTTGCAGAGAAAATGGTATACACAAACCTACAGGTCTGATCATATTCAAACATTTTAAAACTTTTACACATTTCTTAATAGATTTTTCTATTACCTAAAAAAGCTGTTTTATTTCACATATCCTTAAATATTATGATCCTAGAGATTTTCTTTGATTATTTTAGTATATCAATACTATTATAATTTGGGAGTCAAAATGAATTATTATTTTAGGTCTTACCTGGCATTATTCGGTATGGAGGTAAAATATATTATCAAATAGTAAATTTCTGTTTCACTTGAAATCTGAAAAATATTAATGTATTTGATGTAGCATTTGTTATATTGACTAATTTACATGTATGTGTTATGTGAAAATACAAATATAAACTATATTTTCAATGTTTTTACATGTAATGTGTACTTTATTTACTTAAAGGCAGAGAGAGCAAGAGAGAGAGAGAGAGAAAGAGAGAGAAATATCTCCTATCCACTACTTCATGCTCAAAATCCACCCCAAACAGCCAAGGCTGGACCAGGCCTAAGCCAGGAACTCAATATAGGACTCTCATATGGGTGGCAGGAACCCAGGTACTTGAGCCATCACCTGCTTCTTCCCAAGGCGCACATTAGTAGGAAGCTGAATTTAGGAGTAGAGCCTGAACCGAATCCCAAGCATTATAATATGGAAGGAGGGTGTCCTACACGACATCTTAACCACTATACCAAATGCCCACCTTCCCAATTAAAGATAATATTTAATATGGAGAAAATTACATAATAAATATAATTAATTTTACAATGTTGAATTTCTTAGAAAGATGATTTATGCATTTTCAGGGGTATAAACCAGTCAGGAATCTGCGATTCAAGGTGTTACAGAAGTCACGACTATACACATGATATTCTAACAGGAAAACTATGGTTCTACTCCATGAACAGTTCCACAGTATATGGATAGTTCTAAATGTACTGTCCTAGTTGTCTATCAAAAGAGACTAATACACACACACACACACACACACAAATATAGGTTACAATGAAATGCCAACAAGTTATTAAAGAAATAGTTATGTAAGTTGTTACAGAATAAATTCCTAAATTCCTGTCTGAATTTAGAGTTAAAGGAATTCAGAACAATGTATCATCAAAACTCCTGTTTGTATTCATAGAAATTGTTGTTCATATTTGTCCAATTTAGAAATTACATACAAGGTCTTCGTGATGATTGCTTCTCTAAGGATCTAGGGTAGCTCATGTATTATTCTATCATTAACTATCACAAAGTCATCAACATATAGCCCTCTTTTCTGTCATTTGCATTTTAGCACATTAATGAACTTTTTATTATTTCTTAATATTTTAGGAAAATACTAAAAAAGTAGGAGAGATAAATGAGCCTTTTCTTGGGAATTAAAAACACAAACCTTTTGGCAAAGGGAGCTAGATAAGAAAAGAAAAAAGGTATCTGATGATTCACATATATATGTTGTTATGTGTAAATACAAATATTTAATGATCACTTACTGTTCAAACATATTTCTGTGAATAGACCCACAGCCATTAGAAAAAAAAATAAGTAGGATAGCTTTGGTATGATCTCACAAGAATTCTCTGGGAACTGGAAGTGCTTAATGTCTTACTGAAGTTGAGTAGCAAGCAGGGATAAAAAGAGTTAGGTCTAGTGTCCCAGGTTTGCAAAAGCCATCTCTGTCACTGCATTGTTTTATTGTTAGAGTGTCAATATCACAGATGTTGATTCTTGCAGAACAGGTAATTCCGTATAGAAATGCATGTGTAGTAATAGAAGATGGCCCCTCCTCCATTCTCCATCGCACATTTTATATCAACTTTAAACAATCATTCACTGTGATCAACCTTTCTAGTATAATTTTAATCCATTTTCATTATGTGGTGATGGTGGTTGCCCAGCTTTAAAATATACAACATCATCTCCCGTCGGTATGTTACTGGAAAAAACAAAAAACAAAAAACAAAAAATAAGTATATAGAAGGAACAACTGAAGGAAGCTACAAGGTAGAGATAAAGTAACAGAAAATAATTTTTTTTTTATAGGCAGAGTGGACAGTGAGAGAGAGAGAGACAGAGAGAAAGGTCTTCCTTTGCTGTTGGTTCACCCTCCAATGGCCGCTGCAGTTGGCGCACTGCGTCGGCGCACCGCGCTGATCCGATGGCAGGAGCCAAGTACTTATCCTGGTTTCCCATGGGGTGCAGGGCCCAAGCACTTGGGCCATCCTCCACTGCACTCCCGGGCCATAGCAGAGAGCTGGCCTGGAAGAGGGGCAACTGGGACAGAATCCAGTGCCCCGACCGGGACTAGAACTTGGTGTGCTGGCACCGGTAGGCGGAGGATTAGCCTATTGAGCTGCGGCGCCGGCCCAGAAAATAAT
This sequence comes from Oryctolagus cuniculus, assembly GCF_051225735.1. Classification (NCBI taxonomy): domain Eukaryota; kingdom Metazoa; phylum Chordata; class Mammalia; order Lagomorpha; family Leporidae; genus Oryctolagus; species Oryctolagus cuniculus. The sequence continues at coordinate 155,546,817 of NC_142869.1, forward strand.
TATTAATATATGATTAAATCACTTATTTATGGGCTCACTTCATGGTCTTGTGATAGATTCATTTGCCTATCTTCCCTAGCTGACTACCAAAAGCTTCTAGAAGGCAGCAAGCATCCTTATTTTAATAGTGTTTCTATTTTCAATGTCTGGTAACATTGCTGCTTACAATTTAATAAATATTTGTTGAAAGTGTTCATATTACTTCATAGAGATCTTTTAGGAAATACTCATGAAGACTATATGTAGTTATATTGAAATCAAAATCTGCTTAAATCAAAAACATATAACATATATCTATGAAAAAACACATTAGGATTCTATACTTTAAATTTGAGAACAAAATCCAATTTCACAACATTTTCCAAATCAATATTTGAGTAAAAAATGCTATTACGGCAGCACCATGCCTCAATAGGCTAATCCTCTGCCTGCAGCACAGGCATACTGGGTTTTAGTCCCGGTCGGGGCACCGGATTCTGTCCTGGTTGCTCCTCTTCCATTCCAGCTCTCTGCTATGACCTGGGAGCGCAATGGAGGATGGCCCAGGTCCTTGGGCCCTGCACCCGCATGGGAGACCAGGAGAAGCACCTGGCTCCTGGCTTCCGAAGATCAGCGCGGTGCGCCGGCCGCAGTGTGCCGGCTGCAGTGCGCCAACTCCAGCGGCCTTTTGAGGGTGAACCAACGGCAAAGGAAGACCTTTCTTTCTGTCTCTCTCTCTCACTGTCCACTCTGTCTGTCAAAAAAAAAAAAAAAAATGCTATTGCACAAATTTTGATCTAGTGTTTAAAAGTCATTTAACAGCTGTTTTTCTAGTAAGCATTACATTTTATTTACATAAGCCTAGCAATACATTTTCTGATGAAAAAAGTTCATAAAGCGCATATGTGAAATAAAAAAAGGTAATTGAAATTAGTACACTAAACTCACAAGAAAAATCAGAAATACATCAAAGATTTTTGAGAAACAGTATTTTTTACCTTCTTTTGTTCATAACCCTATAGGATCTTAAAGAACTAAAAGGAATTTTGATGGGGAAGCACTTTTAGGCCAATCTATGGTCTTTTTGGAATTGGGTGAAGCCAAAACTTATAGGCAAAGAACTCAACTTTGCCAAAAGGACTGGCTACTCTCTCAAATCTTCTCCTGTGTGTCTTATTCTTACTGGTCAAATTCCTGTCTGTTTTCTGCACATATCAAGAAACAATTCTTACATACTGTTTTCTCTAACTGGGGCCAATTATTTTTTCCTCCATTTTGTTCTGTAATTTAAAACATTATTACTCCCTCCTTGGTTAACTCCAGACGTGCCTCCAACTCATATTAATGCTTTCTCTGCAAAGTGAAATTTCTATTTTATATTCAGGTTAGTTAATACGTTTCCTAAAGGTTTCATGCAGAATTTTTTGTACATTCTCTGATCCTACAGATTCCATTTGGCACTTAGGATAATATTGCCATCATTAGTCTATTTCTCATCCATTAAACTTGGATTCTTAAGAATAAGGATTTTTATGTTGTTCATCAGCCACCACTGGCATAACACATAATACCTGGTAAGAATTCAATAAATTTTGAATGCCTCTGTGATTAGATAAATGATGAGTCAGAAAACTAAGAAGGTGAACTTGTGATCAGTATTAAAATTACATATAAGAAATTTGATAATATAACAGGGTATATTAAATGAAAAGAAATGAATTTTAGAAGTAGTTTAAAAAGAAAAACAGTAATAATTATCTAATAGGTATTATTAGATTCACCATTTGTTTTTGGTTAAGGAATTTAGTATGTGCAGAGGCAGGCCTTACATATATGTTTCATTTATGTAGTATAGTTTTTTATCTTTTTTTAAAATATTAATTAAGGTATACAAACTTCATGTAATTCCTATATACAGATTCAGGAACACAGTGATACTTTCCACCCTACCCTCCCTCTCATCCATAGTCTCACCTTTCTCACTTCTCCCTCTCATATTCCCATTCTTATTTTTTACGAAGATCTATTTTCAACTAATTTTATACTCATAATATTCACTAAATAAAGAGTTCAACAAATAGTACAAAAAAAAAAAAAAACTTGATCCTCAACAGATGAGAAAAGGGCTGCTAAAAATCATGGTGTCTCAAAATGTCAGTTTCACGCATGTAGATTGCTTATTAGGTACTCTAATAGTTACTAAAGATCAAGGAGAATATATCAGGAAAATGCAAGTCAAACCACAAGGAGGCTTCACCTCACCCAAGTTAGAATGGCTCTCATTCAGAAATCAAAAAACAAATAATGCTGGTGAGTGTGTGGGGCGAAAGATACCCAATCCACTGTTGGTGGGAATGTAAACTGGTATAGCCACTTTAGAAGAGACTATGGAGATATCTCAGAAATCTGAATATTGACCTACCATTTGCCCCCGCCACCTCAGTCCTAGGAATATACTGAAACAAATAGGAATCATCATATGAAACAGTGATCTGTTCCCCCATGTTTTTGCAGTTCAATTCACAATATCTAAGATGGAGACAGGAGAACTAAGATTGCTAAAGCAATCTTGTACAACAAAAACAAAGCTGGAGGCATCACAATACCAGGTTTCAAGACATACTACAGGGAAGTTGTAATCAAAACAGCATGGTACTGGTACAGAAACAGATGGATAGACCAATGGAACAGAATAGAAACACCAGAAATCAATCCAAACATCTATAGCCAACTTATATTTGATCAAGGATCTAAAAGCAATTCCTGGAGTAAAGACAGTCTATTTAATAAATGGTGCTGGGAAAACTGGATTTCCAGGTGCAGAAGCATGAAGCAAGACCCCTACCTTTATTATTTATTTGTTTGAAAGGCAGAGGCAGACAAGGAAAGAGTACACAATTTAACACAGAGAGATATCACACCCAATGATTTACTCCCCAAATGCTCACTACAGCTGGGACCTAAAAGAGGTTGATGCAAATCAATGCAAATCTCCCTTGTGGGTGCCAGGGACCCACGTACTTGTGTCATAACCAATTCACCCAGGGTGTATACTAGCAGAAAGTGGAATTGAGAGTAGAAACTAGACTCAAACTCAGTCACTCTGATATGTGTTGTGGGTATCCTAATCAACATCTTAACCACTGCGCCAAACACCTGCTCCTATTTAGTGTATGTGTCTCAGGCCAGCACCGCGGCTCACTAGGCTAATCCTCCGTCTTGCGGTGCCGGCACACCGGGTTCTAGCCCCAGTCGGGGAGCTGGATTCTGTCCCGGTTGCCCCCTTCCAGGCCAGCTCTCTGCTGTGGCCCAGGAATGCAGTGGAGGATGGCCCAGGTCCTTGGGCCCTGCACCCCGTGGGAGACCAGGAGAAGTACCTGGCTCCTGCCATCGGATCTGCGTGGTGCGCCAGCCACAGCACGCTGGCTGCGGCAGCCATTGGAGGGTGAACCCATGGCAAAGGAAGACCTTTCTCTCTGTCTCTCTCTCTCTCACTGTCCACTCTGCCTGTCAAAAAAATAAATAAATAAAAATTAAAAAATAAAAATAATAGTGTATGTGTCTCTATATTTGCCTGTAATTAAATAGAATACTGATGTTTTCTTTTATGAAAACATCTTATGAATTACTTGAAATTAGCGGATATTTCTTATCTACTATTATGTATTTACAATTCCTAGCATATGGCCCAGTGTAAGGTAAACTCTCACTGTATAATTTGGAGATGAATGCACTTGTTTTCTGAAGTCACACAAAAATTATGAGTCTTAGAGAGTGTTAGGGATGGGATTATAGCCCCTTAAACCCCAGACATCAGAATGTGATTTTTATTAGAGTTAGATTCTTCACTAAGTTAAGCAAGTTATAATTAGGACATTAGCCCTAATCCAATCTTGGTTGATGTCTTCTACAAATGGAGGAAAATACACACAGAGGAATAGCGGGAAAATGATGTGACATGAAGAGGCATGGGAGAATCTGACTACCTAGCAGTCATGGGGAAAGTCCTAGAACACCTCCTTCCTCATCGTGCTCAGAAGCCAATCCTGCAAGCTCCATGACCCCAGACTCCTGGCCTCCGGAACTGAGACAACGAACTTCTGTTTCCCTTGTCTGCCACGCATGCTGCCAAGTAGCCTTGGTGCACTTGTATTGTAAGTCCATTCTAACATGTCAAAGGGAGGCGATAAATCTTAATTTTTGTTCCGTACCTGTTTTTGATAATGAATTCACCAGTTTACTTTAATCATCTAGAGTATATTGTCTTTGCTCATGTATTAAAAGTCACTTGAAAATGTTTCTTTGGTTTTTTTTAAGGGTTTTTCCATCTTTTTTATGTTTTTAACACATTATAAGATTGGATTTTGTTTCTTATTTAGGAATACAAACTGAATGACCCCGACATAGCAATGTTTGCAACCATCAATGTTGAAGAGCCTTAAGGAGAGAGGCAATTGAAGAAATCAAATAAAAGTTGGGTATCTGGATTCCTCAGGGATATATTTTGGTGACATGAGAAAGTCCAATTATTTCTTCTATTTTATACGCTTCTTTCTCTACTTAGAAAATTATTTTATTTTTTCCATTAAATTACATCAGTTATCAATTACCATAGATTGATCCATCTCAAAATTTTGACAGTACAAACTCATTAAAAGCACTTCTCTCTTTAGTTATTATAAAAGATAGCTTTAAAATGAAATCATAAAATAGCTAATATCATGGGATTTACTATAATTGGCTGATGTATAAACTATTGACACCTAACTTTCACATTTTCCCTAGGTACTATAAAGATATAACAATGATTTACCCATATAGTAACAAAATAAAACAAGTGAAAATGCCTTTATATTAAACAATAATTTTGTTAACCTTATAAAATGAGGTAATAGCCAGTGTTATAAAATACAAATTTTCCTATCCATTTGATTCATTCATATCCAATAATATTTGTCCTGAGAATATATATTTCCAAACTAAAGTCTTATTTGCAAAGATATTAAAGGCCTGCTATTCAAGTCAATTTGTCATTTAATTTTATGTTATGTTATTATGTTACTGAAGAACACAAATCACTGATCAGCATGAAAGTTTATGGGAATAACACTTATTTTCATTACATTTACACATAATATAGAAAGATAGAGGAAGGCATATTATATTTCTGGAATATAGCTAATAAGTCTAATTAACTTACCTTTCCATTTTAGCTAGAAGACTGTTGGGGCAGCATAAATTTGTTAGGGATATAGTGATTATATTACTCTTCGGGAATACCATAACAAAAAACCATGAACAGGGTGCATTAAACAACAGAAATTTATCTATTTTTTGGAGACTAGACATTCAAGATCAAGGTGCTATCTGGTCTGATTTCTCCTGAGGCCTCTCTCCCTCACCTACAGATGGCTGAACTCTCCTTGTGTCCTTGAATACCCTTTCCTCTGTGTGTGCACAACCCTGATGTCTCTCTGTGTGTCCAATTTCCTCTTCTTATAAGGAAGAGACTTAGGTTGGAATAGGGTCTACCAAAGTCCTCATGTTAACTATTTGGGCTCTTTAAAATTCCTATATGATTTTGAGGGAGCAGTGTTACAATTAAGCACAAAATACTGGTGGGAAAGATTACAGATTCTTGAAAACCCTTATTTTGTACAAAATATCAATTGACTTGTTTAGAATTTCTTTAGAATTTATCTGTATCTGAGTGTATTTTTAAAAATTGGAAAAAGGAATTAAAAAGAAGTTTATCTTTGGGAAAAATTTGAAGTCCATGCACAGTTTCCCCCTCAGGCATATTTTCTATGAATTTTTCAAAAACCCTTCCTATTTAGATATAGAATACACAAGAACTGAAAAGTTATCAGACAGCCATAGCCTTCTGAAAATTCTTAGATTCTTTCACATTACAATTTCTTTTCATCCCATTAATGGCATTTGGAAATACTCATTTTTTTAGCATTTATTTATTTATTTGAAAGAGTGACATGAAGAAAGGGGTGACAGAGAGAGGGAGAAAGACAATTTTCCATCCTCTGTTTTACTCTCACAATAGCTGGGACACAGCCAGTTGGAAGCCAGAAGCCAGGAACTCTATCAGTGTCTTCCACGTGTGTGGTAGAAACTCAAGAATCTCTACTATGATATGCTGCCTCCCTATGTTCAGCAGATAAGATGCAAAGGCATGACTCGCTCCCAGGCACTTTGACATAGGATTCAGGCACCCCAAACAGTGGTTTAACTTCCTGCACCACAATGCTCACCCCAAGATACTCAATAGCTAATACCACTTCTCCAAAAAATTTATTCATTAGCTTTCTTATGTTAAAACAACATTTCTATAGAAAAAATAGTTTTGTCTTCCTTCATTTATTCTAATGAACACCACATCTGTGACTCATTATAGTTCATGTAGATGAAGTTTTAAGTAATGCAGACACTGTTCTTGACCTAAAGGAGAATACACAATCATCTGCAATATAAAGGTGCTGTTAAAATTCCTACTTGAAATTTATCATTTAAATATATTGTAAATGATATGAAGTAAACATGCAGGTGATACAAGCTGTGAACTGAGAAATTTAATGAATGAGTTTGGAAGACAATTAAATGGAGAAAGCAATAGACCTAAAAGGATACAGACACAGATGTCTAGGATGGATTGGCTAGTGACTTGTTTAAGAAGGTCATCATGACTGGAACACAGACAGTGCAGGGGATGAGAAGATTGGTGAGCAGGTAGATCATTTATGCGTGGCAAGTAAAATTACACATTTGAACTGCCATTAAAGGAAAATTATATGAGATGATGGCCTATTGGAGTAAGTTGTTAGTTCTGTAAACAAATAGAAGTGAACTGGCCTGTAATATATTTAGAAAATAACATCTATTTTGCTATTGGATAGCTGCGATAAAGATGATGGAAATTTCAAGAGACACTTCTAGAATTTTGGTACTTGAAAGTAGTAAGGTAAGCTTTATTCATTGAAATATGAAAGTCCTAAAGAAATTCTATTTTAAGGGGGAAAGATCATAAGTATAGCTTTGGGCATATTGAGGATTTTGTTAGATATTTAAGTATTGAAAACTCAATTAGTAGTTTGATGTTTAATGAGCTTAATGAAAATAATGGAAAGGTTTTGTCACTAAAGATATAAATGTGAGATCATTGGCTTGATTTATATATAGATATAATTATATATATATATATATATATATATATATAGTTACAGGGGCTGGCTTTGTGGCCTAGTAGGTTAATCAATCACCTGTGACTGGCACCTAATATTTGAGCACTGGTTTGATTTTTAGCTGCTCTGCTTCTGAGCCAGCTCCCTTCTAATGCACCTTAGAAGGCAGCAGATGAGGGTCCAAGTGCCTAAGTCCCTGCCACTCACATGGGCGATCTGGATGGAGTTCCTGGATTCTACCATCAGTCTGCTCCAGCTCTGACTGGTGTAGCCATTTGGGGAAAGAATTGATGGATAAAAGATCTCTCTTTCTCTCTTCCTGTGTCTCTGTCAATCTGCCTTTCAAATAAATAAATGAAACAAAATATATATGTGAATTATGCAGTTGAGATAATGTAAGGATATATATGTTATATACATTTGTATATTTGTGTTTATATTCTGAGGCAGTACAAGAAAAATTAAATTAAAAATATTGGTTGAAAAAGCCAATAATAAGAACTGTTGATTCCTGGCTTTGGCCTGGCCCATCCTTAGCCATTGAGGCCAACCAGTAGATGTGTGAAAAGATCTAGTTTCACCTACAAGCTTTTAAATGTACAAAATACTTTAATTCTTATCCAAAATGCAAGGTAAGAAAGGTCTACATAGAATACAGTGACCTTTCCAGCACCTCACATGCAGTAAATGAAAGAGAAATGTATGGCTCAGAGCTTGAAACCTGTGATTCACTCTCTATAGTGTAAGTAAATAGTGAATTAACCCAACTAATAGAATGGGTAAATACGTATACAAAGTCGTTGTAAAATTTCATCAAAAGTGAAATCACAAGATACATTTATTTTAGTGCAAAAAGAATTGAAATAATGCATAAAAGGGATCTTCAAACGACAAAGGGAAAATACATATTATGGAAAAAGTCATACATACATTTAAAAATTTTATACATTATACACTTAAAAATTTTATACATTTATAAATTTATATACATATTTTATACATATACATACAACTTTTTATACATATCAATTTTATTCATACATTTAAAAATTTTATACATTTATAAATTTACCTTTTATTTCCATTTTTTCATGAACTTTTTGAACTACTCCTTTATATGATTACACACATACACTATATCTATCTAGCTGTACACACAAACACACATATATTTTTACTTGGGGACAATTCTAATCTACATTAAAATAGATTTCAACATTTTCAAAATGGATTTTATTGCATAGATGTTAGGGAAAAAAAATAAAAGAGATCCTTGGTGCTGAAATTGTGGGAAACCACTTTACTGAACTGATCTCTATATTCAGGAAATATAGTTTCCTTGAATATTTGGAAATATTTCAATTTAGTCATGGAAAATATAGTCATAGTATAATGAGGAAACAGAGATGAAAACAGAATTTTTATTAAATAAAGCAACAAGAAGTAGCATTTAGAGAGCATGCTGAAGGTTGAATAATTATATGGGTTAACAAAAAGGGGTTCATTGTAATTGGCCAACATACTTAATACTGACATACACATTCCTTGAGATATTGTCCATCTCATCAAAGAAAATATCTTGTGCAAAGATACACAAAAGAGAAAAATGCATGTCACTTTTGCTAAGGGTAAAATCAATAAGATGCAAAATTAAAAAAGAAAGCTGCAGAAAATGAAGCTGGCATCTGCAAAAGATCATAGTGTGAAAATTCTTTGCATATGATCTGTGTACTGGAATTGAGTAAAATAGTTGAAGTAACAGAAGATTCAAATTATCAATGTGGTTGGTTCTGTGAAATTAATCAGATAAGGGACTGATTCAGTCACAACAATTTCCCAATAAGCAGCCATTCCCTTCCCCACACTAATGTCAGCACTCACTTCCATATTCTCAGATCATGGTATGGTCCAAATCATTCAGATGAGCGCAGCCACACAGCAGAGTGCTTACCGGGAGCAAATCATTGCAACATCATAACCATGTTTACCAATCATTACTAATCATTATCTGTGAGTAAAGTGGTCCAGTTTTAAAAGATAAATGCCAAAGAAGACAATATAGTGAAGCTTTTTGTTACACTTTTATTGTTACTTTGTTTTTAAATTCTGTATTTAAAAGAGCCAGTTACACAGGAAGGTACTTTGCTTCCCTTCCTTTTCTGATTGTGGATGTTCTTGATTGACAGCATGATGCTAGGTGCAACTACAATCTCCTTGTAACCAAGATAATTGAGAAAAAAGAGAAAACTCTTGGCTCTTGGATGACATCACCAAGCCTCTGAACAACATTTGAACATAATGTTTCTAATTTATGCTAAGATATTAAAAAGTAACTGTTATTTAGTGAGTAAACTTTGGAATCTGCCATCAAGTTTGTTTTGAAGTAGAAGATGGTTCTCTCATTTACTCGCCATGGAATCTTAGGTAAGTTACTCAATCACTTCATGTTCTTGCAAGGAAATAATCAGTGCAACAGGACTATGTCATTCAATTGTTGCTCGTATCTGTCAACCTCATGGATGGCCTTTGGTCAGACAGAAAACTAAACTACTGGAGGATTGTCATCATTATTTGGTAATGATGCTTTCCCAAACAGTGGAACCAGATAGATGGCATTGTTAGCAGGTTTAAAATAAAACTCAAGGGCTCATTATATCTCCCGGGTACATGGTTTGGGGTTTTACAATAGTTAATCTGACCCCAAGATAAAATATGCTCTACTGAACAGACAGACAACATGTTACCCTCCAGTCTGGAGCTGGAGAGAAAAATGTGGGCATGCAAGCCTCGCAGAGGAACACAAGGAAGCGTGGTTTGCAACGCCCTTGGTTTGGCCTATCTGTATTTTCACCCTGCCTTTCTGCATATATCCTTCACTATAATAAATCTTCAGTGAGAGCACAATTTTACAGTAAGATGTGTAAGTCTTTCCAATGCATCACTGAATTAGTGCACATTTCTAGGACTGTTGAGAATTGGATTCAATATTATTAATTAACTCAGTTTTACTTTGAGAATTAAATAATTACTAGATTTAAATGCTTATTTAACAAATGTATGGCACATATAAAATAAACCAGAAGGTTATTTCTCATCAGTTATGAAAAGAAAATCTTATAAAGTGAATTTTAATGGCAATTTACTTATCCAAATAGAAGGAACTGCACTGTTGAAGATGTCTTGTTAAAAAACAAACAAACCAACAAACCAGAAAACAAAAGCTGGTCTTTCTAGGTGATTGGCCTTAATCTATATGGGCAAGGTATCTGCAGATGTGTGATAAACACAAAGAGGGCTTTCTAGTATATTTGCTATTGCTGAATTTATGTCACAACTAATTTTTAGTGTTCATTTATTACTGATTGATAATATAAAATGGTTTTATATGTGATACTTATCAGTGAGAATATATCATTGCATTAGCACAAATAAATTCTGAGATTTCGGCTTCATAGTTGTTAGACTGTAACAGTGAATTGGGAATCATTCCATTAAAGAATGGCCAAAAATTATATTCTATTCTAATGAAGTGAGCAGGTTTATTATATACCGTAACTAAAAATGCAAGTGTTGTGGTGCTGACAAGAGCTCGCTCAATGAAATGAAAACACCATCTGTGCTGAGAAGACATATACCTGTTTGTATGATTTTCTTCTCAACAGCCTCTTGTTTACAGTGTAAGTGAATTTTATATTGATATAAAGTGTGAGTTTACTGCGGCAGGAGTCCGTAATGCAGGAAATAGACGCATTGAAAAGCCTAAGATGGATTGTCCTTGTAAAAGGCAGAAACACAGCACGCACCAGTGAATATGTGGAAAAGTACAGAATGGTCAGAGGATATTTATATTCACTGGAGATTCAATCTTGTGTTATATTTTCTGGGGGTCATATTCACATTTATCTTACAAATCTGAAAAGTTTAAAGGTCACCTTATAATATCTAATGACTACAGGTAAAAATGACCACTCAATTTTAATGTCACTTATAAGTTAGGAGTAATTATCATAAAGGAATGTAATGTCGCTTTATAATATAGACATAGTAGATGGTATCTGTATATTGTTTTTGTTCTCTGGTGTACAAGTATGCATGGGCATCAAAAATTTTGGGCACCAAAATAAACGCCTTTTTGAGATAACCTTGTATTTTCACATTCTTTGCCCCATTGAGGAAATGTTAGGTACTGAGACTGTCATTTCACTAATGCAGCAGATATTGACATTGGACTACGTTCTCTTCATGAAGATGATGGTGATGATCCTTTTGCTATTTTTTTCAATGAGAAGCGTACACTTGGACCAGGTCCTGGGAGTCATTCAAGTATGTTTGTGAGAGTATCAGTTAATATTCCCACTGCTCATGGGAAGTAGGGAGAACTGGTAACTCTATGCTCTGAGTAGTCCTTAGATCTAGATTTTGCTCACTCCTAACTTTCCCTATCTTTCTCAATCCAGGAGGGCTGGCTGTTCCCTGACTTAACTCTGTTCTCTGACTTAACTCCGCCCTTGGAGCCCTCTAACAACTAATTATTCAGTTTTCCTTTTAAAAAAAGAAACCCTCCAGCTGCTCCTCTTCTGATCCAGCTTTCTGCTAAGGCTTACCTAGGAAAGCGGTGGAGGATGGCCCCAGGTACTCAGGCCCCTGCACCCACGTGGGAGACCTAGAAGGAGTTCCTGGCGCCTGGCTTCAGATTGGCCCAGCTCCAGCCATTGCAGCCATTTGAGGAGTGAACCAGTGAATGGAAGACCTCTCTGTGTGTCCCTCCCTCTCTCTATCTGTAACTCTACCTCTCAAATAGATAAATAAAATCTAAAAAAAAAAAAAAATACCTCCTTATGAAGACCTTGTGTGGTTCCTAGATTCCAGAGTCCTATTTTACGGAATGAACCCTGACAGTTGCATTGAAATCATTCCTTCTGTCTTCAATTTAAATTCAATACCATTTGACAAATACTTCTTCAGAGCAAAAACTTCCAAACATTATTAAAATGGTTGAAAAAAAAGTCTCAGATTAGATGGGTAAAAACAAGCACTGCTGGGTGGCCCACACTGCTTCCTTACCTTTCTGTTATACTTCAAGTTACACTGCTGAGTTTTCAAGTCCTAAAATAGCCTTTCAGGCATTTTAACAGTTTATTTATCTATTTGAAAGACAGAAGGGAGAGAGAGAGAGAGAGAGAGAGAGAGCGAGCTTCCATCCACTGGTTCACTCCACAAATGACTACAACAGAAAAGGCAGGACCTGGCTGAAGCCAGGAACTAGGAACCCCATCCTGGCCTCCAAGGTGGGTGGCAGGGAGTCAAGTACTTGTGCCATCATCTGCTGTTTCCCAGGCACATTAGTTGGAGCTGAATCATGAGTGGAATAGCTGCTGGAACGCTGATATGGGCTGCAGGTGTCCCAGAGCAGCAATTTAACCTAATACACCACAGAATGATTGTTAATTTTTTTCCACCTGGTGATAATATTTGTTTTAAAGATTTATTTGTTTATTTGGGAGGCAGAGTTACATAGAGAGAGAAGGAAAGACAGAGAGCTTCTATTGACTGGTTCACTTCCCAAATGACCACAACAGATAGAGTAGGGTCAGTCCGAAGCCAGGAACCAGGAGCTTCCACAGGTCTCCTATGTGCATACAGGGGCCTAAGTACTTTGGCCATTCTCTGCTGCCTTCCCAGGCATATTAGGAGGGAGCTGGATGGGAAGTGGAGCAGCCAGGACTCAAATCGGCACCCATATGAAATGCAAGTGACACAGGTGGTGACTTTACCCACTATGCCCCACCAGCGGTCCCTGGTGACAATACTTTAATACTGTTTCTTTTAGACCCACAATTTAATTTTATTATTTGCTGTTTAAATACCTTTTTAAAAATATGTACCTGAGAGGCAGACAGATAAACAGACAGATCTCCTATCTGTCAGTTCATTCTCCAGAGGCCCATTGCAGCTAAGATTGGGCTAAGCAGAAGTTAAGAGCCAGGAACTCAATCCAGGTCTCCAAAGCTGGTGGCAGAATCCCAATTATAGCACCATCACCAAGCCTCCCACAATGTGCATTAGCAAAAACAAGCTAGAGTCAGGAGCCAGAGCCAGTTGTAGAACCCACGTACTTCAGTACGGGATATGATGTCCTAACCAGTGCGTTGACCACTAAGCCAAATACCCTGATTCTTCCACCTTCTGATGATTTGTGTGTACTTTTCACCTAAATTTCTTAAGAACAACATTAAAGCTACTTCAGCTAAGAAGTTACTCATCCAGAAAAAAAGAATTAAGTAGTAAAAGAAGATTTAACTCTCTTAAAACAGCATAATTAGAGTGAACGCTTGTTCAGAATTAACATTTTAGAACTATTGTCCCAACATGCATTTGTTAAGAGTTTAATTACTAAAAGTGTATTAAAATAAGTGTGTCTTTCGTGCCACGGTCTATTTGAAAAGTGAGTATACAGAGTGAAGCACAGGAATAGTGAAAGAGTTCTTGTCTAAACTTGAGTTTCAATCTAAAAGATGACTAGCAATTAGCTGCCTCTTTTTACTAACTACACACACTGTACTATTTTTCAAGTTCAACTTGTAGAGTTCTTGCTTTAAAAAATGAATTGTCTTGGGTCCAGATGAGTAGAAGAGCTATTTGCAGTCGTAGAAGATGGTTGGAGAAATATTTGATGTTACTGTCCTCAGGTCACTTGGAGTGCCAGCCATTGTATCATACCACAGTTACCTGACTAATGCTTCTGCTTCCATGTAGCCAGTTGGAATGGTCAATAGGAAGTGTGGATTGTTAGAGGTTATGAGTACATGAAATTTATGTAGGAAATGCATTGAGAATTCCCTGATTGATCTTGCTACTCTGGTTATGTAATTTTATTTGTAGAGTAAATCTATTGATTAGCCTTTTATGGGAAGCACTTTTATTTTGTGATAATGTCCTTTTGAGCAAGTATACTGAAACTGAGAAAGTCATATTTAATCTAAATGTTCATACCAATTCTAATATTCAATAAGTTTGATGGTTTCTTACAAATTTCACTTAAGCATAGTTATTAATAATTAATAATAGCTGTTGCTAATTCTTCATGAAAATCAGATATCACAAGTCTTCCTAAAAAGCATCTTCCTTTTTATTTTATGTTTGTAGTATATTTACATTTTAATTGCATATTTACATGTTGTATTTATATGTGTAACACCTATTCAGTTTGTTTCATTTTGATCAGATGGCTCTTCTGAAAATGTCACTCTTTTCGATGTCTTTTTGTTTATATGGAGAAAAACTGTAAAATTGAGAATTTTATATACAGATAAATTAATATTTATTCTGAAAGAGAATTATTTTCTTTGAAAAAATCATTTTTCCCTTATATGGTTTATGGAATAAGTGATTAAAAAAATCCCTGTGGAAGGCTTTCATGCAGCAATTAAGAATCCTGCATCTCATATCATAGTAACGAGATTTGATACTTAGCTCTGGCTCCTGACTCTAGGTTCCTGCTAATGCAGACACTGGGGAGACAGCAAATCATAGCGCAAGTGATAGTCCCTGCATTAGTTTTGTTCCTGGCTTCTGACTTCTACTCAGCCCAGTTCTGAACATTGTGGGCACTGGAGAGTGAACCAGAGAATGGAAGCGCTCTGTATTTCTAGCTGTCTCTCTCCAAGTCCCTCTCTTTTTCTTTCTGCTTCTTAACCTAAAGTAAATAAAGAAAAATCCTCAAGAAACAGGTGGGGAAAAAAGGGTAGCAAAAAGGATGAGAGCTCAGTTAACGCTGCAATGTGTATCTCTCCCCACTGAGAAGGTGCTTCAGTTTCTGCATCTCACCGCTTCCATTCCATTATCCCACCCTTTTCCAATGTGAAATCCCCCTCATGCCCTCTCTCTTTCAACCTTCACCACTTGGACTTTTATTATCTTTTGTGTGTTTTTATGATTCCATCCTAAATTTTTTACTGGCTGAGAATAAGATGAACAAAATGGCCAAAACAAAAAGCAAACAAACAAACAAAAAAAAACAACAAAAAACAATACAAACAATTACGTTGTCAATGCTTAGGACTGTGTCTCATCAATGACAGATTTGAACATTTAGTGAATGAATAAAAGGAAAAGACAAAATGTTTGGGAAAATAAAGCTTAAGAATAATATGCAATGCAGATGAAGTACCTTAGAAAGCACAAAAATAAAATCTTTAACTTTAGAAATGAAAGGAGACTGTAAATCAATGAAGGAAAAATTCGATTCACAAAGATTTGATGCACATGAAATACTCTCAGGTTCCCAATAATCATAAACAATGCTTTTCATGACAGTGAGAAAACAAGGACCAATTTCTGTGTTACAAACCCCAGAATATTTCTCATTTAAATAGTTATCTGCTTACAGTTTCATCTATTTTCATACAGACATAGATCAATTGCTCCTTTCACCACGATCTATTGTGAGTGTTCTTGCTGAAGCTAAGGGACATGATCTCCTGACACAGCTCCTACATTGTCCATAGTGCCACACCAGATACTAAATCTCACCTTTTATCTCCTGTGTTCTAATTAACAATCAATTACTGATATACAGGGCTTTTAACTTTATGACCATGCATTATGTTTATTCTTTTATTGTTAAAACAGTTAGCAGTATAAGCTCTTTGGAGAGAGGCAATTCATTTAAAAGAACATGCACATTCCAGCTCTACAATCTCATATCATAAATTCTAATTCCCTTACCCTCCCTTCATGTCTTTGGAACTTACAGCAATATAAAATCACAACCACTGTAGCCACTGTCAAAGATTAATAGAGTGGCCAATATTTCTTGATCACAGAGGGAGGGATATATTATTTCTATTAACTGCTCAGAAGAGATCTAAGGGTCAACATTTCCATAAAATTTTTGCTGACCCCTATATCATGAGTAGTATAGCTGCCTCCAAACTTCTATGCCCTCATTTTTCTTTCTGTTTTGAATAACACTTATTTGTGTTTTTATTTTGTGTTTGTTTATTCAATAATTTCAACTAGGTATAGAACCTTTATATATATATACATATATATGCATATATATCCTTTTATTTTTAATTCATTTCAAAAATTCACACTTTTGGAAATAAAATCTCTTTCACATATTTGTTTTTCTCCCCCCACAACACCTAGCAAAATAAATTTTATATATTTGCTACTGAAAATCTTTCTTGAATTAGTAAATAAATGGTGAATCTACATTTAAGAAAAGCATCTCTCTAAAAATATCTTTAACCCATAATAGTTACATCCTGTTAGACCATTTTTACAGGATTTATTTTTTTCATTTATCGCATGCATACTCATTGCCTAGCAAGTGAAAATTCTGTAACATTAACAGTCAAAACATTAACAAATCCTGCAAACATGTGCCACCTGCAGGTATTGTGTATTCTTTCTGGTTTTGTTCAAACAATTACATAAAGGCTTACTTACTTCCAAATGTATTGCTTATTAAACTGACATACAAAATTACTGTACTTGTCATGCACTTTACGATATTTTTCCTCAGTTGTGGGAAAGGTTAAATCTAGCTAATTAATAATTGCACTATCTTTCATTGTTATCTTTTTTTCTATTGTGGACACAACATTTTTTCAAAAGTACAACATATTGCTGTTTAATGTGGTCATCATGCTGTACAGTAGATCTCTCAAGCTTATTCCTTCTACCAAACAATGAATATGTGGTTTTTGATCAACCACTCTCTACTTCTATGAAATCAACTTTTTTTTCAATTCTACATATGAGTGAGATCATGTGATATTTCCTTTTTTGTGCCTGGTTTATTTCACTTAAAATAATGTCTTCCAGGCTCATTCATAATACAAAAAATGACATAGTTTATTCTTTTTATAGCTATGAAGAGTTAAGAAGAATTCTAAGAGGTATAAACTACTTTTTTATGGTGATGGTACAAATAATTATTTATCCACCCTGTGTGTGGGCACATCAATAAGTCATGTGACTTCATGGCACACCTTGCAGGTTGGCTTAGCCAACACTAATTTCAAACTGTACTTGGAGACTGAAAGTTAAGTACACTACTTTTTAACTTCCCTTCTGAATCTAAGGATATTAGTATGACACCATTTAAAACCATGAAATATAAAGTCTCTGTGATTAGTTTGGGACATAGTTTCTTTCCTGAGCTGTCTATTTTTCTTACCTTAGAATGGAGTGTGTCAACATGACACTAACTAGATTTATATAGATTAAATTCAATCCTAGTCAAAATCCCAGGGAATTATTTTGCAGTTATTGATGGATTCTAAGGTTTCTATGGAAAGGCAAAAGTTCCAGAAATTTAACATAGCATTGAAAACAAAGTTAGAAGACCAACACTACCTGACTTCCAGACTTACAAAGGTATGGTAACGAAGTATGGAATTAACAGAAACAATAATGAAAATAATAATTATAATAACAAATAGATTAGTGTAACAAAATATATAGCCCAGATGTTGGCCTACAGCCATACAGTCCACAGATATCTGACAAAGGAGCAAAGGCAAAAAATTGACCAGATTTTTTTATATAATAAGAGATACTGAAAGCACTGGACATTGGTATTTTAAAAAGTGAATCTAGACCCAGACCTCATAGTATTTACAAAACTAACTCAAACAGATCATAACTTAAATCTAAGATCTAAACTATGAAATTCCAGTGAAATAACAAAGGAGAAATACTAGATGACTTTGTGTTTAGAAGCAACTTTCTGAGAACAACATTAAAAGCATGATCCATGAAAGATAGAATTGATAAGTTGGACTTCTTCATTAAAAAATTAAAAATATGCTTTGTAAAAGACAGTGTTAACAGAAAGAAAAGACATATCACAGACTGGGAGAAAATATATACAAAAGACATAACTGATAAAATAAAGTTATGTGAAATGTGATCCCTGTTAAACATAAGAGTGGGGATAAGAGAGGGAAGAGATGTATAATTTGGGACATGCTCAATTGGACTTGCCCCAAATGGTAGAGTTGGAAACATACCAGGGGATTCTAATTCAATCACATCAAGGTGGCATGTACCAATGCCATCTCACTAGTCAAATGATCAATTTCAGTTCACAATTGATCATAATGAAAGGACTAAGAGTCAAAGGGAGCACATAAACAAGTCTAGTACCTGCTAATACTAACCGATAGAATAAATAAAGGGGAGAGTGATCCAACATGGGAAGTGAGATACTCAGCAGACTCATAGAATGGCGGATGTCCTAAACAGCACTCTGGCCTCAGAATCAGCACTTAAGGCATTCGGATCTGGCTGAAAAGCCCATGAGAGTATTTCAGGCATGGAAAGCCAAGACACTCTGGAAAAAAAAAAAAAAAAAACCTAAATGAAAGATCTCTGTGAGTGAGATCCCAGTGGAAAGAACAGGTCTTCAAAGAAGGAGGTACCTTTCTCTTAAGGGAGGAGAGAACCTCCACTTTGACTATGACCTTGTCTAAACAAGATAAGAGTCGGAGAACTCAAGGGGCTTCCATAGCCTTGGAAACTCATGACTGGTGCATAGGGAGATTACTGATGCCATAAACAGGAGTGTCAATTTATAAAGTCAACAACAGGAGTCACTGTGCACTTACTCCTCATGTAGGATCTCTGTCCTTAATGTGCTGTACATTGAGGCTTAATGCTATAACTGTCGCTCCCCCTCTTCGTGGAGGAACGACACAGGACCCTGCGCTGTTCTTTCGTCTGCTCGGCCCTCCCCAGGTTTGCTGCTGGTTCTTCCCGGGTTGGCTGCCTTCCCTTCCACCTCCGTGGAAGGGCGGTTCCCCCTGGCCACTTTCCCCACTTCCACAGGGGAGCGGCACACCGCCGGCCGGCTCTCTAGGGGGCTGCACAGGTGTTCCCTCAGATGTTCCCCTTAGATGTTCCTGGTGCATGTTGTCTCTCTCCTCCTTTATAGTCCTCTTCCACCAATCCCAACTCTGCTACCCACACGCCAAGTACGCTGCTCTCCTCCAATCAGGAGCAGGTCCTACAGTTTATTGGTGGAACTGGAGGCATCTGTGTAGAAGCTGTTTCTCCCTTCTCAGTGCCATATTGTGGGAGAGCAGATGCATAGAATAAGTCTTAATTCCAGTAACTTAGTCTAGTCCGGGTTGCTCCCCACAATAACGAGTACTCAAACAGTATATTTCACTTTGTGTTTCTATGGGGGTGCAAACTGTTGAAATCTTTACTTAATGTATACTAAACTGATCTTCTGTTAAAAAAAAAAAGAAGAAATTAGCATTTCCCAACTTGACTTTCCCTGTGATTAAACATGACAATAGGTCTGATCTGATTTCATCATCATTTAAAAATCATCTATTATTTTTCACTTTATGTTTCTGTGTGGGAGTAAGCTGTTGAAATCTTTACTTAATGTGTGCTAAACTGATCTTCTGTATATAAAGAGAATTGAAAATGAATCCTCATGTGAATGGAAGGGGAGAGGGAATGCGAAAGGGGAGGGTTGCAGGTGGGAGGGACGTCATGGGGGGAAGCCATTGTAATCCATAAGCCGTACTTTGGAAATTTATATTCATTAAATAAAAGTTTAAAAAAATAAAATCAGTAACAATATATATAAAAAAAGAAATTATGGGATATGTACTCTTTAGAATACTATACAGCAGTAAAAAACAATGAAATCCGGACATTTGCAACAAAATTGAGGAATCTGGAAAACATCATGCTGAGTGAATTAAGCCAGTCCCAAAGGTACAAGTATCATATGTTCTCCCTGATCGGTGACAACTAACTGAGCACCAAAAAGAAAACCTGTTTAAATGAAATGGACACTATGAGAAATGATGACTTGGTCAGCGCTTGCCCTGACTGTTGATGAACAACTTAATACTTTATCCCTTTTAGTATTTTTTTCTGTTTGTTCTACTTAATACTATTGGTTGAATTCTGTAATTAATACACAATTATTCTCAAGTGTTGAAACTTAACTGAAAAGTTATCCCTGTTAAATATAAGAGCGGGAATAAGAGAGGGAAGAGATGTACAATTTGGGACATGCTCAATTGGACTTGCCCCAAATGGTAGAGTTAGAAACATGCCAGGGGATTCTAATTCAATCACATCAAGGTGGCATGTACCAATGCCATCTCACTAGTCCAAGTGATCAATTCTGTTCACAATTGATCATAATGATAGGACTAAGAACCAAAGGGATCACACAAACAAGACCAGTGTCTGTGAATACTAACTGATAGAATCAAAAAGGGAGAGAATGATCCAACATGGGAAGTGGGATACACAGCAGACTCGTAGAATAGCAGCTGTCCTAAACAGCACTCTGGTCTCAGAATCAGCCCTTAATGCATTCAGATCCGGCTAAAAATCCCATGAGAGTATTTCAGGCATGAAAAGCCAAGACTCTGGCAAAAAAAAAAAAAAAATGACATAAATGATGAAAGATCTCTGCGAGTGAGATCCCTGTGGAAAGAACAGGGCCATCAAAGAAGGAGGTACCTTTCTCTGAAGGGAGGAGACAATTTCCACTTTGACTATGACCTTGTCCAAATATAATCAGAGTCGGTGAACTCAAAAGGCTTCCATAGCCTTGGCAACTCATGACAAGAGCCTAGGGGGATTACTGATGCCTGATGCCATAAACAAGAGTGTCAATTTGTTAAGTCAACAACAGGAGTCACTGTGCACTTACTCCTAATGTAGGATCTCTGTCCTTAATGTGCTGTACATTGTGATTTAATGCTATAACTAGTACTGAAACAGTATTTTTCACTTTGTGTTTCTGTGTGGGTGCAAACTGATGAAATCTTTACTTAATATATACTAAACTGATCTTCTGTATACAAAGAGAATTGAAAATGAATCTTGATGTGAATGGAAGGGGAGAGAGAGTGGGGGGTGGTAGGGAAGTTATGGGGGGGAAGCCATTATAATCCATAAGCTGTACTTTGGAAATTATATTCATTAAATGAAAGTTAAAAAAAAATAAAGTTATGTGGCATGTATAAAGAAGTATAAAAATTTGACACTAGGAAAACAAACCACTTAATTCAGAGGTATTTCAAAGACATTAACAGACACCTCACCAAGGAAACATACCGATGGAAAATGTCATGTCCACTTATGTGCTATTAGTGACAGATAACCGTGAAACCATTAAAGCAACACTCACTCATTGCTGTGGAAATACAACATATTATAACCACTTTGAAAGAAATTTGGCAGTTTCTCCAAAACTAAATATTGTCTTACCATATAATCTAGCTAACATACTTCTTATATTTTAGTTGAAAACTTACATCTATATTGACATTTTGAGATTCTATGATTTTTAACATCTTTGTCTTGACTCTTAAGGAACAGTGATTTTATTCTTCATACTATTTCTTGAACACTTTAATTTGTGTAGGGTTAATTTTATGAGTACGAAGTTAACTGAAAATAGATCTTTGTAAAAAATGAGAGTGGGAATAGGAGAGGGAAGAGGAAGAAGGGTAGAAGTTTGGGTGAAAAGGAGAGTAGGGTGGAAAGTATAATTATATTCCTGCATTTGTATATGTGAAATATGTAAAATTTGCACATTTAAAAAATTTTTAAACAAAAAATCCTTATTAATTAACACTGGAAAAAAAATGTGTGTTATACTTTGTTTCATAGGAGTATAAGATCTGAACAATTAGAATTCTTAAATGCAAAAATATAATTAGAAAATGCTAATATAATGTGTGAATTAATTTCCAAAATTTGAGACTAAGAAGACTTTTCTAAGTTTATATCACATTGAGAAAGTAAATTTCACTGATAATATTTCCTGAGTGAGATTATTAAACTTGCTGCTGTTGGGATGGGAGAGCCTGCCTCCATTTCCAGCTGATGGGAATGTGAAGCATACACCCATTTGCAGTGCTCTGTCATAATAGAAATAAAAACTCTTTCAACTTTGGCAAAAAAGAAAACTTACCTCCACACAAAATTCTTCACGTGCATCTTCATATCTGCTTTATGCATAATTTTAAAAATGTAGAAACAACCAAACTTGCTTCTAAGTTTGGTACATTTAGACAATGGATGTGGGAATGGACAAACCATGGTACATCCAGACAATGAAATATTCAATACTAAAAAGTAGCAAAATGGGACCAGTGTTGTGGCATAGCAGGTACAACTGATACTTGCAGTGCCAGCATCCCATATAGGAGCCAGTTCCAGTCCTGGCTGCTCATTTCCGATCCAGTGCTTTGCTATGGCCTGGGAAAGCAGTAGAAGATGGCCCAAGTGCTTGAGCCCCTGCACCCCTGTGGGAGAACCAGGAGAAGCTCCTGGCTCCTGGCTTTGGATTGGCACACTTCTGGCCATTGAGGTCATCTGGGTTATGAACAAGCTGATGGAAGCCCTCTCTCTCTCTCTCTCTCTCTCTCTCAAGTCTCTCCCTCTCTGTCTCTGTCTCTCTCTCTTTCTCTCTGTCTTTGCCACTCTGTAACTCTGCCTTTCAAATAAATAAATAGATCTTTCAAAAAAATAGCACACTGTCAAGTGATGAAAAGATCAGTTTAAATGTCTATTACTAGATGAAAGAAGGCAATAAGAAAGGCTACATACAATATGATTCCAACTTCATGACTTTCTTTACAGGGCAGAACTATAAATACAGTGAAAAGATTGGTGACTGTCAGGGCTTCAGGGAGGGAGGAATGAATAGGTGGAGCATAGAGTTTGTTTGCTTATTTTAAGGCAGTGAATCTACTCAATGTGACAGCATCAACGTGAATAAGCCCATTGAAATTACAATGTGAAACGTGAACCCTCGTATACACTATTGTCTGTAATGGACATGCCATATCAATGTAGCTCATCAATTGAGCACCTTCTGCTCAAATTTTTCTCTAGTGTGAAGCTTCTCTAAAAATAATGTACTTTTAAATGGCATATGATAAATTCAATTATAAGAAAATCTTATGATGCTGAGGCCACGGCCATCAGATGTGACCAAAACCAGAAAGAAGTTCAGTGTCTAGCAGAATCACCACACTGCTGTTCCAACATCAGCAACTGCCTCCTTCATACCTCTTGTGCTTGGAAAAACAGAATCCAAATAATTTAAGTCATACAGGTTAGTGTTTTCAAGACTGCATCTGATGACATTCCTGATGATTCACAGTGTAGTTATTGATAACTTTGTTATTTATTTGTCCATTTTCACCATTTCACACAGGATTGCACAACAGAAATCACCAACTGTGTTAGAAACAGCAAGTTTTGTTTTCTAAGATTTAAAAATTCTAAGAAGAATTGAAATTTGACATTTTACATTTATTAGAAATAATTTTGTGATAAACATGTCAGTTATGGATTTTCACAAGTAAAGTAAATGCACTCTAATGGTATCTGTTTAACCTGTGTGTGTATTGTGGGGGGGGGGGTGAGTTCTTTTCTCCTTGATAAGAACACTTATTGGAAAATGCCAGGAAGTACAAATGCAGCATGGCTGGCAACATTTTTCTCTTCCTCTGGAAGCCAAGATGTGTGTAAGTAGAAGCCAATTTTTCTTCTGTGCTGAGAAGTTGAGGATGGATAACAAATGAGAGCTGAACAAATTCGAGCAGAATAAAATGTTATGCCATCAAAGAGCTCCCAAATGAAAACCTAACACAGAAAGTATGTTTCAGTTCCAGGGATTTAGTACTGACATGCTTATATATATTATGAAGATTTTTTTAAAAAAAGAAAAAGATTACATTTTATCGAAGAGTGATGATTGAAATAGTGAAAAAAGACTAAGCAACCTCTTGCTAATGGAATTTTTAAAAAATATGGTCAATAATTTTAAAATGTTAATAATGTCAGCAATTTTAAACTGATGTCTTGACTATGTTTTGATTGGAAATTGGTAAGTTAACTTAAGAAATTAAGTAATAAGTAAGTTATAAAGTTAAGTAAGTAATAAATAAACACATGTATCTTGAATATTTTAAACAAAATATAAAAACACATGAATTAACTATTGATACATATTTGTACAAAAATATAAATTTCAACATCAAAATATATTTTATAATTTTTACCCATGTTTATTTGGACAGCATTATTAGAAAATTATTACTGTCTCACAAATTATTCAACTCAGTTTTCACTGAAATAAGAACTCTGATTTCTATTCACATGTACAAGATTGCATAGTCTTTAATTGAAGTGCGTGATTGCAATGATATGTATAGTTAGAATGAGCAGCTTGCCATGAAAGAGCTATTCTTACTAAGTTGCTCAAGCAGTGAGACCAGTATGTTGGCATATTAGTAGGATGATCATGTAAGCCATTGTACAAATTGGAAACTTTTTGAGAAGGAAAGAGGATGTTAATTGGATGAAGCTCTGGGAGACAGGCAGAACCTGTGACAGTCCCAGGCAAATATGAAGGTATGTTCACCGTATTAACTCTAAATAATTTGTTTAGGGTGACATCCAATTGTCTGCCTTGGAAAAATGTTGCAAGTTCTATTACAGGAATTAGAAAATTCAGATAAAATGCAGCCTGTTGTTGGAGATCCTTATTTACTTTGATATTCACTGACAAAGTTTAGTCAATGGAGCTATATTCTGCACTTATTTATGATGTGTGCTCTTCATTCAGATCAAGGATTTACTTTGGATCATAAACATAGTCATCTGAACTACACTACTCCTTTAACTTAATGAAAGTGAAATGAACAACACATATAGGAAGCATCACATTCATTATCCTAAAATTCTATGGAGTCTAAAAAGGCATTTCCAAGAGTGCATTCAGAATAGAATTCACATATTCTGAGAGCCTTTTTCATGCACCCTAAGGTAAACTCATGAGCCTCACTGTATCCTGGAGAACGCCCTCCAACCATATGTCCATGCCCATTTCTCTGAAAGGCCAGCCCAGTCGTGTTCATAAAGGTCATCTACAGCAGACTAAGAGGACTGGATTGCGTATCAGAATTGCTAGAGTTCATCCACAAGCTATAAAACAATTTTAGTCTCAGCTGAACAGAAAAATCCCTCTTACGAGTGATTCAAATTGATTTTCCTTGTTTGCCATTTCTATCTACTTCCAAACTTTCTCATCTCTGCATTTCCTTGTTTCAGCTGTTAAGGTTGATGTGTCAGAAAATGTAAATTGCACTCTATCAGATACTGCTTTTATGTTTCTTTTTGGTTCTGGCTCCAATAGAGAATGATCATGAAATGCCTGGAAAATGAACTAGAGATTCATAGTAACAAGATAAAGAAAAGCAAACTTATTTGGTTTTTCATTTCCATCACTCTGGAAGAGTGTGGATTTTGTCCTCAAGGTATACTTTAGTCTCTCCTTTGTGACATTTGGAAACAAAAGTTTTTTATAATTGTGTAAATATACAATTCCAGATTTTTCTTTTTGTTTGCTGCTCATCATATGAAAAACAAGATCGCATATCATTTTCTCAGGAAATGAACATATTTAATTTCTCTAAACCTTTTTCTAAGATGATGTTTCACTTGTTCATTTATTCTGGGACATGTATTTCAGGGGAATCATGTCCTTTTCAGTTAAATTCCAATTTTGAAAGAAGGAAAATCTGTATGGCTTAATGACTTCATTTTCCTCTTAATTTTTATAACATTTACACTACAGTTTCCAGGAGACACTCCAAATTTCTTCACGGAAACTTTGTCTAGTTATTACCTAACCTCCTTTCTTGTTGTAGAAAACTTAACCTGGAAATAATAAAGCTGAAATAACATTGGTTCTGAATGTAAGTCCAAGAAAATACTCCATCTTCCCTTCACCTAAATTAACCAACATTATTCTTCTCCCCTCTCTCCCTCTTTCTCCATTCTCCAAGCTATCCCTTCTCTTTGCTCTCTTTTGCTTGCATAGTTCAGTTACAGACATCAGGATTTGTTACCCCTCAGTATTTACTGTCTGTCTCCAAAGAACACAGTCTCCAAAACATGACACTAAGGTTATCTCTGGAAATGCAACCTTAGCTCTATTAATACTTAATGGATATCTCAGACTCAAGTTCTGGAAAATGAATCTAAGTCCAACAATGGATCATGTTACAATTACTTGCTATGATTCTTTAGCCCCCTTTATTACACACAGCTCTTCCCATATTTTGTCCTTTATAGCATTAATATACTGTATTTGAAGAATGAAGACTAGATTTTTGTCAGTGACATAATTAGGATCTATATCATTGATATTTATAATTCAGATTAAATAACTATTGCTGAGGATGATGGTGTGTTCTCAATCTGCCACATTAGAAAAACTATAATATTTTTCTCCATGGTAAAGAATTGTTATTCCAAAAAAATGCCATTTTTTTATCTTAACTGTACAATACACAAAAGATAGTTGTGCTACTCAAATCCTTCTAAGAGGAAAGCTAGAGACTAACTTCAAAATTTACTTTCAATTTTTATCTTTAGATTATACCTGTCTGAGACTAATGTCATGTGAAAATACACTAATATCATGTGAATCAAGGTCAACTTAATGATACAGTGTGTTAAGCTAGCACTTGCAACGGCAGTGTTACATGTCAGAGTGGTGGTTAGAGTCCCAGCTACCCTTATTCTGATCCAGCTCCCTGATAATGTGCCCGAGAAGAAGGCAGCAGAAGGTTACCCAAGTGCTTTGGCCTCTGCCACCCATGTGGGAGAGTCAGTTCCAGTCTACTGGCTTAGGCCTCGCCCATCCCTGGGCATTGCAACCATACAGAGAGTGAACCATTAGATAGAAAATATCTTTCTCTTTCTCTACATTCCCTCTACACTCATTATCTCTTCTGCCTTCCTTTCAAATAAATGAATCAATATTTCAAAAGAGAAAATGGTGGTAATAGAAGTATATCATTGGGTCATTTGCCAAGGTGATACTTGGATAGATTACTTTTCCATCTTCCTTGAGTTTTATCAATTTCATTTGAGGTTATATATACTGTTGTTGTGTTTTTATTGATTTTTATGGTTTCAGTATCCTGAAAACATATTTTTTTCTTTTTTTGATGTGCTGGACTTTAACATAATTCAGAAGACAAAATGATGTGAAATGTGTCATCATTGGAGCCCCATACCTTTCACTGACCATCCATCCTACTCCCAACCAACTATGTAGGAAATCAAATTTCTGTTTATTCCTTCTGTATTTCTGTTTTGCAAATCATGTGCTCATGATGTATCCTGTATAGATTCCTCATGCAAAGAATGTTAATGAGTGTCTGGCGTCAGATCTTACAAAGATGACAGAAAAGAAGATGAAATTATAGCTATGCTGAAGGAGAGAAATTAACATATCTAAAATATTTGAAATAAGTAGCTGCATTAATTTGTGATATTGATCTTACTCATCGTTCATAAATCATTTGAAACAGCCGGATGATAAAATTGTATCCAAAGAGAAATATCAAATGCTAGTTTGCATTAAAAAAAGGTTAGTGATAAAATAACTTCCAATTGGCATTTCTCAGTGCCTAAACTGATGGAAATGTTTTAAATTTTCTGATTGTAATCAATTTTCTGCACTGTAACCTAGGCTACTTTCACTAATACACTTAGATTTAACAGGTGTTTATATGCCTTATGTGCCAATATGGGAATACTATCTGTAAACCATTGTCATAAATCTTTGCAAAGATCCATTTCCTATTTTTCTTTTTTACAAAATTTATTTGTTTGAATTACAGAGTGACATTGTGAGGGTAAAGGGAGAGAGAAAGGGAGAGGGAGAAAAGAGGGAGAGGAAAGGGAGAGGGAGGGAAGGTGAGGGGAGGGGAAGGGAGGGGAGAAGAAGGGAGAAGGAAGGGAGAGGAGGAGAGGGAGGGGAGGGGAGAGGAGGGGAGGGGAGGGGAAGGGAGGGGAGAGGAAGGGAGAGGGGGAGAGGGAGGGGAGGGGAGAGGAGGTGAGGGGAGGGGAGAGGAGGAGGGGGAGGGGAGGGGAGGGGGTAGGGAGAGGGGGAGAGGGAGAGGGAGGAGCAGGGGAGGGGGAAATCTCTCCTCTGCTGGTTCACTCCCCAGATGCAACAAGAGCCGGGGATGGACCTGGCCAAAGGTGGGTTCTAGGAACTCCATTGGGGTTTCCAAAATTGTTGGCAGAAGCCCAGCTGCCATCCACTTCCTCTGACACATGAACAGGGAGATGGCAGGAAACACAGCACCCAGTGCTCAAACCTGCTCTCTGAGAGGGAATGCAGCTGTATAATCAATGGTTTGACCCGTTTTGCCACAATGCCAGCCCAGCTCTTCTCTTTCACCTAAAGTAAGTCTCATAGCGATGGGGTTGAATGTGGGATCAGCACATTTTTTTTATTTTTATTTATTTATTTATTTTTTGACAGGCAGAGTGGACAGTGAGAGGGAGAGACAGAGAGAAAGGTCTTCCTTTTGCTGTTGGTTCACCCTCCAATGGCCGCAGTGGCCGGCGCGCTGCGGCCGGCGCACCGCGCTGATCCGATGGCAGGAGCCAGGAGCCAGGTGCTTTTCCTGGTCTCCCATGGGGTGCAGGGCTCAAGCACCTGGGCCATCCTCCACTGCATTCCCTGGCCACAGCAGAGAGCTGGCCTGGAAGAGGGGCAACCGGGACAGAATCCGGCGCCCCGACCGGGACTAGAACCTGGTGTGCCAGCACCACTAGGCGGAGGATTAGCCTAGTGAGCCACGGCACCGGCCGGGATCAGCACATTTTAATAAAAGCTATCATCGACTTTATGATCGACTTTATGATTCATATTTTCTTCTAAGTTTTTAAAATAATTTGTCTCATTTTCATAAATGCACATTTTGGGGGCATTTTCTCTTGTTTTATTTTATGCTTACTAGCCTCAAATGATTTCTCCTAAATAATCATTAATATTTCCTGATTCAACTGTAGTAAAATTACTACTGTAGGGTGAATTAGGTGTCCCAAAATAGTATATCAGAATACTCACACCAAGTATCTGTGAATGTGACCTTGTTTGGAAACAGGTTCATTACAGACATGATCAAGTTTAGACAAGTTCAAATTAGATTTGAGGTAGGTCTAAAATCCAGTGATTGATATTTTATTAGGACACATAGATTTTCAAACACACAAACACTCCCAGAGCAGAGACAACCAAGTGATGCTGGAACTAGAAATTGTGTGGATGCAGCTGAAAGTTAAGAAATGTTAAAAATCACTAAAATGTAGCAGAAAAATGAATCTTACAGTCTATAGTGGCAGCGTGCCTCTGTCCACTGCTTGATGTCAGCTTCTAGGCTCAGAGCCCTGAGAGGACACATTTCTGCTGTTTCCATGAACCCATTATGTGATATCTTGAGAAAGTAGCCTTAGAAAACTAGTACAGTGACTAACAACTCACGCTCGCCTATTAACAGACATTCATAATCACTTTTCACAAATCTCGGTTTTTCAGTATTCCTGGTCTATCCAATCAGAATTGTTCCCAATAGAAAACATCCCTTTAAACACCACCTCCAGCTACCGCACAATTCAAATGCACCAAAACAGCAATAGATTAAATTAGCTCATAGTTTTTCACCCAAATTCCTGGCTCTTAACTTTATATGCTGTATGAACTCTTACACATAAAACTCTCTATCATTTTGAATTCACTCTGAGATCCCCTTTTTATATTGAAGTCTCCCAAAGTTCACAATTTGCCATCACAGAATCCAGGGCCTCTCACACCCTGAGGACCTCATTACAGATGGCCCTGCCTTCCTCTGTATCAGAAAGTAGAATATTGACCCCAAAATCAAAATGTCAGTGGCACTCAGCACTTTCCAAGCATCCTAACACCCTGTAGCTAATGAAAACTTTTGTTGTCCATTTCTCCTTTCATACTGTGAGTGTAGAATGCAAAAGGAACAATTCTTAATTAATAATTTAATTGTAAATAGACAATGCATGTATTATCCTAAGAAGTACAGTATTTAAGGAAAAAAAAAATATATATATATATACGTGTGTGTGTGTGTGTGTGTGTGTGTAAACACGTCCACCAGGGGAAAGCTAAAATTTAGAGCACAAGGAAATACAAAAGTGAATTAAGTTGACACTGCTACATAAAGAGAGTATCTGGGCTGTGTTTTCAGTTGATAAATTATTTTTGCCTGGTACATTCCCTCAAACATTGGACAAGAGCAAATAGGTATAATTCATGACACACTCTAAGGGGTTAGCTCTTGTCTACTAAATTAACCACAAAAAATGGAAACAACAGCAGACATTTTCGGTACACTAACTCAGGTATAGTTGATTTTATGTGTGTGTGTGTGTGTGTGCGCTTTTGTATAGGCACTCACCAAACAGTTGCAAATGACATTAATAAGATTCTTCCTTAGAAAATGAAATACTGCAATCAGATATGCAGAAACATTATGTATGTTCTATATGGCACAAGACTAAAACCATGGATTATCAGAAACAAATTGACAATTATACTGCTGAACTATAATTGTTAAATCACACCAACATTTTATAATTATTTTTAGACTACTCATTGTTTTGCACCTTTGTTAGTGAAGCTAGATTTCAAGTGTATTACAGAAACAGCACAAACTATCATTTGCATTGAATTTTTCAAAAGCCATACTAATTTCTAGAATGATCAAAATAAAGCCATTATCAGAATCAGGAGACACACTAAACAGAAATACTACCACATTAATGTTCTCATCACAGTTCAATATTCACCTATTGTTAACACTGATCAACATTTGAGATAGAATTTTCCCCCTGGGCTTGTTTCCTTAAAAAATTTTGGAACATTATTACCCTATAACTTGAAATTTTTTCAATTGCAAGTACATATGTTGATCAGGAACCCTGAAGATATTCAGCAGCACAACCAGTTCTCTGTTCCTGAAAATGTGTGGATCAGTCACTGCTGTCTCCAATGCCTTCACACTACGCTTTGAAAAGCATGATTTGTTCTGTGACTCAATGGGGTAAAGAGAAGGGGAACGCCTGTCTGAATTAATGAAAACTGAATTATTATTTACTTAGGGAAGTTGAAACCATTTCTCATTTAATAGCATAAGTAAAACATAAATTACTAAGTAAGGCCTTGGAGTGGCCCTGTTGAATCTACCTTATTGAAAAAAGCGATACTTTTGTTAAACACATTAGACAAAGAAATATAAAGATCAAACAATTTAAATCAACATTATATTCTATTCTTATATTTTTGCTTTCTTCTTAGAATTATACAAATAAGGTTTAACTTGGCCCTAGCAGAACACTCATATATCCTAAATCCTCATAGCCATGCTTGCAATTAATAATAATTTAAAAAGTGTGTTCAATTCATATTCACTGGGGACAAGCATTTCAATGAACAATAAGGGGAATATTTAGAATATATAATAAACTACGAATTAATTCCTTATGGTTTTAGTAAATTCACCAAGTGTATTAGAAATTCACTTCAATCAAATTTTCCTTATGTCATTATAGAACAGTAAAACTTTAACTCCCTCAGGTGACACAAAATTTTTAAAATGAATTATAGCTGCAACTTCATGATTGCCTAACATGTTAAATCTCATTTGAAACAATTAAAATTTACCAGACAATTTAAACTGGGTGAAGAAGGATGAAAAACAATACAGTGACCTGATTTCTCAAAGATGAGAAATCAACATGGGAAAAAAATGAGAAATAAAGTGATACATTCAGAAACTTTCTAGTTGCATGAGATGACATATTTTAGAGTGTGAGGACAATGCTTTTAATACATGTGGCCAAATCATGAAGATATTCAGGGTAAATTGGGACTTCATCAGAAGGCTATGCAGAGATTCAAAAGAATTTAGGGAGAGAAATAATGGAATCATATTTACACTCCAGAAACATCACTAGAGAGACCTTGTTACTAATGGGTTTGGAAGATTTGGTATGTGGAGGGATGAATGGAAAGTTTTAATGGAGGAAGTCTTATTTTCCCTAATTGAAATAATTTAAACGTAGAGTAATATGTTCAAAGTCTTATATCCATATCACCTGTTGTTATGGCTGATTGAATCTTTCAAAGCCTGTATTCCAGCCCTAGAAGCCTGAAGGAGGATGTGGAGATGTACTCTGTACCCAGGTTCATTCCAGTATTTGAGATACACCCTAAAACTATGGGAAAGACAGGGCTTTACAGTTCTCTATGGTACAAATAACACAGATATCACCATCAATTTATTAATATTCTATGAAGAAGCATTCAGTTCAAGTCTTAGAGCAGTGGGTAGATGTCCAATGGAAGTGACCCACAAGTTTCTGAGTATCAGGACCCTGAGAGTTACTGTGGTTGAGGAAGTCTCATTTTTGTCCTACTGCATGGCACCTGTCCACAGTGGAAAATAAAAAAGAAATCAGCTGGTTGAACTTTGAGCATCCTCTCAAAGCAGCATGCAGGCACATGTGTGTGCACACACACACACACACACACTTATAGAGAATAACAGATTTAAAGTTTGAGTGTAAAAAAAAAGGTTGTACATTCACCACTAAGAAAAAAAAATCAGCATTTACTTCAGAGAGCAATTATTAGAAATCGCACAATCTCCACTTACCAAGCAGCAGCAATGCCAGAGCCAAAGCTGCTATCAGAGAGAAAAGATGTATTCTTTCACTATTACATTTCATATTTTCAATTCCGAAATGCCCCTCTATTCTCTTTTATCATTTAGTGTTTTGTAATTATTATTATGAGGGAAAAATACACAATGGAAGGTAAACTTCATGTTGATGCAGATCTTTACACTATAAGCCTCACAAATATGTGAAAACACTTATTGTGAATAAATACCAAGGCATGCTTTAAGAAGCAATCCACAGGGCTGGCACTATGGCTCAGCGGGTTAACGCCCTGTCCTGAAACGCAGGCATCCCATATAGGTGCTGATTCTAGTCCCGGCTGCTCCTCTTCCAAAACAGCTCTCTGCTAAGGCCTGAGAAAGCAGTGGAAGATGGCCCAAGTGCTTGGGCCCCTGCACCCGCATGGGAGACCCGAAAGAAGCTCCGTGCTCCTAGCTTCAGATAGCGTAGCTCCGGCTGTCGCAGCAATCTGGGGAGTGAGCCATCGGATGGAAGACCTCTCTCTCTCTGTCTCTACCTCTCCTCTCTCTGTGTATCTCTGACTTTCAAATAAATAAATAAATATTTATTAAAAAGGAAAAGAAGCAAACCACTTCCTGGTGAGAATGCAGGAGAACACTATCCTGAGAGAGTAGGACATCTTAAGAGAATGTGCAATGTAGGCTCAGGGTATCTGTCCTGGGTTGAATTGTGCACTCCCAACCTGAATCCATATATCAAAATCCCAACCTCCCCAGTATGTGAGAGTGTGATTTTAATTGGAAATAGAGTCTTAACAGAGTCTTTATCAATCAAATTAAAATGAAGTCAATAGGGTAGGCTCTAATTCAATAAATTTGATGTCCTTGCAAAAAGGGGAAATTTTTACAAAAAGCAACACACAGAGAAAAGACAACATGAGGGTACAAGTGTAGAGAGCACATGGACAGAAACCTGGAACTTAAAAACTTCTCTCAAAGTGCTCAGAAGAAACCAGCGTTATACACCTTGACTTTGGAATTCTAGCTTCCAGAACATTACAAATGTCTGCTGTTTAAATCATCGTGTGGTATTCTTTTTACGGCAGCCTTGGCAAACTGATAGAGTATCTTTCCTTCCTTCTGTTTCAAAAATGGAGTAGATTGTATCTCCCAGCGATTTAGTCATGCACTACAACTTCCAGGGTACCAAATCACGTTCTAATATTCTGAAAGAATTCAATAAGCTTCGTCATGATCATTTCTATAACAGGAGGTTCAGTAAAGGTCTCAATCAAAGCAGATGTGGAGATGTCAGAGAAAGGCTAAGATAGCTAGAGTATGAAGTCAAGAGAAAAGAAGATCAAACACTGAATCACAATCAGTTCAAAAGAAAGAATGGAAGTTCCATAATGAAAAATGACCATTAAGAACAGAGTGAAATATCAGTACATTAGGATTTAGAGACATCCATTTGCATGGCTCCTTAATAACTTAAATATAACACATTTTTATTTATTTTACAAGGTTATTTTTCATTCCAAAAGTATATCAATCATTGCAACGTTCTACATTACTTCATACACCATTTGAAATAGGAGAAGCTGTACAGCCCAGTACTTAAAGCCACAGACGCAGAAGCCTAAGAGAAATCTCCTGGTGCTAACATTCACAGTTTGATTTGTAAAAACATTCAGCTGCACAAAAAACTTAAGACAAAATCATTTAAATTAGGAGGCTATTCTAAAGATTAAATTTGGGAGTTTTTTACAAAGTATTTAGAAAAACTTGGCAAACGATAAATGCTATAAAATGTTAAATCAATTAAATATAAATTAAAAAGAAAATAAGAGTTAAGATCTGCCAATGTGATGTTATATATATTGGACAAAGTTCAAATTTTTCTCTAGTCTTATTCCATTTGCTAACTTGAAGTCTGTGAGAAATTTAAATAATTTTTGAAAGCAGGTCGTGTTTCGCCTTTGAAATTCAATATGAAAGTATTAGACTTTATCCCAACATTAATTACATTTGTATAGCACCAAACTATAGGATGTTGATTTTTTTCAAAGTAATTATGTAGGAAGATGGCCATCTTTTCTCAGGAGTGGTCAGTTAGAAAATTCAAATATATTTGGAACAAGTCATGATTTCATAGTGCTATGCTATT
Organism: Oryctolagus cuniculus; assembly: GCF_051225735.1. Taxonomy (NCBI): domain Eukaryota; kingdom Metazoa; phylum Chordata; class Mammalia; order Lagomorpha; family Leporidae; genus Oryctolagus; species Oryctolagus cuniculus. The sequence continues at coordinate 155,581,709 of NC_142869.1, forward strand.
TTTTTCTATATAAAAATTTCAGCTCTATCATTAATAAAGTAACTGATTATTAAAAGGTGATTTGTTTAATAGATATTAGGTACATTTTCTTAGTATGCAGATCATATAAATCCTTCTGTTTGTTGTACAGATACGGCTAATTGGGATTCAAGTGATTATAAGCATATGGTTTTTTGGGAGGAGTGCATACCAAAGTGTTGACAAACATTTCAAAGAGATTTTATGGGCTTCCATCTCATAATGCAATCAGCTACAGATTATTTTTCTTTCATTAACCCATAATACAGAGACACAATTTAGTTTGGGTCCAATTACTATTAAATCATTATGACTTGCATCTGTTTTCCATAGAAGTTCTGGAAAGACCCTGAACGAAAGCAGAGAATTCTTTCTTTCCTTTGGTTTTCATTCACAGAGTGATATTTAATAGTAACTGTACTGCTGCTGGTTTCTATGGGAATAATATGTTTTCACAAAAAGTGTAAATACACAGAAGGACATTGAGTCTAAGACGTTTTCTTCAGCTGCAATAAGATGTTTGTCAAGCAAAATGGATTTTTGCCTGTACTTACAAGATATTTCACCAGGAATTCCTACTAGGCTCTATTCTTTATCCCTATTAGTTTTCACAAAATTTCATTTTTGTTCAGTTCTTTGATTTCATGTTCTCTTATCCTCAACTTAACTTTTCTCTCCAGAAAGTATAAATTTTAAGGTAATATGCTGCTCCTTCTACATTGTGTTTTCAAAACTCAACTAGTGTTTTCAATGAGAACATCAAAGGAAAACATTCCAACTAGCTGTTTTTTAACACATCATCAAAATAGTGAAGTTGAGATTGTTCACATTTTGTGTTGACCACATATATGCCATGACATAGGCAAAAATTATATGAATATTTATTTTAGTTGACTAACTTGCTTAGTTTGATACTGTTTTATAGTTGATACTATACTTCTTACACTTTATTCCATAGTCTTCATCTAAGCACACTCTGGGTTTACTCAACTTGATTCAAGGTAAATAAAAGTCTAGTGTTCTCCACTGGTGAATCTGGTTTTGGTATCAATGGACTCTCCTTATAAAATATAGTTTAATTCAGAAACATATTTTATTCCTTAAGGCCTGGATATTAAAAAGTTAGAAGACAATTAAGAGGATTTATGATTTCCATGCACCTTTTATAATGCAACAATGTACCTATCCCACTGAAATGGATTGTAGACATACTCACTTCCTAGGAAACTCGGGTAGTAGTAATTATTTCTCTTATGGGGAAGTAACTCGGCATGATTTTACAGCTTTTGTAATGGGCAAATAAGCCACACAAATGAACTACAGGTTTTGCTCTGCTTTGAAGTCCTGTTATCTGATCATCAGATTAAGTTTATTAAGTTTTCAACTCTTTTCCACATGGGGTCTGAGGGAAAGAAATTATCAAAATGTGGTTATTCAAAAATAACTGGTAGTATTAGTAAATGAATCGGTCAACAACTTATCTAAGATTTTAATACTCTTGTTATTACATATTTTGGTTTTATGCTCATATACGCAGATATTAATGCAATAATAATGCTTGCTAAATTTCTCACTATCTAAACTTTATATAGTACAATATGTCATTCATTTATTTATGTATTTATTTATTTATTTGTTGGTCTTTAATGATTTATCAAAAATGGATTGATCAGTGCAATAATTTTATAATCACTTGCAATGGTATTGTTAGTCACTCATGTTTTTTAAAAATTCATGTAATTATTAAATCTCTCTGGCAAAGAGAAACTATTCTGTATAACACTGCAAATTATACCAGCTGAGCTTTGATGCTATACAAATGCAATCTCTGAGTAGGTTGAAATCCCACCTGCTGTGGGAGCACAATACTAGATATGAAAGCTGTTCTGAAATTCTAAAGATGAACAAACATGAAAAAACATGAACTATCAGCAAAAGAGGAATTGAACAAAGCAGAATTCTCTTTTCCCAAAGAAATTTGAATTCAATAATTCAGTGGCTTATATGACTATTGATACATAGATATTTTAAGCAATAAATAATTTAGAACAATAAAACATTCAATTAGTCATAGTCACATAACTAAATGAATTTTCCTAGTCTTAAAACTGCTATTCTGAAATGTATAAACCTATCAATTTAAGTCTAATCATAAAATCTTCTGGTCTTTTTTATGATCTCAAATGTAGTACAGAATTTATTGTCTCACAAAATAATTGAAAGCCATAGGGACAGTAAATCACAGATTTATAAAGGAGCAAACATGCCCAGTATAGGCAGTAAATTGAATGTTATCATGAAAAATTAATGATCAACAATTAATAACATAGATATCTACCATTAGCATTTTGAAAATAGAGATTTTGTTTCTATAATGAATACCCATAGTATTTTGTAGAATAATAATATGGCCAAAATATAGGAACAATGGGTTGTAACAGGATATAGGTGTATTTAGGTCCTATAGATAGAAGCAAAAGGAAGATTGAGTAGTATAGATAGCTATAGCCTCATTGTCTTACTCTGAATAATAAATGCAGTGATATACAAAACAAAATATATGTATATTAAAAGCTAGATAAATTTCAATGAAAGTGGAAATCACAACACAGATTAAACAGAACAGAATAATGAAAAAGATAATAGGTATATTTTGATCAGCTCTGTCAACCATGGATAAATGTTTGGAATGTTGCTGTAGAATCTCCAAGCAATTCCATGTTCTTACCTACTCAGCAAACTACAATCAAGCAGAGCTGAGACCTGTTCCCAATGCGCCAAGATAATTTTGGGCTCCAAGTTCTACCATTACACCAGGAATGCTCTCCCATAGTTGTGATTCTGAAACATCTCAAGACTAGCTGCATGATCATCACCAGGGGATTTTTTAGAAATGCAAATTTGTGGGCCCACTTCAACCTACCAAATGAAAATTCTGATACTGGGCACAGGCAATTTGTGCCTTAATAAGGCGTCTAAGTGAATAGATGGAGCTGAAATTTGAGAATCACTTACTAGAGCATGGCATTAATTTCTACAGCCTTCAAATTTAAGAGTAGGTCACCATAATATATCAATTTTCTATCCATTTATGCAAAAACTAGTATATTTAGCTTTTCCTAATATATGCAACTGTTTTGATTCATGCTGAATGTTTCTTGCTCCAGTAGGATAGGATCATTATCCATTTAATTGAACAGAAAAAAATAAAAATATGTAGCAAATGGTCATGTTCTCAAAGCAAATAAAGAATGGTAAAGAAGTAGTTAGAAAAAAAACACATAAAAATTGAAGGTAATAAAATCATGATCTTGCAAATGAGGAAATACAAAAGTTGCTAGCTTATATTTGTATGTATGTGTGAGTGACTGAAAAATTAGGAGAATACATTCAGGCAAAGCGTCTTTTTCTCTTGAACATATATAGTCAATAGAACATAAACTATACCTTCCCAAAGACAATTTGATTTGTTGCTTTTGTTCTTTCAATTATTGTACATTTCAAACTTAGTCTTATGATTTCAAGCCATGATTTTTCTATTCACTAGAGTGCGATCCCAGAAATCCTTGAGCCTTTATTTTGCGCATGAAAACTGAGAAGAAAATTATTACTTTGGATGCCTTGGGGACTACACATGAACAATGTATACAATGTATGTAGTGATTTTTCCTCCCAACATCCCTCCTGCCTGCACTCCCACCCTTCTTCCTCCTCTCTCTCTTATTCCCACTCTTAATTTTTAAAAAAATTATTTTCAGTTTCTTTTATACTCATAGGATTAACCCTACAGTAAGTAATGAGTTCAATAAATGGTATGAAGACAAAGAAACACTGCTCGTCAACAGTAGAGATAAGGGCTGTAACAATCATCACATCTCAAAATGTCAATTTCACTCAAGTACATTACATTTTAGATACTCTATTAGTTACCACAGATCAAGGAAACATACCGTATTTGTCTTCTTGGGACTGGCTAATTTCACTAAGATGAAATGTTTTCCAGTTGCATCCATTCTGTTGCAAAAGATAGGATTTCAATTTTTATTGCTGAGTAGTATTCCATAGTGTATATATATATATATATATACCATCATTTATTTATCCAGATTTTAGTTAATAGATCTTTGGTTTGATTCCATATCTTAGCTGTTGTGAATTGAGCTGCAATACACATGGAGATACAGATAACTCTTTCATATACTGATTTAATTTCCTTTGGGTAAATTCCCAGTAGTGGGATGGCTGGGGCATATGGGGCATATGATATGTCTATATTTAGCTTTCTTAGGTATCTCCATCCAGTCTTCCACAACGGCTGAACCAGCTCAGATTCCCAGCAACAGTGGATTAGGATACCTTTTTCCACACATCCTTGCCAGCATTTATTGCTTATTTATTGATTGATTCCTGTATGAGAGCCATTCTAACTGAGGTGAGTAGAAACCTCATTGTGTTTTGGATTTTCATTTCACTGATGGATAGTGATCCTGCATAGTTTTTCATGTGTCTATTGGCCATTTAAATTTCCTCTCTTTTTTTTTCTTTTATTATTTTTTGACAGGCAGAGTGGACAGTGAGAGAGAGAGAGAGACAGAGAGAAAGGTCTCCCTTTGCATTGGTTCACCCTCCAGTGGCCACCGCAGCCAGCACGCTGCGGCCAGCGTGCTGCTGCCAGGAGCCAGGTGCTTCTCCTGGTCTCCCATGCGGGTGCAGGGCCCAAGGACTTGGGCCATCCTCCACTGCACTCCTGGGCCACAGCGAGAGCTGGCCTGCAAGAGGAGCAACTGGGATAGAATCGGCACCCCAGCTGGGACTAGAACCCCGGGTGCCAGCGCCGCAGGTGGAGGATTAGCCTATTGAGCCGCGGCGCCGGCCATCATTCACTTATTTCATTCCAAGATATTTACTCAAGCAAAATTAATACATATACTCATAAAATGTCTTTTACGTGAATGTCTATAGAAATTATATTTGCATTATAAAAATTGTAAACAACCAAATACTCATCACATGTCAAAGGATCACTTATACTTCAGTAAAGACATTTAATAAAACATGCAAAGAGATGTGAGGTAATAACAATCAGAAGAGGTAGTAAGATCAATTCCATTTACAATAGGAACAAAAATCAAATACCTTGCAATAAACTTAATCAAGGATGCCAAGGATCTCTATGGTGAAAATTACAAAGAGTTAAAAAAATGGAAAAACAAAAATGAAAAAGCTTTCCATGTTCATGGATTGGAAGAATTAATATCAACAGATGTCCAACTAATGAATCTGATTTAGAAAAAAGATGCTAAAATTCACATGGAAACACAAGAGACATCTAATGGATAAAGCAATCTTACACAACAAAGCAAGCCATAGGCATCAAAATATCAGATTTTGAGACATACTACAAAGCATGTATAATCAAAACAGCCTGGTAATAGCAAAAAAAAAAAAAAATGAAAAACAAACAAACAAACAAAAAACAAAACAAAACAAACAAAAAAAAAACAGAAGTGAAGACCAAAGAAACAGAATAGAAATTCCAGAAATCAATTACTGAATCTACAACCAACTTATCTTTGACAAAAGAGCTATAATCAATCACTAAAGCAAGGACAGTTTCTTCAACAAATACTGGTGGGAAAACTGAATCTCCACATGCAGAACTATAAAATAAGACCCCTACCTTAAACCTTACAAAAAAACACATTAAATGGATCAAAAACCTAAATTTATGACCTGATACCATTTAATTACTGGAGAACATTGGGGAAAGCCTATAAGACATTGGCATAAGCAAAGACTTCTTCAAAAAGACCACAGAAGCACAATCAAAGCCAAAATTGACAAATGGGATTGCATCAAGCTGAGAACTTCTGTACTGCAAAAGAAACAGTCAGCAAAATGAAAAGGCAAAAGACAAAATGGAAGAAAATATTTACAAACTATGAAACTGATAAAGGATTAATATCCAGAATCTTTAAAGAGCTCAATCAAGTCAACAACAAGAAAACAAACAATCCAGTTAAGAGATGGGCAAAGGACATGAACAGGCATCTCTCCAAGAGAGGAAATTCAGGCCAGCACCATGGCTCAATAGGCTAATCCTCCACCTGCAGCACTGGCACCAGGGTTCTAGTCCTGGTCGGGGCACCAGATTCTGTCCCGGTTGCCCCTCTTCCAGGCCCGCTCTCTGCTATGGCCTGGGAGTGCAGTGGAAGATGGCCCAAGTCCTTGGGCCCTGCACCCGCATGGGAGACCAGGAGAAGCACCTGGCTCCTGGCTTTGGATCAGCGCGGTGCGCCAGCTGCAGCGTGCTGGCTGCGGTGGCCATTGGAGGGTGAACCAACGGGAAAGGAAGACCTTTCTCTCTGTCTCTCTCTCTGTGTCCACTCTGCCTGTTGAAAAGAAAAGAAAAGAAAAGAAAAGAAAAGAAAAGAAAAGAAAAGAAAAGAAAAGAAAAGAAAAGAAAAGAAAAGAAAAGAAAAGAAGGAAGAAGTGAATGATAATCTAAGTCCATTTTAAACTTTCAAAATAACCAAATTGTTTTCCAAAATAGTTTTACCATTTTGCATTCCCAACAGCTGTGCTCCACATCTTCACAACACTTGTAGTCAGTGCTTTTAAGAGGTAATAATATAGTGAAATTTCAATTTGGATTTCAATTTTGGACTTCCCTAATGATTAATGCATTGCACATTTTACTTATGATTATTTGCTGTCTATGAGGATCTTCAAAAATCTATTCAAATCATTCACCTATTTTAATTGCATTTTTATTATTGTTTGGTAGTTTAAGAATTTTTTGGAACAAATTCATTGTCAGATACTGGTTTGAAATTTCTCCTAGTCTGTAAGTGATGTTTCATTCTTTTAGAAGTGTATTTTAGTTTACAAAATTTGAATTTGTTGATTTTTAGTTTATACATGATGTATGTTATCTGAAAAATTATCTAACCTATGATTGTATGGTTTCTTTAGATATTTCTTTTACTTTTTCAGGCTTGTACATGTCTGAACTATAGTTGTTGAGAGATCAAGGGCTCTCAAATTCATTGCCTGGGTCTATGAAAAACGGATCTGAAACAGAAAGTGTAGGCTGATTCATCACCCAAGGCAAAAATCTTCGTAAATTTCAAGTGGCAGCTTGGAGTCTGATAATGTTGAATAAGAAATTCATACTCATACTCAGGGGAATTTTTCTATTTAATTATGTCCATCAACTTCACAGAATCATACTCCAACCAAATGAAGAAATATCCAAAAACTCTTGATGTTAAGTGCATATATGTATATGATTACATCAAAACTGGAAAAAAAAAGTACTAATATAGAAATGATGGTAGTATGATTAAATATTTGTCCTTTGGATTGACTATTATAGCTCAGCAATTATGCCACGGCTTGGGATACTCACATCTCATATCGGAGTGCCTGTTCTAGTCCTGGCAACTTTACTTCCAATCCAGCTCTCTATTTGGGCAGGAGTGAGACAGCAGATCATGACTCAAGTGCTGGAGTCCCTGCCACCTATGTGAGAGACCCAGATGGAGTCCTATACTTATGGCTTCTGCCTGCCCCAACCCAGGCTGCTGTGGTCATTTGGGGAATGGAAGATTCTCTCTGCCCCCCCTGCCTCTCGTTCGCCCGCTCTCTCAAGCTCTCTCTCTCCTCTCTCTGCCTCTCTTCTTTTCTCTCCATCACTCTGCCTTTTGAATAAATGAATAAATATATCTTTTCAAAATTGTAAGTACTTTGCACTCTGAGAATTAAATAAGAAAAAAATAGGTAAGGTACTTAATAAAATGTCTCATAATACAATTACTCAGTATTATTTTATCATTATAATTATAATGGTCAGTAATAATAGAAAATAGTTGCACAGTAATTACTGTGTCAGGTGCATTTCAGGTATTTTATTTTATACATTAATTAATTTAATTCAAAAAACTCTGTAACAATTGACTCTTTTAATCTCCATATTTCACATTTGAGAAAACTGGGGTTTAGAAGGATTTATTCACTGTAGAATAATAGGCAGTCTGATTTCAGAGTCCACACTCTAATCCCCTCCACTATTACACTTTTAAACAGATCAAGAATTATCAAAATCTATCTCATAAGTGGGCTTGGTAATAGATTTTCATTGCAGTTCCACATTTATTTGAAAATACTGATATGCTAGAAACTGTACTAAGCAACCTTGAGATCTTCAAGGTGATAGAGATTACTTCTTGGCCTTATATGTCATATAACAAAGCATAAAATTGAGGAGAAAATTAACCAATTTTCTCATGAAATAGCAATATCATAACATTTTGTTTTCAGTCATGTGCTTAATAGTATAAGGCTCAATGGAAATTTACAAATTTTATGGTTGCTTGTTTGACCAACTATCTGAAATGATGTATATCTTGAGCCCAAATATTTGCTTAGTATAAATTTTATCCTGAAGTTCCTTGAATAAAAATACATCAACATGTTTCTCTTAATATCACTTCATGATTATATTTTCCCATGTCCTTCCTAATCTATTACAGAAATGGAATCCATTTGTATGACCCAGTGCTATGAGTATTTCTTCTGGTTTTCACCAAAATTAATTGTGTCAGAATCTCCTGAACTGAACACATTGTTGATTCTTATTGACATTTTTTGTGTATGTGTTACAATTCTGGTGAGAATATATAGAACTAATTTAGGTCGGTATTCCCAAATTGCATTTGAATCTTTAGTATCATATACTCCTTTTGCAGTTCTAATCCTATCATTGTTACAGACATTTATTTTATTTCATTTCATTGACTCACCACTGAACTCTTCTAAGAAAGCCACATGTAAAGCGTATGCAAAATATCAAAAACAAAATCAAAACAAACACCAAAACTCCTTCCCAGAATCATATACATTCTCATAAAAATGGAGTTGGTCTGAAAAAAAATTATTAATAGAGTACAGAATAGCCAACATACCAAGGAAAGTTAGTTATTTATAATTCATATAATGGACAGAGAAATAAGCACATGGAGCAAAAAGTCTGTTGCAACTTCCAAACAGATGTTGCAGAATAATTGTGCACAAGAAGTCTTTACTTTTTAATTTTATTGACTCAATAAAATATATATACATAGAAAGACACATAGAACCTACTAGAAGAAACTGCATTTTGTTTGAATTTTCGTCTGTACACAATTTTATAACAAAGAATTCACATGCTATTTAATCATTATGGATATTAATAATATTAAGTTTTAATTAAAATAAATTAAATTATCAAATTATTGAATATCTACACTATGTGGGAGAGTCATTTGACCTATGGGGGAGCCATTTTACCTAGTGGTTAAGATGCCTACATTCCATGTTGAGGTCCCTGGGTTCCAGTTTTACCTTTGCTACCTTAGGTGTCAAAGGCTCCCCCTCTGATTCGAATTTCCCATTAATGCACATCTTTTTTTTTTTTTTTTTTTTTTTTTTTTTTTTTTTTTTTTTTGACAGGCAGAGTTAGACAGTGAGAGAGAGAGAGAAAGGTCTTCTTTTCCCGGTGGTTCACCCCTCAATGGCCGCTGCGGCCAGCACACCACGCTGATCCGAAGCCAGGAGCCAGGTGCTTCTTCCTGGTCTTCCATGCGGGTGCAGGGCCCAAGCACTTGGGCCATCCTCCACTGCACTCCCGGGCCACAGCAGAGAGCTGGACAGGAAGAGGAGCAACTGGGACAGAATCCGGTGCCCTGATCGGGACTAGAACCCGGTGTGCCGGCACCACAAGCGGAGGATTAGCCGGCCCCATTAATGCACATCTTTTGAGGCAGCAGATGATGGCTCATGTACTTCGGTTCCTGGCATCCCTGTGGGAGATCCAGATTGATTTCAAGACTCCTGGCTTCTGCCTATCCCAGCTGTAGCTTCTGTGGGCATTTTAGGAATAAACCAGTAGACAGGAATTCGTTCTCTGCTTCTCTGTCTCTCTGCTTTTTAAATAAAATGAAAAAAAATTGGTTTGCTTCATATATTACTGACCATATGTCATTATGTATTTATATGTTTATATAAGTAAATATATATTGATAACATTGAACCTATTAATATTCACTGCAATATTAATTGCTATATATATGCATCACAATTTAAATACCCTTGACAATGCACTTCCAGGAAACAATGCCATTCTCAAATGTAATCAAAATATTATTATCAAAATAAGGAAGCTATTATAAATAAAAATGTATTGTTTTTATTAATAAAATCTATCATTTTATCTATTATAAGGAAATAATAAATTTCAGCTACTTGATTCCCTAACTTATTTTATAACTAAATAAATACAGATTCAAATAGTAGAAATCAGAAATCTAACAAAGGTCCACATGCCATATTTAGTTGTCATGTCTTTCTGACTTTATGTTGTCTTTTTTCATCATTTTGTCTTTTTTGAAGAGCCCATGACAGCGTAGCATATCATTCATATTTGGTTGTGTCATATAAATGAAAAATAAGAATTATGTGTTTTGGTCAGGGATGCCACAAAAGTAATACTATATACTTCTCAATATAAAATATCAACTTTCATATTATTCTACTTGTTTCATAAGTAATAAAAGTTAACTTTGATCACGTTTGATCACAAAGTAAGTTCTGCCATGTTTCTCTGGTGTAATGTTACAATTTTCCATTTTCAATTAAAAAGACTTCTATGGGAAATACATTGTAGCTACATAGATAGCCTATTTCTCAACTAACTGTATCCCTTTGGATTTAACAGGTATAAATTATTTTTGCTTTAATCAATTATTAATATGAACATTGAAAATATATCTAATTTTACCCACATGTCTACATTTATTAGAAGGAACTCTATCATAAATTGTGATGTCCTTCTCATTCATTTATTTACTAATATCAGTGTTACCTAATAGAATCTTATTTTTTAAGTATTATCATAAGTTAATTATCTTAAGTTCCACCTATAAAAATTGGTACAGAAGGAGTAGCTGAAAGTTAGTATGCATGTCAATTTGCAGCCACCATTTTTGAGTGTTTTGTTTTGTTTTGTTTTGTTTTGTTTCTGGCACAACAAGATATTCCAGGCTTACTTGGGATGCTCTTTTCTCTAAATGTGTGATCTCCCACATTGAACCTTAGATTCTTTCAGTGGAAAATGATATAAAAATAAGATTTGCCTCTTGTTGTGCTTATTGATAAATGAATATTTCTACTCACTGCCTTTCAATGCACAAAACTAAAACAATTTATTTGTAACTGTGCCTATACATTAACATCATTTCACTTTATGTATCTGCAATAGGAATAGGCATAGTCTTCACTTTTTCAGCAACACACGGTTCATTTTAGGCTTTCTTCTTCTTAAATGTGTTCATTCTTCAACATTGAGAAACTGGGTAACACATTTATAAATTTGCTAACATATTCCACTGTGAAATTCACTATTTAAAGTTAAATATTATTTGCAAATTATCTGCTTTATAGAGCGGTTATATATACTGCTCCATTCAGGGGCCAACATTGTGGCATAGTGGGTAAAACCACCGCCTGTGACACTGGCATCCCATATGCATACCCATTCAAGTCCCAGGTGTTCCATTTCCCATGAACTCCCTGCTAATGTGCCTGGTAAAGCAGTGGAAAATGACCCAAGTACATGGGTACCTGCACCCATTTGGGAGACCCAAAAGTACCTCCCAGCCATTATTTCACTTTTATTTGTTTTACCAATTTTATTATCCACACTTTTAGTGCTTATCAAAATCTACCATATTAAAATTTTTATCCTATGTTAAAAGGAGATATTCACGAATTTTTATTTCTTTTCTAAACATAATTGGCATAATTATTAATAGTAACATTGTAATTCTACCATCTGAATCTGATTCCAATTTTTAATTGTATTTTAAAAATTTAAATTTTAAGCTTAAATTTAAAAATTTAAATTCCCCTGAATTTAGAGTATGCGTTGATATTCTGCATAGCTATTTATATTTGGCTATTTTTCTCATTTTATTTAAGCATTATTGGTGGAGTAATTTAATATATTATATAAAGTTGTCCTTTCTTATGAAGGTCCTCTCTTGGTCAAAATTCTGGTGATTGTAAAAGCCCAGTTCCAATAAAAGTCTGGTCTAAATCTCCTGGAAACTCTGAAGATTATAGCATGATTTAATGTTTATATTGTTCTTGTCTACTGCAAGTTCACTCTAACATGGTAGCTCCTTATATCTTCAGCTTATTATGATGACAGATCCAGTCAATTTTGGAAACTAAAAAGGAAGTTTTTTTTTTTTTTTGACACAACCCCATTCTTCCACTCAACAAATTAACCACCCAATAAGCATATCCTATTTTCTTTTATATCCTGAATATCATTTTCCTTTACCTGTGACATTGTAATTCCTTATTTTCTTCTCAACTCCTTTATGCTTGGAATATTTTAAAATGTGGCTAATATACTCTATTTAAAAGAGTATTCGAACACTAAAAATCTCCTTTGAAGATATTTATGCCATTATCCTTTTTGAAATTTCTTATATGAGAGGGAACTCAAAAAGAGTTCTAGTCTGATTTTGATCCATGTTGCCTTTCTATATTGCGTATAATTCTAGAATATTCATTAAACAATTATTAACTCTGAATTTCTTTTTGGATGCTTTAATACCTCTCTTAAATAAAATTTGAGTTGAAGCCAACCACTCCCATCTTGATAATCTCTGTAACCTTTTTGCTATTATTCAGCAGGTGGCTATGATCAAAAAAGAAAAAAATTTTAGGGTTCTTTTCAAAACATACTTCCTCTTAGCCTCTTAAGAATGTCAAATATCAGCTCATGTTTATGGTAAAGATGAATTAGAATCCTGAGTTCAAAGAATAGTTAAGTATTTTCTAAGAATCTTCATCGATTTCTCTTGCTCTTCTACATTTATTTACGTATCTAGTATTTTTTCATAGTCTAATTTCAAAATCACATAGGACATAAAACTAATGCATTTTCCTCAGAAGGTCAGAGGTTGTGAAACTGAAGTAATGCATTTGACACTACAAGAACATGAAGAAGTATACTGTACACCAATATGTAATACTTTCTAGAGTAATTATTTCAATGTGGTATGTATGTCATGTGTGATTAAAGTATGTTCTGTAATAGCACCATACTTAATTGTGAAAGTTATGTTGGTTGACATACTTGTATGTTTTAGGTAACGGAGCCATCACTATAATAACATTTATGGCCCTTTGTGAGAATATTTATTTCCATTTCATAGACAGTTGAACATTTCTTCCATATTATTCACTGATAGAAAAGTAAGATGCGAGCCAGCTTTTGGCATGGAGGTAAGACACCACTTGGGACACATGCAGTCCCGGATCCACTCCTGATTCCAGTTTCTTGCCAAGGTGTACAATGGGAAGTTACTCAAGTAACCAGATCCCTGTCACCCATATGAGTGATATGAATTGTGATCTCAGATCCTGGCTTCAGCCAGACCCAGCTCTAGCTATAGGGTTCATTTGAGAAGTGAAGCAGTAGATGGTCTCTCTCTCTCTCTCTCTCTCTCTCTCTCTCTCTCAAATAAGTTGAATAAGGAAAAGTAAGATGATTCACTAAACATGAAAAGAAGCAACACATGTTTTCTGAAGTTAACTCCCAATTCCTTATCAAATGCTTGTGGGGGATAACTCAGACATAGCTAAGCAATCTCCACTCTGGGTCTTTCCAAAATTCTGTAAAATACATGTTCAATGTTTCAGTTGATGCACTTTTTGAGCATCTTCCATTCACGAGTATCTCTAAACCTCAAATATTTGTGAAGTTAGGGTTCAAGTCTTAATTGTCTACCCCACATGCTCCAATGATTCATTTCAGTCTAATCTTCTTCTTTAGATTAACTTTGTTCTACCCATTCAATTCCCACTTGTCACCTATTTTCATTCCATGTTACTTACTTCTTGAATAACCTCAATATCTCATTCAATCTTCCCAGTCCAGCACAGAGCTATTTGTAGCATTTTTTAAAGATTTATTTTATTAATTTGAAAGACAGAGTTACAGAGAGAGAGGTCTTCCATCCAGTGGTTCACTCCCCAGATAGCAACAGTGGCTGGAGCTGGGCCAATCCGAAGCCAGGAGCGAAGAGCTTCTTCCAGGTCTCCCATGTGGCTGCAGGGGCCCAAGGAATTGGGCCATCTTTCACTGCTATCCCAGTCCACAGCAGATAGGCTGATCGGAAGAGGAGCAGCCAGGACTAGAACCGGCGCCCATATGGGATGCCTGCAATTCAGGCCAGGGCTTTAACCTGCTGCGCCACAGCACCAGCCCCATTTGTGGCATTTTTGTAGGCAAAACTTTCAACCATCTTCCAGCTGCCAAACAGTGACTCTAATCTCTGTTTTTATTCTTCTATATACCATAAATTCAAATACTACCTATTCTCTACCATAAAATATTGATATAAAATATTGGTGTATGTGATAAATCAATTTTCTTATGAAGATAATTTGGCTTTCTAAGAAAACCAATATGTTTTGAACTACTGGAGTATACAGCAATTTGCTTCTGGATATCTGACTAATGAAAGATTATTATAGCTTTCTAGTTTACTGGCAACATGTGCATTAAATGTACTTAGGAACATTTTAAGAAATTTTGAAATTATGCTCTGCAAGAAAACTCTAGGAATTCTGCCAAATATTCCATGATTTGGCTGATATTCAAGAAAAACTTATGGGACACAATTTTATTATCCCATTCTATATGACATCGATTTGCCTTTGAACCAAACTAAAGTCCATTACTCCATAACTCAAGTTAATGGGCATATAGATGGAAAATTTCCTTACCACAGCAGTATTTCCCTCAATATTTTTTATTTATTAAATTTAGTGGATGCTCAAAATCAATCAGTTTCTGCGAATATGTCAAAGGGTAATAAGGAACTATACTGAAATGTGTATATCATTATAAATCCAACCTTAAATGGAACATCAAGGGGGATTGCCACATAATATAGGGCACATAATTTTGATCTTGCTTGCCTGAACTTGTGTATATTTTAATTTCCTAAGAAAATAATTTGTTCAAAAATTTCAGTGACTTTTAAATGCAGTGATGATAAATAGCTATTAAACTAAGAGGTGGCTGAAAGCCTTAATATAGCACTTCATATGCACATATAGTCAGTTATGATTTTTTTGTTTATGATGTAACTATTTTTCAAAGCACTCATGGATGAACACACTTAACAAAGAAATAAATTTAATCCTTGATAGCTAAACAATGCTGACAATGATTGAGAGCTATAAAATGGCTCCTCTCCCTCAAATATGCACCTGTGTCTGTCAAACCACTAATCAAAGCATTGGCTCTGAGAATGAGTTGAATTATATCAGAAGACAATCACATCTGCTATTGCAAAGGATGAGTAAAGAGTCCGACTGCAGACTGACTAATCAACCTCTAAGTGATCTTCCTAAGGTCCAATTTTTCATAAGTACTCTAAATTGCATTTCTTCTATACAGCACACTACTCTATTTTAGCTATCAGAAGATCAAGAAGCTGGAAAAGAAGATAGTCTTTCATTACTAAACATCCCCATGTAATCATCCCATGCATAAGAAGCAGAACACTTATCACTTAAGAAAACTCTGTTGTTTGTCTCCTTCTTTAGCTTCCATGCACAAGTATTTCACTTGTACAGATTTTAAAAAGCATAAAATAATAACCTCGTTCTGTGCTTTATGAAAATGGAATTATAAGATAGAATTTTGTGTCTGGCTTCTTTCACTCAACATTATAATTATGAGAATCAACACTCGTGCCGAATCGTGGGCTTTTTTGTTTATTCTGCTTGCTATGTACATGATATTATGTGGATATGCCATAATCTAATTTGCTTTTCTACCATTCATAACTTTTTTGGATTATTACAAGAAATGTTGCCTAAAGATTCTGATATTTAACCAGATCCTTCTCTATTTATTTCAAACTTCCTTTTGAGCAAGTCTCTCTAGAGGAATTTTTAGACTTACAATAAGCTTTACTAGATATCGACCAACAGTTATTCAAAGTGTTTACACTGACATCAGCAGCATATGAGAATTTAAGTTGCTTTCCCAGGAATCTCAAAGAGGGAGCACCTCAGCATGAGGATTTATGTTATTTCAAGAAAGCATTCTGTCATCATCCTCGTGTCTTCTGAACATGTTTCCTTATTTCTTCTGTAGCTGCTTTTAAGATTTCAATAGTTCTGGTATAAAGTGTGTTGGAGTGATTTCCTTCATGTACTTGCATTTGTGGTTTATTGAAATTTTTCATGCTATGAGTTTAGGGTTTTTGGAGAATTTTGAGAATAGTTGGCCATCAATATTTATGGTAGATTTCTGCTGTCCTTATCCATTGAACTGTTCTTTCTGGAATTCAAATTACATGAGTATCAAAGTGATTAGCTACATCTCATTGATGGGGCACAGTTTGGTTTGTTCTGATCTTTTTTATTCTTTGTTTTGTTTTAAATAGTCTCTATTTATACGTTATATCTAAACTGTTATTCCTTTTTTTCAATATTGTTATATTATACTTTCATACAAGCTTGATGTATCCTTTTTTCATACTTCACCATTGAATTGTTTTAATTGCTGTGCTTCATAATTTTATCAAAGATATTATTTCCAAGTCTAGACTGAGTAACTAATTTGCCTTCTAACCTGAATTTTTTTGCTGCTTCTTTGTATGTTTGATCACTGTGCATCATATGTCTTTAACTTTACATTGTTGCATGCAGGGCTTAAGGATCGTATTCTATAAGTATTTTTGGCATATTTATATGATGCAGTTAAAGACCTGAAAACACTTTGACCCTACTGAAGTGTATTTTTAACCTCAGTTATGCTTAAATCCTAGGTTCAAATGTAGCTTTTAGATCAAGTGTAAATATAGCCTGTAGATTTGTCACCACTGCAGCAAACAACCTTAGAGACCTTTACATGATTTATAGTATGTCAGTATTTTTCTCCGCTCTGCCTATGCTGTGGGAATTTTGTTTTACTGTTTGTGGGAGTGTTTACCTTGGCATTAGGTGTGTGTGTGTGTGTGTGTGTGTGTGTGGTGTGTTAACCACCAAAAACATAGACTGCTCAGTATCTAGCAAAAGACTGTTGTGTTTTTTTTTTTTTTGCTTTTCTGTTTTTTTTTTTACATTTATTGTTTTCTAGGTTAAAATTGCATTACACTCACTCTTCCCACTCTCTTTCATATCTAATGAAATTTTTAGAATTTCTTCTCTTATATGTACATCTTCCATGACCTTGTAAAAGTTACTCATGGCCCGTCACCTTGGATATTTTACTATAGAATGTTTTTAATATTATAGAGTATAAAATATCATATATAATGTATGAGTATTAAAAGGAAGAAAATTCACAAATTCTTAAACAAATGCTATAAAGATTTCCTCAATCCCGTTTTTTTTTTTTTTACTTTTATTTAATGAATATAAATTTCCAAAGTACAGCTTATGGATTACAATGGCTTCCCCCCCATAATGTCCCTCCCACTCGCAACCCTCCCCTTTCCCACTCCTCTCCCCTTCCATTCACATCAAGATTCATTTTCAATTCTCTTTATATACAGAAGATCAGTTTAGCATACATTAAGTAAAGATTTCAACAGTTTGCTCCCGCACAGAAACATAAAGTGAAAAATACTGTTTGAGTACTAGTTATAGCATTAAATCTCAATGTACAGCACACTAAGGACAGAGATCCTACATGAGGAGCAAGTGCACTCAATCCCGTTTTGAAATCTCTCTGTGATTTCTATAGAAACATCCTTTATACCAATCATGCCATTCTTAAGCAACTAAAATGTGATGCTCAGAAGCATCAAACCTTGTCTGCTTTTCTCTGTCTAGTTCTTTCAC
This sequence comes from Oryctolagus cuniculus, assembly GCF_051225735.1. Classification (NCBI taxonomy): domain Eukaryota; kingdom Metazoa; phylum Chordata; class Mammalia; order Lagomorpha; family Leporidae; genus Oryctolagus; species Oryctolagus cuniculus. The sequence continues at coordinate 155,599,649 of NC_142869.1, forward strand.
ATGCAAAAAGATGTTTCTTCATAAGAATTATCTCGTGACTGATGACTCCAATAACTTCTGATGATTTTTGGAAAGTTGAAGTGTATATTTATGAAAATTATTCACCACTTTTGTTGTCCCAATCAAAAGCCTCACTATCACTGCGTCTCAGATTCTGTATTATTTGCTTCAGGTTGTTAAGTCTTTGTATATGAACAACCACTAGCTTTCCGGGATCTCATAAATAATTCCATTTGTTCCACTGCTTTCCCTTCAACCCTCTCAGCCAAACTGTTTTTCAAACACAACTGAAAATATATTTTAGTGAGTCAGTAAACAGCCTCCCCTCCATGACTTAAATTACCACACTTAGGGTAGTTTATGTCCTCCACTGTCTTCTTTATTTTCTCTTTCATTCCTCGCCAGTAATCTGAGAGATCTGTGTAACCCAAAATAGGTTGGGCTTCCAGATAAGTTTTTCTATGGCTTTGGCACCATAAGATACAGAATCTGCTGTGTTAAGTGTTTGAGAAACATTGGCCAAATTATACTTCTGCAACGATATTGAGAAAAACTAGAAACTGTTTCTGAAAGTTATGATAAATCTTTAGACAACTTCAAATCCTTGAATTCAATAATGCAAAATTCAGTACCTGCTCTTCATAATAATCATTTGTACTTTGAGTAAGCTACTGTTTACTCAAATGGAACTTAAAACCAGCAATGAGGTAGAGAGGTTTGAAAGCGAAAATTAAAAGAAATACTTTAAATATTCACATTAATTATAATAATTAGGTACAAAGCTTAGGATCTTAAAATGGTATTATTGTTACCAGCTAATAATTTGTCTGAAAGTCATTAATTGTCAAATTAATAGCAACCCAGATTTTAGAGAAAATCTATTAGAGATAGAAAAAAGTGTTTGTACAAATATAAATATATAAAATTAGTTTTGTCCCATACACTACAAATAACAAATAGCAAAATATTTGAGGAAATAAATTTTATAAGAGGAACCAAAATATTCTTATATATGGACTATGTGCATTAAAAATATCATTGAGACTAATTCTAACTACAAGAGCAATCCCTGCCTTGCTTGTAAGAATGCATTTCTAAATTTGACATCATCTCCAAAATCTTAGTATTTTTATCAAGTTAGATGATGTCATTTCAAGAGATATTTATAATAACCTATATTAATAATCAAGCTTTAATAAATTTTGAAATGTTAATAAATCACTAAGATATTTGTCTTCCTATCAACTATACATCAGATGAAGATAGACTATCAAACTTCCATCTGCAGAGTCAATAATTAACTAAAGTCAACCATCATGGAGATCGTTAAACTATGACAATAGCTTTTCAAATGGCTAAATAATAGCAAAGAGTCATCATAAGAATATTGGCGAATCATACCCAGAAAAACACATTTAACATTATATAACACAGGAATAACACTTGCAGAGGTAGTTCATATCTCTAAATAAACGTCTGTCTTAGAGTAGATATTTTACTCTGAAAACATAGTAGATGACAAAGAAGTCCACAAATTTTCATAACTCCTCCCACCCATAGAAGAAGGAGAAATAGAAACTCATTGTAAGGCAGTCGAAAAAAGAGGACAGGGACCGTCTGAGGTAGCACTAATGAACAGCAAGTCAAGAATGAAGCAAGTGGTGCTATGAGCCCTCTGTTACACTTCGTATTTCAACTTCGGACATAGCATCAAGCTATTCACGGAAATGTGTTGTACCTTTTCATCATTGCAATATTAAAATACAGACTTACAGGACATACTTATAATAAAGCGATAATTACATGAAATAATGAATTCTATGCATGATCAATTTTGAATTTTCCCATGTCAATCTTAGAAGGATTTGACTCTGAAAGATTCACATTGTAAAATTAAAAAAAAAAAAAATGCACAGAAGAAAGACGCCAAGGAGGGTAGAGAAACAAAGTGTCTTTCTTTTCCTCACTTTTATTTTTCTTCATTCTCAGACTTTGGACTAGCACATAGAATATAATCATCTTATTCCCAACTCTCAAGTTCTGTTTTCTAGATGACTAGAGCTAAGAAAACAACCTTTCTGAGAGCATACACAAGATAAAACCAAAAGAACCATTTTTTCTTATGTCCTGTAATCTGAGATCATTTTGATACAACTTACTTGGAAAATGATAGAGTTGGAGAAGATTAATATTGAAAACCAAGCTTGCTTTAGTTAAAAAAAAAAAGAAATCTGAGAAAATTTGTGATTGTGATACGGAAAAGTTGGATTTTTCTTGGCCATTTAATGTACTTTCCTTCATAAACTCTTTGCTTAACTTTGAGGGATGGATACAGCCTGAGACTTTTCATATTCCATCAAAGGAAGCAGTGATATAAAGGCACACTATGACTGGAATATTAAGAAGACAGAGCACAGAAACCTGATTACAAACAGAACATTCAAGGCAGAAGCTACAGACAAGGAAGCAAGCAGGCAAAAATTCCAGCATTGCTTAATGGACTTAGGATTCAGTTCAAAATAAATATATTAGGAAGCTGACAACTAAACCAGAACTTGTGTGTGTGTGTGTGTGTGTGTTCTTAATATTTATTTATTTATTTTAAATGCAGAGAGAGAGAGAAGAGATGCTGACCAGGGCTAGTCCAGGCTGAAGCAAGAGCCCGTGTCACCTGGTCTGTCACATGACTCACAGTGGCCTAAGCAATTGGGCTATCTTTTTTTTTTTATTTTTATTTTTTTGACAGGCAGAGTTAGACAGTGAGAGAGAGAGAGACAAAGAGAAAGGTCTTCCTTCCGTTGGTTCACCCCCCAAATGGCTGCTATAGCCGGCGCGCTGCACTGATCTGAAGCCAGGAGCTTGGTGCTTCCTCCTGGTCTCCCATGCCGGTGCAGGGCCCAAGGACCTGGGCCATCCTCCACTGCCTTCCTGGGCCACAGCAGAGAGCTGGACTGGAAGAGGAACAACCAGGACAGAATCCGGCACCCCAACCGGGACTAGAACCCGGGGTGCCGGCTCCGCAGGCAGAGGATTAGCCTAGTGAGCCACAGCGCTGGCCTTGGGCTATCTTCTACTACATTCCCAGAGCATTTGCAGGTGGCTGGATCAGAAAACATCTAGGACTCAAACTGGCATTCCAATATGGATACTGACATCATATGCACCACCCTAACCCACTGTGCCAACCAGCCCCAAGATGTTATATTTTGATAAAAGTTTAAAGAATCTGTATTTTGTAACCTTGTCTACAGAGTATTTGTACCAAGAAACTTCTTAGTCTAATCCTGCTTGAGAACCAAACAGCAGCTACAGGTTACTGACTGCTGAGGAATACACATTGCTCAGTGGAAGCCATCCATGTATGTATCTCAGGTATGTTCAAGGAGTGGGTATTTGGCACAGCAAATAACATGTCACCTGGGACACCTGCATTCCATTCCCAAGTGCCTGGTTCAAATCTCAGCTCCTCTGCTTTCAACCCAGCTCCCTGCTGTTGCACCTTTTGGTAAACAGCAGGTCATGGATTAAGTAGGTGGCTCCCTGACACACAGCTGGGAGAATTGCATTGAGTTCCTGGCTTAGCATTTGGGGAGTGAACCAGTGTATCCAAACGCTTGCCACTTGCTTTTTCTCCCCTTTTCTCTCATTTTCTTTATCCTTTTCAAATGTTAATTAAAAAAACCAAGATGGCTTAGTACAAATATATACAGGTAATATATGATACAAAACAAAATTAACAACAGAAACAGAAAAAAAGTTTATTACATTTTCAGAGTTGGGATTTCTTTTACTTCTATATTTTTAGAATAGATATGCAGTAAGTTAACAACAATGATGTGATATTCTCATCCTCTCCTCCTCTCAAATCAAAAAACTCCTTGTAGTTTTTTGAGATATTTTTCCCTGAATAAATGTATGATTTTACTGTAAGTTATAAGATATTGTTAACAAATTTGAAGTGAACCTCACCTAAACATACCACATTCAAAACTGGATGTTAAATCTAGATATGAATAGCATAAATCCTTATGGAATCAAATCGAGATTTTATATATGGGATGGCATGTTAATAAGGTCAACCATAAAGCATGGGTTTTCTTCTTATTGCTGTTCATATAGGTCTCCCGTCAGCACCACCCCTGCTTGGGTTTTCTTACATTTTCAGCCCCTTTGATAATAAGGAAGGAGCTTCAGGGTGGGCCATCCATGCAGCTGTGAGCCAAGAAGGCTTCAGCCTTCCTCCGATTAAACTTCCAAAGGGCAGGTAACCGAAGTTGCTCCAACATAAATAAATCTGATGCCACTTCCCAGTGTCTGAAAGAAAATAAAGCTTCTGTTGTTTTCACTGGGTCATTAAGGAGTACACAACAAAGGATATTTTGTAGAAACTGGGAGTAAAGTCAATTGGACAGAAATGTCAGGAGATCAGGAAGACGGATTTCAAGTATTGTTTAAGCAAAGAATCACCATCACATCTAGAATCCTTAGGTAAAAAGATAATGAATTCTTTTATTGATCTAACTGGTGTGAATTGCGTGTCCTGCTACTAACAACTAGAGAGATGTAACTAACAGAAAAATAAAACAGCAAGAGAAGTGGTTGGGTGTAAGTGGTGTTGCTTTGTTGGTGATTAATCTCTTTAGTGACTGAGACTTTCAAGGAGTGACCTATCAAAATAAACTTCTGTACACATCCTGTTACCTATGTTCTCACCCAACGCTTCATCAGTAAATAACTGTTAGCATAGTTCCCAAACACACACAATTCATTTGCTAATTCTCCATGACCTTCTAAAAGGCACAGAGATGTTTTGCCCTCCCCTTCTTACAGGAACTAAATACTCCCTGGGGACAGAGTACTTTTATTTTCCTTTCCCTTTCAGAGAAGACGAAGGATAATGATGTTCTTATTTAAATATTCAATAAATTCAAATGATTAGCCTTTCCACTAAAACAGAACTCTGTTGAACAGGCGCTGTTGAAGACCAATAGCAAACAGCAAGTATCACCACTTTCTGATAGGCTCCTTACAATTGTGACAGCTGACACAGCTACAGCCCAAACTGCAATGCATACCTTTAAAATGCACTGGATTACAATTAAGTGTATAGTGAATGGAGCCTTGATATCTCCAATGTTATAACAAACGGGTTGCAATGAACTCTACATTTTTGGAATTATCCTAGATTCACGAGCAAGAAAGAGTGTATTTTTGTCAGTTCTCTAGTCCTTGGAACTTTATTTAAATAAGAAATAATTTGAAGGAGTACAGAATTCTGGGGTGAGAAAGACAAAGAATTTAAATGACTTGCTTGTTTTAGATCTTCTCTGGAAAAACTAAAATAATATAAATTTAGTTTTTGCATTTTTAGCACTTCTACTGCATTTCTTGTCACACATACAGAAATGTGCACACACAGAGATGGTTTTAAGAGAATTTATCACTTTATTTGCGGGAGGGGGAAGGACTTGCCACATTGATTAGTACACTTAACAATGGGACACTTGCATCATACAGCAGAGTTCCCAGGTTCATGTCCTGACTGCGCTCTGAATTCCAGCTTTCACTGATGTATACCCTAGGAAGCAGCAGATGATAGCTCAAGTAGTTTGGAGCCTATTGCCTTGTGGGATACTTGGATTGAGTTCAAGTCTTCTGGCCTTGGCTTCGCACATCCTAGCCTTTGTTGTCATTGTGGAGTGAACCAGTAGCTGAGAGATTTACTTCTGTCTGTCTTAATCTCTCTCCCACTCCCCATTTCAAATATGTAAAATAAAACGTTTTCAAAAATTATTTATCACTTTAAAGTTACCCATTTCACTAGAACCTACCTCCATATCATGTATTCTGAGTCTTATTTGATTAAGCCTTAAATATTATGTTGTTTATGAAATAAAATCAGAGTTACCAACTGAGAAATCTAGCAAGACAGTAAGTGGCAAGCATGGTGGATGTGAGAGTGCTGGCAGCTTTTTACAGAAGTCTCTCCTGGAGGAGGTCAAAGTTATCAGTGTTGGTCCTGATGCTGTGGTGAATGCTTGAACTGGCATCCCATATCTGAGTACAGGTTCCAGTTCTGGCTGCTCTGCTTCCTATCCAACTTCTTGCTACTATGAGTAGGAAGATGTTCCAAGTACTTTGGGCCATGGTCTCCCATGTGGAAGACCTGGATAGAGTCCCTAACTCCTGGTTTCTCATGGCCATTTATGGAGTGAGTCAACATAGGAAAATCTCAATCTCTCCTTCTCTTTCTCTTCCCCCTCTCTTTTTATCTCTTTCTCTCATTCTGCCTTTCAAACAAAATAAATAAACCTTCTTAAAAAATTGTCAATTACCGCTCTATGATGATGTTTATTGTCCTTTGTTTTTTTTTTTGTTTGTTTGTTTGTTTTGTATTACATTCCAGGACCTTTTTATTGTTTGAAAAACAGAACACCAAAACCAGGCAGAGAAGTCACTAGAAAATGATGGTCATGATTCACTGTTGCTTGTTCTTTGATACTTTATCTTATGAGCATTTATTTTTTAATGATAGGAGACATTCATTTTGATTAACAAATGCAATCCAAATATGAATAAACAAATGTGCCATTTAATATGTTACATGTTTCCTTAAATAGATAAAAGTGTTCAGTGTATACTATAACTTGATCTTGTGAAATTCTTCTTTACCTACAGCTTGCTGCATGAAAGAAATCCTCGGAAAGAAGCCCTACTGATAATGTTAATAGTCTAAATGATGAGAATGGTAAATGGGTTGAAAGCAACTGGTAGAAGTCTTCAGCAATGGTCTGAAGACCATTAGAAAATCGTGCAGATGCAAATCCTGTCAACAAGATACCAACTCTTTCAGTTAAATCTAGGAGAATGTCACTCATCACAGTCGAATCTTTCATGGCTACCGGCCCATTTCTTGCTATCAGGATGGCTCCTGTCAGGGCACCACCCGTCATGGGGTTCCAGGAGTCTTGTTTTCCTCTGACTTGAACCATACTACACTTACACATGGAAAATAGCCTCTCCAAACGGCAAATGTTTTTACCTCCCAGCTGTGGAAACCTAGTGTTAACGGCTGGCAGACTCTCATGGTCTGTGGTTTACTCCCACAGGAGAATTGCAAAACCTTTGATTGCTTGAAAAATACTATAACATATGGTACCCATTGTAAAGGTCCCACCACAGTCATCCACAATTTACCAGGGGCAAGGCTCTCCAGCTTCCAACTTGACTCCAGCTGCACAGAGGATGTTTATTCTAAAGCAGAAGACACATAGATAGACTTATCTAATGAATGGGTAAATATCTGTGTGTCATGCGGCTGCAACTGTTCTTTAGCTTGAGGGGAAAAGATCCATGTAGCCAGCCAGCGATAGCAGAGCACATCTGATTTTTGTTCTCTACTACAAATATAAATTTCTTCCAAATATTGATTTAAGCAACATCAAATGGTTTATTTAGCTCCTGGTAAAATGATCTGTGCATAATTAAGTAAAACTTCATGTTGAGTGATATCTACACAAAGATATGACATAGTAACACACATCTGGTAGAGGTTTCATAGAAATGATACCAAACAGAAGTGAACATATACCTTATTTGAAATAAATTTAATCAATTGTTTGACAATTTAAAGCACACACTAGCCAGCGCCGCGGCTCACTAGACTAATCCTCCGCCTGCGGCGCTGACACCCCAGGTTCTAGTCTCGGTTGGGGCACTGGATTCTGTCCCAGTTGCTCCTCTTCCAGTCCAGCTCTCTGCTGTGGCCCGGGAGTGCAGTGGAGGATGGCCCAAGTGCTTGGGCCCTGCATCCGCATGGAAGACCAGGAGGAAGCACCTGGCTCCTGGCTTCGGATTGGCGCAGTGCACCTGCCACAACGCTCCGGCCGTAGCAGCCACTTGGGGGGTGAACCAATGGAAATAGGTAGACCTTTCTCTCTCTCTCTTTCTCTCTCTCTCTCTCTCTCTCTCACTGTCTAACTCTGCCTGTCACACACACACACACACACACACTAGAATTTCCATGTGTGACATGTAGCTAGTAAATATATCTGATTGTCTTAAATATAAGTAGATTGAAAGTTGTATAACCACAATAACCAGGCCCTTGTATAGAACATGGACTGATTCTTTAAAAATATACATTAATTATCTGAAAGCAGGATGGGTTTTAAAATAAAAATTTTAAATAAATTAATTTAAGATAAACTAAATATTTTAAGTGTAATGATAAGCAAAATAGAAATGAAATAGCCACTTGCCTAAAATTTGTTGTTCAAATGCTTCTACAATTACGTGACACATAGAAATGCTCTAGTTAATGACAGAATTAGTATCATGATGGAGCCACAAAATTATAATGGGGCCAAAAATAATCTCATTATTTATCCATGCCATAGCTGTTGTAACATCATAACACAATTTATTACTTGCATTTTTGATGATACTGGTGTGAAGAAACCTACTGCATTTACAGTCATAAAAAACTATACAGCATACAATTATACAGGACATAATACTAGATAATAAACAACTGTTACTGGTTTACATATTTACTTTATTATACTATAATTTTTATTGTTATTGTAATTATACTAGTCCTTACTAGAAAATGTTTACTGTAAAAATATGTATGCTGTTACAACAGTAGCAACTCCACTCATGTTGTTTGTTCATCATAGTCTTAGGAGTACGGATCTAATAGCAAGAGACTATATGCTATTTGCTATAGATATGGAGTAGATTGTGCCATCTAGGTTTGGGCAATCTCACTCTATGATGTGTGCATAAAGAAAAAAAACCCTAGAGATACATTTCTCAGAACATATCCTTCAGTAATCAACACAGGACTATAGTTAATTGAAGTAAAGAAACCACATTTGCATAATAAAGAAAGCTGTCTGAAATCAAGCATTATATTTATCAAGCATGAGTATATAGTGTTGTTTTTTCTGCAGTCCTTTTAAAGTTATAAACAAGTATTATCCTATGGCATAAATATTACTGTCGCTCCCCCTCTTCATGGAGGAACGACACAGGACCCTGCGCTGTTCTTTCGTATGCTTGGCCCTCCCCGGGTTTGCTGCTGGTTCTTCCCGGGTTGGCTACCATCCCTTCCACCTCCGTGGAAGGGCGGTTCCCCCTGCCACATTCCCCACTTCCGCAGGGGAGCGGCACACCGCCAGCCGGCTCTCTCGGGGGCTGCACAGGTGTTCCTTCAGATAGATGTTCCCCTTAGATGTTCCTGGTGCATGCCGTCTCTCTCCTCCTTTATAGTCCTCCTCCGCCAATCCCAACTCGGCTGCCCACACACCGAGTACGCTGCTCTCCTCCAATCAGGAGCAGGATCAGCTCCTGGAGGTCATCACTCAAGTTGGCAAGAGGCAGCTGCGTAGAAGCTGTTTTCTCCTCTCCCAGCGCCATATTGTGGGAGAGCAGATGCATAGAATAAGTCTTAATTCCAGTAACTCAGTCCAGTCCGGGTTGCTCCCCACAATTACTATACCCATTTTGGCTTTGCATCAACTAAACATTCAAAGATGAACAAAAAACTATATTTCAATGAAGCAATTTTATGATTACTTTGAGCTGAAGGGGAATTGGAAATTGTAGTCATCATAATTGAAGAAGACCTGCTTTCTGATTTAGCAGTTTTTTAGCAATGGGAAATCACTTAACCTCTCTTAACTTTGTCTCTCCTAAACCTGGAATGAAATATGTTCTTCTCTACAATGTTTCTAGAATATTTCGTGATGCTTACATGAAACCATGACTGTAAATGCACTTTATGTATTAATAACTGTATAAATGTGAGGTGCTGGGGCCAGCACTGTGGCACAGTAGGTTAATCCTCCGCCTGCAGTGCTGGCATCCCATATGGTCGCCGGTTCTGGTCTCCGCTGTTCTTCTTCCAATCCAGCTCTCTGCTGTGCCCTAGGAAAGCAGTGGAAAATGGCCCAAGTCCTTGGTCCCCTGCACCCACGTGGGAGACATGGAAGAAGCTTCTGTCTCCTGGCTTCAGATCAGTGCACCTCCGGCCGTTGCAGCCATCTGGGAAGTGAACAATAGAAAAAAGTTCTTTCTCTGTGTCTCTCCCTCTCACTGTCTGTAACTCTAACTCTCAAATAAATAAATAAAACCTTAAAAAAATAAATGTGAGGTCATGACATAGCAACATACTTGTCAATGAATGCTGAACATTAGCAAGCCCTCAAAACATTTTTGCTCATAATTAGATTCAAGTTTACATATTAAAGTGGAAGTATTACTTAAAATTGGGAGTTTTCTTTCTTTCTCCTCTCCTTCCCAGAAATTCTCCTTGAATAAAGTGTTTCCTTCTCAAGTCAAGTTGTAAGAAGTCTACAAAAATTGTTATTGATTTTGAAGATGCTCACAAGGTTTTCAGGCCTCTCACACTGGCTCACAGAGTTGCCATGGGAACTAAGGATAGTGAGAGTACATTCTTGAAAGATCCTAATATATATTCCTGGGATAGCAAGTAATAAAGAGGGTGGACTGGGGTCAACGATGGAGCCAAATGTCCTGACTCAAGAAAGGTATGGGACTAGGATAGTCCATGGATTATGTGAACACCACAGAATGTAGCTGAGTTTGAGCTCCCTAACCAAGGCTCCATTCCAAAGGCAGATCACTAGACAAAGCGTTCCCCACAGTCATAAACTGTATTATATCTTGGGGAGAGTCACATCTAGAGGTTGGCACTGGGTGTGCATTGGCATCCAGGAGAATCTTCCAATTATAAAATAATTCAGTGAGGAAGCTCCTTACAGAACCAGCAGAAGGAAACCCACCTGTATTCCATGAAAGCTGAAAGGGTGAGGCATACCAGAAGAAGCAAAAAATTGCTGTCTCTTTATCTCATTTCACTCAGCCTTTTTCATTGGCAATGAAGATGTGAAAACCATGCATCTTCTGGGGGCAAAAGAGTGAAGGTAAACAATGAATCTCCCTCCCGAGTTTTGTTACAACCGGCCATAAGTCAAACATTAGACAGTAAAGGAGAAATCACTGAGTCACATACGTGTTTGCAGTGATGGCATATACTACAGTGTACTCATTTTAATTACAAATAGACTCTGAATTAGTAAAGGGGCATGACTCTTACTAGTGAACATGAGTAGACAGCTGTAGTATAAGCCCCAGATGCCAACAAGAGACAGAGAATGGATATTCAAGGAAGCTTATTAGAAGGAGCAAAATAGAGGTGTTTATTCTGTAATATTCAGATTGTTTATCATACTGGATTCGCACATTGATTCTTTATCAACTTTGTTCTTATTTTATCTTTCCCCTTCATTTAGGATACTTTTTTTAGTTTTGGTTTCAACATTAGTGATAGTACATTGTCTGATTCAATTTATGCTATTTATTTTTTAAGAGCAGTGGACAATATCAAACCATCAATATTTCATTCATCCAGCTTTTTTAGTTCTGATCACATTTTAGGTTTTTTTCTAACACATTAATCTCATCTTTTTTTATAATCTCTCTTTTAATTTGTTTGTGATGCTTTTAAGCATGGCCTAAATTTTAAGTGCATTGTGATTGATTTAAGATTATTTTGTTATAGCTTGTGCAAGACTCCTTTATTTTAATTTTATAGAGCCTCACTTCAAGATTAATATCCATAGTTAATGTTAACCCATCCAAACATGTTATAACTATAAACTCACAACACACAAACACAAAAACACATTGCAGGGAAGATGAAAAAAAAACTATGCCACATTTTTGTCATAAATTAATGTACAGAATTACTATATTACTTATTCTAGATTATTGTCAGGATTATGGAAAATAATTATAAGGGAGAACAAGAAAATTAAATTACATAGAATGAAGGAAAGTATCGATAATGATGATGTTCCATTTCATTAAATCTTCAAAACTTCAACTTTGCTGGCAAGGTTTTAATATTTGTTGTTAAATTATAAAATACAATAAAGGCATTAGAAAAATGACTTACTGCGGTCTGCAGCCTAATGTTTATTGCAGCTCAATTCACAATAGCTAAGACCTGGAACCAACCTAAATGCCCATCAACGGTAGACTGGATAAAGAAATTATGGGATATGTACTCTTTAGAATACTATACCGCAGTAAGAAACAACGAAATCCAGTCATTTGCAACAGAATGGAGGAATCTGGAACACATCATGCTGAGTGAAATAAGCCAGTCCCAAAGGGACAAATACCATATGTTCTCCCTGATTGGTGACAACTGATTGAACACCAAAAAGGAAACCTGTTGAAGTGAAATGGACACTATGGGAAATGGTGACTTGATCAGCATAGCCCTGACTGTTAATGAACAACTTAATACATTATCCCTCTTAGTAGTTTTTTTGTCTGTTCTACTTAATATGACTGGTTTAATTCTGTAATTTATACACAGTTATTCTTAAGTGTTGAAAATTAACTGAAATGTGATCCCTGTTAAACATAAGAGTGGGAATAAGAGAGGGAAGAGATGTATAATTTGGGACATGCTCAAGCTGACTTGCCCCAAATGGTAGAGTTAAAAACATACCAGGGGACTCCAATTCAATCCCATCAGGGTGGCATGTACCAATGCCATCTCACTAGCCCAAGTGATCAATTTCAGTTCACAATTGATCATAATGAAAGGACTAAGAGTCAAAGGGAGCACATAAACAAGTCTAGTACCTGCTAACACTAACCGATGGAATAAATAAAGGGGAGAGTGATCCAACATGGGAAGTGAGATACTCAGCAGACTCATAGAATGGTGGATGTCCTAAACAGCACTCTGGCCTCAGAATCAGCCCTAAAGGCATTCGGAGCTGGCTGAAAAGCCCATGAGAGTGTTTCAGGCATGGAAAGCCAAGACACTCTGGCAAAAGATCTCTGCGAGTGAGATCCCAGTGGAAAGAACAGGTCTTCAAAGAAGGAGGTACCTTTCTCTGAAGGGAGGAGAGAACCTCCACTTTGACTATGACCTTGTCTAAACAAGATAGGAATTGGAGAACTCAGAGGGCTTCCATAGCCTTGGAAACTCATGACTGGAGCATAGGGAGACTACTGATGCCATAGACAGGAGTGTCAATTGGTAAAGTCAACAACGGGAGTCACTGTGCACTTACTCCTCATGTAGGATCTCTGTCCTTAATGTGCTGTGTATTGAGATTTAATGCTATAACGAGTACTCAAACAATATATTTCACTTTGTGTTTCTATGAGGGTGCAAACTGTTGAAATCTTTACTTAATGTATACTAAACTGATCCTCTGTTAAAAAAAAAAAAAAAAAAAAGAAATTATCAACTCCCAACTTGACTCTCACTGGGATTAAACATGACAATAGGTCTGATCTGATTTCATCATCATTTAAAAAAAATCATCTATTATTTTTCACTTTATGTTTCTGTGTGGGAGCAAACTGTTGAAATCCTTACTTAATGTATACTAAGCTGATCTTCTGTATATTAAGATAATCAAAAATGAATCTTGATGTGAATGGAAGGGGAGAGGGAGTGGGAAAGGGGAGGGTAGTGGGTGGGAGGGACGGTATGTGGGGGAAGCCATTGTAATCCATAAATCGTACTTTGGAAATTTATATTCATTAAATAAAAGTTTAAAAAAAAAGAAAAATGACTTACTTGTATCAGATACTCAATCACATTTTCCATTCTTTATCTGCTGTCCAGTGATCAATTTTTACTAGCAATTGTCATAGATTCATGACTGAGTAAATTTATATTTTTCTCACTATATGTTATACAGCAAATGTAATTTATATTATCATTTGGAATTATATTAATAGTCATAAAGAGAATAATGCCCAATTCACTTATAATTATTCAGAACATAGAAAACTTTTTTATAACTGTGGAAAACTATTAAAAAATTTGGAAGTTGTTAATTATATTAAATAGAATTACCAATAATACATTCCAAATAATTTATTTGGTGAAATACTTTTAAATTCAAGGAGTATATTATGTTTGCAAGATAAATAATATGAAAAGATAGAAAATACTAAAAATAAGCAATATAAAAATTGAGGCTGAAAAAATGAAAAATTTGAAAAATTTTAGGCTTTTATAAAAAGATGTAAAAACTAACATCCAAATATCTCTGGATTGAGAAAAACAGATTCATTCTTCAAACAAAGCCAGGAACTAGCACAACATATTGATCAAAAGTTACTTCTTCCTAAAAAGACTCTCCTGGGTTTTCAGAGAGTTCTCTTAATCCTTTTGTCTCTGTCATATTCCAGATATTGTTGTGGATAAGAAAGGACTAAGAATCATAAACATCTTAAAATGGAAAAATGATAATATGAAAATAAGTTTTTCTATAAAATACACTTACTGAGCTAAATGAAAGAAAAGAGTTAAACAAACTGGAATGAACATTAGAAAATAAAAATTTATTCACAAAACAACTGATTAAATATGATGTATGTATGATGTTGGAAGTAAATACTAATATTCAAAAGGTCTATAAACATGTAGAGTCCAATTTTTAAAATTAATAGTGACTATTCCACTTCTCTTTCTCCTTGTTATTAGGTAAATCTGAGTATAAGTAAAATAAGATGCCATCTAAAAGACTGAATTTTACAAAGCATGATGATATCTTTATAAACAACCTTAACAATAATAATTAGGAAAATACAATGATAGCAGGAAACATACACGTATGGAAAGCAAAGGCCTATGTCACTATATCTTCTCTTTCTTCTTCCTATGTGCAAAACAAGTTGAGTCCATTCACTCACTGTGACCACTTGTTTTCCTTTTTTGAACATGTTCCGTATGATAGCTTAAGGCTGCTGTAGTGCACATCCCCACATTTCTACCCACAGAGGAGATACACATGGGACAAGAAAACTTTGTGCTGGTCTAAAACACTCGAGGATGTTAAAGTAGTTCACTGGTTGCATCAATTTTTATGTATTCTAACACATTTAAAGAGCTTGTGTGCTTTTGAAAATCACATTTCATTAGATGTTATTTCAAGGGCAGGTGTTTCCACAGTGGCTGAGCTGCCTATTGGCATACCCACATCCCATAGCTGGGGCCTCAATGCAAGTCCTGCCTCTGTTCTCCATTCCAGCTTCCTGGTAACCCACTCCCTAGGTGGTAGTAGGTGATAACTCAAGTGCTTGCATTGCTGCTACCCTCAGGAGCTACCCAGATTGAGTTCCTGGTCCTGGATTCAATTTGGCCCAGCTCTGGTTATTGTAGATATTTGGGGAGAGAACCATTGGGAAATACCGTTCTCTTTGTCTCTCTCTATCTCTATGCCTTTCAAAAGCATTAAACAAACAATGTTTTAAAAGAATTATTTGTTTATTTTAAGGTCAGAATCATAGAGAAAGAGGGAGAGATAGAGGTTTTCCTTCTACTGTTTCAATCCCCAAGTGGCTGCAATGGGTAGGACTGGGCCAAAACCAGAAGCCAGGAGCTTCGTCTGGGTCTCCAACCTGGGAGCACTTGGGCCATGTTCCACTGCTTTTCCCAGGTCATGAGCAGGGAGCTGGATTGGAAGTGGAGCAGCTACGAAATAAACCAGCTCCCTCACTGGATGCCAGCATCAGAGGCGGGGCTTTATGAGCTCCGGCACGATGCCAGCACCAATAAATACGTTTTAAAAAATTATTTCAATAAATCTTTCCATATCTGGAGTATTTATTCAAGTGATATATTTCTAGTCTAAAATTTTAATTCCTTCAGCAATTAATGTTCTCCTCATGTTCCATGAGTGCACAAATCCATATTTATATTATGGATATTTTCCTTATAATTATATGACCATGATTTGTTATGATTATTAGGTTAATGAACCATATTATTCAATGGTTATTTGTTTACAAATAATCATTTCATGTATATATAAACGTTTAAGATGAGACAATTTCAGATCATATATTTATTACAAAAGAGAGCAATTAGAAGTTTCCCTCTTTTTATTTATTATTGGGTTGACAAAAATGAATAAAATCTAGTTGCAACTCATGAAGATAGAATTAAGGAAATCTCTCCATCCTGTCTGAAAGAGTAATAAATCCAATCTATTAATTGAATACTATACTTGACTATTTCCTTAGGCTTGGTCGAATACATATGTTGTTTAAGTATCTTCTTGGTTTATGACTATATCGTGTGTATTAAAAATACATATGTATGTATTCAAAAATATTATGTATATATAAATACATGCATACATTTAAAGAATTTATGGCAACATTTATGTATTGAATCTCTCCATAATATAAATTCATATGTGTTTCCAAAAGAATAACATTGACAATATTTAAATACTTTAAGTTGCCACACTTCTCAGAAATAATGTACATTTAAGTCAATCTGTGATAATTTCATTTTTTAAAATAAGTGACCTTGTCAATTCTTAAGACATTTGAAAGACAGAGTGACAGAGAGAGGTGGGCAGGGAAGAGAGAGAGAGAAGAGGAGATTACACATCCGCTGGTTCACTCCCCAAATGCCAATATAATCAGGGTAGGCTTGGCCAAAGACATGAACCAGAAACTCTATCTGGATCTTCCACCCAGATAGCAGGGGTCCAAAGACTTAAACCATCATTTGCTGCATTCTTAGGTGCATTGGCAAGAAGCTGGGTTGGAAGCAGAGCACCTGAGACTCAAACCAGCACTCTGATAGGAGATACAAGAGGCAGCTTAACCTTCTGTGTCTCAACTCCTGCCCTGATATTTTTATGTTAATTAATACAGCTTTCAGGTATAGTGTGCCTTGGTATTATATAACTCCATAATATTAAAAAGTGTCTTCCCGAATGCGACGTAATGCCATTAGTGAGGTTTTTAAACATCTCGTGTATATCAATTTTCTATTTTAAAAATAATTGTTATTTCAGATACTGCATTTGTCAACATTCATTTTGTTATTTTTAATAATACTTGCTTCTATAATAGCTTTTCTTGCACAGTATGGATTGCAGCCAGATGTTATTTTCAGCTAAATTATTAATAATAATGGACATTAATGTAGAATGTATCACTCATATGAAAATAGATTAATTTTGTCTGATCACATCAGCAATAGTCCTTATTAAAATCATTATGCTTTTTCTTCCTATTAAAATTGATTGCTTTGAAATTGAGTATTGTAGGCATGAAGAGGAAGGGCAATAATATTCTTGATTATTTCACGAGGTCAGATGTTCAAACCTGAAGGAAAATACTGCAGTTTCTCTGTAGTTAATGCTTCATAGTGAAAGTAAAAGCACTTGCCTTTTTGGACCAGGATGCACAAAACATTTGGCAAAGACATAAGCAGGGCTTATTACAAGGTTGAGTTCATTGATAGTACTCACATTAATTTCCACTGCAGAAAATAAAAGATTTTTTGAGAGTGAGGGCAAAGTTGCCTCATAAGGAGTTTTCCTTTTATTATGTGAAAACTACCTCAACCCACAAGGCTTAAGGGCATTTTACTCAGGCTCACTTCAAAAATGTCTGCTGCTTCAGTTACCAGAGGAAGCCTAAACTGATCTTAGAAGTGTTTACATTGTTTTTATGTTCACAATCTAGCAAATGCTTTTGGTGTATTATTGCAGATCTAAGCAACCTGTTAATAAAAAAAAATAGACTACCTAACTAAGCCAAAGTTTCGTACTGTCTTGTGTAATGAATGAACTCTGTTTAGGTAAAGCAACATAATTTCTCATCTGAATTCATATGTCAGAGTTTATAGATCTAAATGTTGATTGTGATTTTGTTAATTACTGAAAGATCTTTGAAGTGGTCTTGTCAAAAATTCTTTATCAATCTTCAACACTGGACAATATTTAACTTTGCTCTTTTTACAAAAATGTTGAGCTTAATCTGGAGCCAAATTAATGGATAAATAAACAAATTAAGATAATTAATTGCATATTTGAAGACAAAATATTCTCTGTGACAGATATTTGCCTCTATTTTTTGGCTAGAAAAACTAAGGTAACTCAGATGGTGCCGGAATATCAAAAAAAATACCACCACTATTACATAAGAAAAGCTCATCCCTGGAAACTGAGAGCCCAAATCATAACACAGTTGAGACCTTGCTCCATCAACAGCTTAAAAGAAATCAAAAAAAAGTTGCTGCCATGTGTTTTTTTGCCAGGTAACATTTAAATCTTATATTAAAAATATTCAGTACATAGTTGTTGTACCGAAATAAATTGAGACCAAGCAGATGATTTTCTCTCCAGGAAGATTATTAGTTAGTACAGATTGGATTTCTCTTTGAATCATTTCCTATTAAGAAATGTATAGGCATCTAAGACAAATTATCTCTTCTGCTTCCTAGATATTACATTAGAATGACCCCTCTAGGTGTGTAATAAGAGAATGTTTCATAATTGTTAACACAAGGTCATTTTCCCTCTCCAGATATCAATGATATTCCCTCTGGTCTATTTATTTACCTTTTTTTTTATTATTATTTTTTTGCCACTAAAAGTCCCCTTCATAAATAACTGGGAAGGTCTGTGAAGAACACCACAAGATGGCAGTATTTCAGAAATTAACCCAGGGGATAATCATGTCTATGTACTGACTAAAATAAAGCAATACATTCTCTATATTTTAGTGAATAAATAGATTTAGTTGTTATTACAAGTGATTAAAAACTAATGGTACTAGAATGTCTGATTAGTAATAATCAACTTCATTTCCTTTAAGTAATATAACTATCAGTTTCACTGTTCCAAAACATTACTAAGCTTCTTCAACATATAAATGAGTTGATGGCAAGAGATTATCAGTAGATTCATAAATCTCATAATTGCTTACATGGTGCTTTCTAACTATAAATATGTTTTTCAAATCTTAGGAAAAGAAATGCATTCCAAAAGACATCAATTGTATTTTATTTCTACATGATTGTTTAATAGCCAGTTTTAGAACTAGAAACAGAAATTAAAACTATACACATTAAATACATCATTCATACTTTCAAAACAGCTCAGATTTGGTTATCAGCAAGGTTCTTGATTTTTACAACTGTAATAAAATGCAAAACCAATGCCTGTAGAGGAGAATATAGTTTTAACCAAAAGAAAATGTTTTAATTTCCTGTATGTGGGTCTGTGTAAATTGCAGAGCACATTTCAAAAGCAGAAGGGTAGAAAATAGCTATGAAATTGAACATGTTATTCCATTAATGCCTAATTTCATTTTCCACTTGTCTGCTCAAAACTTTTAGAGGAAAGAATGTTACAGAATAGTAGTATAGTTGATAGAACTATATGTTGTTGATATTAATTATTTTCCTACTATCAAGAACAATATTTGTTAAGAAGCTACTTAAATTCATTGCAATGTAATCCAATATTTTAAATATTGTAAATAGTTCCTGTTTCTTAATACCTATTTTGTGTTAGCAGAATATTTCAGAATGCAATTTGGCATGTGAAAAAAATATATACAAAATTCTTATTTGCCATTAAAAGCTATTTTTTTACCAAAGAAAACAAGATATCCATGTGCTTTCTAAGATAATGTTGTCACTGAGCTATAAAATTTGAAAAATCTGTTGAATAAACTGGAGTTGATTTTTTGATGTCTTGCCAGGAGTATTCTAATAGTCTAAAAATTGAAATTACATTAGCTCTCTGTTTTGATTAGTTGTAATTATCAATATAAACACATGTATAAGGTTTCAGTCTTGAGAACAACTGCCCAATCAGCCCTCTGTCTGCCCAAGTAGAGAGTTAGCACACATGCTGATATTTTATTATATAATATGATGTAGTAGACTTTCTATTATCCATAATTTCTTCTGACAACCACCTCTTATGCTAAAATTGGATTTACAGTATTAATACTTAGAGTTAATGTATTTCATTTGGGTAAAGTTTCATTAAGATGCAAAGATTCAGGAAGCTGCAATCAAGAGAACTATAAAGAGAGACCACACCAAAACAATAAGAAACATTTTGGACCAAGAAATTGGAAGACTGAATATTGTTAAGATAACACTTCTTTCAGACACTGTCTATTGATGCATTGCAATCCCATTCAAAATTCTAGCAACCTGTTTTATAGATATTGAAAAACTGATTCTAAAACTAATTATGTAAGTGGAACTGCTTCTGGACTGACCATTCTCTTCCATTCATCTTTGGTGATCTCAAACAAGTAACATCCACATTATGCTAACTTTATCATAATTTGTAGTGTCTAATAGTAGAAGTCCATTAAATTTTTTCTCCATTAGGATTTGTTTGAGCTTTCTAATTCTATTGTATTTCTGTATTTTCATGTTTATAGTCAGAATAATATATTTAAAATTTATATAAACAATAATTGTACAGATTAAAGGGTCCATTGTGACACTTCAATACATATATAAAGTGTATATTGACAAGTAAGGGCCATCAACATTGTCTCCCTTTGGACAATATTTTATGTTTGGAGCCTTAGGGCTCCTCTCTCCTATTCTTTCAGAGAATATACAGATGTTATTGAGAACCAAGGTCACACTAGTAAGCTGTGTAAGATTTGGAATTTATTCCTTTTATCTAATTCTGATTTGATACCTCCTATCCAACCTCTCTTTATCCCCCCAAACTTCCCAGTCTTTGATAATTACTATTCTATATTCAGATCAAGTGTTTTAGTTTCCACATTTGAAAAACAACATGTAGTATTTCTTCCTTGTCTGGCTTATTTTTTCCTGACATAATGCCTTCCAGTTTCATCCATTTTGCAGCAAATGATAGGATTTCATTATTTTATATTGATGAATAATATTCTATCCACTGTATACATAAAATGCATTTATATATAGAGATTTATAGAGATATAATTAAATATAGACATAGATATAGATAGAAATTAGATATAATAGTTTATGTAGCCATTCAATAGATGGTAGAGAGTTTGGTTGATTCCATATCTTAGCTTCTGTGAATAATGCTACAATAAACATGGTGGAGCATGTATCTCTTTGATATAACCATTTCATGTCTTTTGAATACATACCCAGTAATGAGGTTACTGGGTCATTTGGCAGTTATATTTCTGATTTTTTAAAGGAATCTCCATGCTGATTTCCGGCAAGATGGCGGAATAGGAAGGGAGCACACTGATAGTCTGGGGAGAGATAGTTTAATAAAAGTGGAGATACTGCAGGTTCAAGGAAGAGTAGGGGAGGAAACAGCAGAAGAAACTCTTCCGGAACGCGTGACTCACAGCGGACCTGCGTGGAGAGCGTGGGAGCCCACAGTTCGGGACATCAGCGGCAGACTCAACACACCAGCGCTGGAACGCGAGGTGAGCCGAACCTCAATAGCCCGAGACACCGGCAGGCAAGCGGAGACAGGAGACTAGAGGGAACGACCCCCGGGGGGGGAAGTTCACAAGGCTAACTGGAAGAGAGAGAGAGAGAGAAAAAAGGGTGACTAGTACGGACACGGGTTTCTCTCTCTCCGCTCATCTCTCAAGGGCGAGCAAGACAAAGAGCAGGCGCCATCTTGGACATACGTCATAAGCAGAGCGACCTCAGGTCTGCACCGGCCCTGAGCCTAGCAGAAAAACCCGACTCTGGGCGGGGCGAATTAACAGGAGATTAGGAGCTAGTAAATTTGTGGTGCTACTGAACTGAGACTGTGAAAAAAGAGACGGTGGGGGAGAGAACTCACGGAATTCACGTGAGCACTCTCCAGAGACGCTACAATTCCGTAACTTTGGCAACCCAGTGGGAGGCTGAAGGAGAATTTGAGCCCACTCTGAGGGCCGAACAGATTCCCTGTGGGGATCTTGGGAAAGAGCTTCCGATCTCTGGCTCCTGTGGGTATATCATTTGCCTGCTAACTACCTCCAACTTCGTTCAGCTGTGCGGAATTACTTCCCTTTTGAATCAAAAAAAAAAAAAAAAAGAGAGAGAGAGATTTACCACGCCTAACCTGGGAGTGTCACCTTTGGCACACCAAACAGAGCTCTCAGGCCACACCCATCTCAAGCCCTAAGGCTCCATCAAAAACAGATAGTCCACTTAATCTAGAGTCATAGTATAACAAGAAAAAGCACCACAGTGAAGAAACCAAATATCTCCAATATGCCAAATAACAAACGAAAAAACCGAGGTAATAAAAACAAGGAAGTCACCATGACGCCCTCAAATGAAAAAGACACCCCAATTCAAGATTATGAAGATGATGACATAGAAAAAATGCAAGAAGCAGATCTCAAAAAATTGATAAGAACATTAAGAAGTTCTCAAAAACAAATTCTGGAACTACACAAATCCTTAATGGACAAGATAGAAAATCTCTCTCGTGAAAATGAAATATTAAGGAGGAATCAAAATGAAATGAAACAACTAGTACAACAGGAAACTGGGATAGTGACTGAAGTGAAGAATTCAATAGATCAAATGAAAAACACAATAGAGAGCCTTACAAACAGAATGGGTGAAGCAGAAGAGAGAATATCGGACTTAGAAGACAGAGAACAGGAAAGGATACAGTCAGACCAAAGAAAAGAAGAGGAAATTAGAAATCTGAAACATATTGTCGGGAATCTTCAGGATACTATTAAAAAACCCAACATTCGGGTTCTAGGAGTTCCTGAAGGCATGGAGAGGGAGAAAGGATTAGAAGGCCTTTTTAGTGAGATATTAGCAGAAAATTTACCAGGTTTGGAGAAGGACAGAGAAATCCTAGTACAGGAAGCCCACAGAACCCCTAATAAACACGACCAAAAGAGATCCTCACCACGACACGTTGTAATTAAACTCTCCACAGTGAAACATAAAGAAAAGATCCTAAAATGTGCAAGAGAGAAATGTCAGATTACTCTCAGAGGATCTCCAATCAGACTCACAGCTGACTTCTCATCAGAAACTCTAAAAGCTAGGAGGGAATGGCGAGATATAGCCCAGGTACTAAGAGAGAACAACTGCCAGCCCAGAATATTATATCCTGCAAAGCTATCATTTGTGAATGAAGGTGAAATAAAGACTTTCCATTGCAAACAGAAATTGAAAGAATTTGTTGCCACTCGTCCAGCCCTGCAAAAGATGCTTAAAGATGTGTTACACACAGAAACACAGAAACACGGTCATCAATATGAAAGAAGGTAAAGGAAGGAAACCAAGGAAGGAAACCTCACAGCAAAAGATCACAGGGAATTCAAAGCATATATTAGAACTTGTCTTTGGCAAATGGCAGGGCAAAGTTACCACTTATCATTAGTCACTTTGAACGTGAATGGCCTGAACTGTCCAGTTAAAAGACACCGATTGGCTGATTGGGTTAAGGAACAAAACCCATCTATTTGCTGCTTACAAGAAACACATCTTTCCAACAAAGATCCATACAGACTGAAAGTGAAAGGCTGGAAAAAGATATACCATGCCAACAGAAATGAAAAAAGAGCGGGCGTAGCCATCTTAATATCGGACAACATAAACTTTACCACAAAAACTGTTAAGAGAGACAAAGAGGGACACTATATCATGATTAAGGGATCAATTCAACAGGAAGATATAACAATTATCAATGTATATGCACCTAACTACAGGGCACCAGTTTATCTAAAAGATTTATTAACGGACTTAAAGGGAGACTTAGACCCCAATACAGTAGTACTGGGGGACTTCAATACTCCACTCTCAGAAATAGACAGATCATCCGGTCAGAAGATCAACAAGGATACAGTAGATTTAAACGACACTATAGCCCAAATGGATCTAACAGATATATACAGAACTTTCAATCCTACAGCTAAAGATTTTACATTCTTCTCAGCAGTACATGGAAGCTTCTCTAGGATTGACCACATACTAGGCCATAAAGCGAGCCTCAGCAAATTCAAAAGAATTAGAATCATACCATGCAGCTTCTCAGACCATAAAGGAATGAAGTTGGAAATTAGCAACTCAGGAATCCCTAGAGCATACGCAAACACATGGAGATTGAACAACATGCTCCTGAATGAACAATGGGTCATAGAAGAAATCAAAAGAGAAATCAAAAACTTTCTGGAAGTAAATGAGGATAACAGCACAACATACCAAAACTTATGGGACACAGCAAAAGCAGTGTTAAGAGGAAAGTTTATATCAATAGGTGCCTACATCAAGAAATTGGAAAGACACCAAATAGATGAGCTTTCAATTCACCTCAAGGATCTAGAAAACCTACAGCAAATCAGACCCAAATCTAGTAGGAGAAGAGAAATAATTAAAATCAGAGAAGAAATCAACAGGATTGAATCAAGAAAAACATTACAAAAAATCAGCCAAACGAAGAGCTGGTTTTTTGAAAAAATAAACAAAATTGACACCCCATTGGCCCAACTAACTAAAAAAAGAAGAGAAAAGACCCAAATCAATAAAATCAGAGATGAAAAAGGAAATGTAACAACAGACACCACAGAAATAAAAAGAATCATCAGAAATTACTACAAGGACTTGTATGCCAGCAAACAGGGAAACCTATCAGAAATGGATAGATTCCTGGACACATGCAACCTGCCTAAATTGAACCAGGAAGACATCGAAAACCTAAACAGACCCATAACTGAGACAGAAATTGAAACAGTAATAAAGGCCCTCCCAACAAAGAAAAGCCCAGGACCAGATGGATTCACTGCTGAATTCTACCAGACGTTTAAAGAAGAACTAACTCCAATTCTTCTCAAACTATTCAGAACAATCGAAGAAGAGGGAGTCCTCCCAAATTCTTTCTATGAAGCCAGCATCACCTTAATTCCTAAGCCGGAAAAAGATGCAGCACTGAAAGAGAATTACAGACCAATATCCCTGATGAACATAGATGCAAAAATCCTCAATAAAATTCTCGCCAATAGAATGCAACAACACATCAGAAAGATCATCCACCCAGACCAAGTGGGATTCATCCCTGGTATGCAGGGATGGTTTAATGTGCGCAAGACAATCAATGTGATACACCACATTAATAGACTGCAGAAGAAAAACCATATGATTATCTCAATAGATGCCGAGAAAGCATTTGATAAAATACAACACCCGTTCATGATGAAAACTCTAAGCAAACTGGGTTTGGAAGGAACATTCCTCAATACAATCAAAGCAATCTATGAAAAACCCACGGCCAACATCCTATTGAATGGGGAAAAGTTGGAAGCATTTCCACTGAGATCTGGAACCAGACAGGGATGCCCACTCTCACCACTGCTATTCAATATAGTTCTGGAGGTTCTAGCCAGAGCTATTAGGCAAGAAAAAGAAATTAAAGGGATACAAATTGGGAAGGAAGAGCTCAAACTATCCCTCTTTGCAGATGACATGATTCTTTATTTAGAGGACCCAAAGAACTCTACTAAGAGACTATTGGAACTCATAGAAGAGTTTGGCAAAGTAGCAGGGTATAAAATCAATGCACAAAAATCAACAGCCTTTGTATACACAGACAATGCCATGGCTGAGGAAGAACTTCTAAGATCAATCCCATTCACAATAGCTACAAAAACAATCAAATACCTTGGAATAAACTTAACCAAAGACGTTAAAGATCTCTACGATGAAAATTACAAAACCTTAAAGAAAGAAATAGAAGAGGATACCAAGAAATGGAAAAATCTTCCATGCTCATGGATTGGAAGAATCAATATCATCAAAATGTCCATTCTCCCAAAAGCAATTTACAGATTCAATGCAATACCAATCAAGATACCGAAGACCTTCTTCTCAGATCTGGAAAAAATGGTGCTGAAATTTATATGGAGGCACAAGAGACCTCGAATAGCTAAAGCAATCTTGTACAACAAAAACAAAGCCGGAGGCATCACAATACCAGATTTCAGGACATACTACAGGGCAGTTGTTATCAAAACAGCATGGTACTGGTACAGAAACAGATGGATAGACCAATGGAACAGAATTGAAACACCAGAAATCAACCCAAACATCTACAGCCAACTTATATTTGATCACGGATCTAAAACTAATTCCTGGAGCAAGGACAGTCTATTCAATAAATGGTGCTGGGAAAATTGGATTTCCACGTGCAGAATCATGAAGCAAGACCCCTACCTTACGCCTTACACAAAAATCCACTCCACATGGATTAAAGACCTAAATCTACGACCTGACACCATCAAGTTACTAGAGAACATTGGAGAAACCCTTCAAGATATTGGCACAGGCAAAGAATTTCTGGAAAAGACCCGGGAGGCACAGGCAGTCAAAGCCAAAATCAACTATTGGGATTGCATCAAATTGAGAAGTTTCTGTACTGCAAAAGAAACAGTGAGGAGAGTGAAAAGACAACCGACAGAATGGGAAAAAATATTTGCAAACTATGCAACAGACAAAGGGTTAATAACCAGAATCTACAAAGAGATCAAGAAACTCCACACAAACAAAACCAACAACCCACTTAAGAGATGGGCCAAGGACCTCAATAGACATTTTTCAAAAGAGGAAATCCAAATGGCCAACAGGCACATGAAAAAATGTTCAAGGTCATTGGCAATCAGGGAAATGCAAATCAAAACCACAATGAGGTTTCACCTCACCCCGGTTAGAATGGCTCACATGCAGAAATCTACCAACAACAGATGCTGGCGAGGATGTGGGGAAAAAGGGACACTAACCCACTGTTGGTGGGAATGCAAACTGGTCAAGCCACTATGGAAGTCAGTCTGGAGATTCCTCAGAAACCTGAAGATAACCCTACCGTTCGACCCAGCCATCCCACTCCTTGGAATTTACCCAAAGGAATTTAAATTGGCAAACAAAAAAGAGGTCTGCACCCTAATGTTTATTGCAGCTCAATTCACAATAGCTAAGCCCTGGAACCAACCTAAATGCCCATCAACGATAGACTGGATAAAGAAATTATGGGATATGTACTCTTTAGAATACTATACCGCAGTAAGAAACAACGAAATCCAGTCATTTGCAACAAAATGGAGGAATCTGGAACACATCATGCTGAGTGAAATAAGCCAGTCCCAAAGGGACAAATACCATATGTTCTCCCTGATCGGTGACGACTGACTGAACACCAAGAGGGAAACCTGTTGGAGTGAGGTGGACACTATGGGAAATGGTGGCTTGATCAGCATAGCCCTGACTGTTAATGAACAACTAAATACATTATCCCTCTTAGTAGTTTTTTTTATCTGTTCTACTTAATATGACTGGTTTAGATCTGTAATTGATGCACAGTTATTCTTAAGTGTTGAAAATTAACTGAAATGTGATCCCTGTTGAACATGGTGGTGGGAATGGGAGAGGGAAGAGATGTATAATTTGGGACATGCTCAGGCTGACTTGCCCCAAGTGGTGGAGTTGGAAGCATACCAGGGGATTCCAATTCAATCCCATCGAGGTGGCATGTACCAATGCCATCTCACTGTTCCAGGTGATCAGTTTCAGTTCACAGTTGGTCATGGTGAAGGGACTGGGAGTCAAAGGGAGCACATAGACAAGTCTAGTACCTGCTAACGCTAACTGATGGAGTAAATAAAGGGGAGAGTGATCCAACATGGGAAGTGAGAATCTCAGCAGACTCATAGAATGGCAGATGTCCTAAATAGCATTCTGGCCTCAGAATCAGCCCTAAAGGCATTCGGAGCTGGCTGAAAAGCTCATGAGAGTATTTCAGGCATGGAAAGCCAAGACACTCTGGCAAAAGATCTCTGCGAGTGAGATCCCAGTGGAAAGAACAGGCCATCAAAGAAGGAGGTACCTTTCTCTGAAGGGAGGAGAGAACCTCCACTTTGACTATGAGCTTGTCTAAACAAGATAAGAATCAGAGAACTCAGAGGGCTTCCATAGCCTTGGAAACTCATGACTGGAGCATAGGGAGATTACTGATGCCACAGACAGGAGTGTCAATTGGTAAAGTCAACAACAGGAGTCACTGTGCACTTACTCCTCATGTAGGATCTCTATCCTTAATGTGCTGTACATTGAGATTTAATGCTATAACGAGTACTCAAACAATATATTTCACTTTGTGTTTCTATGGGGGTGCAAACTGTTGAAATCCTTACTTAATGCATACTAAACTGATCCTCTGTAAAAAAAAAAAAAAAAGAAAAAGAAATTATCAATTCCCAACTTGACTCTCACTGGGATTAAACATGACAATAGGTCTGCTCTAATTTCATCATCATTTTAAAAAATCATCTATTATTTTTCACTTTATGTTTCTGTGTGGGAGCAAACTGTTGAAATCCATACTTAATGTATACTAAGCTGATCTTCTGTATATTAAGATAATCGAAAATGAATCTTGATGTGAATGGAAAGGGAGAGGGAGTGGGAAAGGGGAGGGTTGTGGGTGGGAGGGACGGTACGGGGGGAAAGCCATTGTAATCCATAAGTCGTACTTTGGAAATTTATATGCATTAAATAAAAGTTTAAAAAAAAAAAAAAAAGGAATCTCCATGCTGTTTTCCATAGTATACCTATTTACTTCCCACCAACATTGTGAGAGAGTTCCCCTTTCTCCACATCCTGGCCAGCATTTGAAACTTTTTGTCTTTTTGATAATAGCCATAATAACTTGAGTGACGTTTTGATTTGCTAGTGTTAGTGATAGCGAGCACTTTTGGTGTGCATGTATACGAACGTGTTGGCCAGCTGTATTTGTTCTTTTGAGAACAAAATAATTCCAATTCTTACTAAATTATGTGGGTTTTTTGTTGTTGCATTTTGTGAGTTTCTATTCATTCCGGATGTCAATTCTTTATCAGATATGTGGATTGCAAATATTTTCTCTCATTCTAATGGTTGTCTTTGTTGATTGCTTCATTTATTGTGGAAGCTTCTTAGTTTGATATAATCCCATTTGTCTAGTACTACTTTTGCTGCCTACACTTTATCTTAAAATAAGCCTTATCTTGTAATGCCTCAGATTTATTTATTTACTTGAAAGTCAGAGTTGGGGGTGGGGAGGTAGAGAGAGAAAAATATTCCATTCACTGGTTCACTCCCCAGAAGGCTGCAACAGCCAGTGCTAGAACAGATTGAAACGAGTAGCAGGGAGCTTCATCTGTGTCTCCCACGTGGATGGCAGGGGCCCATTTCCCAGCCCATTAACAGGGAGCTGGATAGGAATTAGAGCAGCTGGGACATGAATTAGTGCCTATATGGGAATTTGGCATCACGGGCTGCGGCCTTACCCACTACTCTGCAATGCTGGCCTCAAAAGCTGCACCTTAAAAATATTGAATCTTCCAGTCTGAAAGTGTGGAAAGTTTCTTAATAAATCTTAATTTCCCCAGGCTTGCTTTGTATAATTCAGCATAGTAGTTCTTCAGTTTATTCCATAACAGTTTTGTTTCCTGGAGCACTTGTGAGTAATAGCTTTTCATTTTCAAATTGTTTCATACTGCTATAATAAAATAATCTGATTTTACAATTTTGCTACACTTACTTATTACTCATTAATAGTAGTTCTTCAGGTCCTTAATGACTTTGTATGAAAGCAATTATGTCATCTGCAAAACATTTATTTTTTCCAGTTGTTTTCTGTGGCCTTGCTGTGAAAACTAGTACTTCAGGTAACATGCTGAATGAAAGTACAAAAAACAGATATCTTTCTGTCGCTCCCCCTCTTCGCGGAGGAATGACACAGGACCCTGCGCTGTTCTTTTGTCTGCTCAGCCCTCCCCGGGTTTGCTGCTGGTTCTTCCCGGGTTGGCTACCGTCCCTTCCACCTCCGTGAAAGGGCGGTTCCCCCTACCACTTTCCCCACTTCCGCGGGGGAGCGGCACACTGCCGGCCGGCTCTCTCAGGGGCTGCTCAGATGTTCCTCAGGTGTTCCTTCAGATAGATGTTCCTGGTGCATGTTGTCTCTCTCCTCCTTTATAGTCCTCTTCCACCAATCCCAACTCTGCTACCCACACGCCGAGCACGCTGCTTTCCTCCAATCAGGAGCAGGATCAGCTCCTGCAGGTCATCACTCAAGTTGGCGAGAGGCAGCTGCGTAGAAGTTGTTACTCCCTTCTCAGCGCCATATTGTGGGAGAGCAGATGCATAGGGTAAGTCTTAATTCCAGTAACAGTGTAGTCCGAGTTGCTCCCCACATCTTTCTTCTGTTCTTGATCTTGCAGAAAAAGAAATACTGTTTTACCATTAAGTTCCAAGTTATTTGTATGATTTTTTATGTGTGCCCTTATCAATTTGAGCATATATTCTGATATACTTATTTTTTGGAATTTTTGACATAAACTGATATTGAATTTTATCAAATTATTAAATAATAACATGGGTTAGCCTTTATTCTTTTAATATGGTAATTTGATGAGTTTATTTTGAATTTAAAACCATTATTATTTTCTTGGAAGAAATCTGTGTCATACATTACTGTTATTGTATACATACTATAAAGTTAAATTTTAAAATATTTTCAAACAATTATTCTATGTATATTTGTGAAATATATTAGTTGATAATTTTCTTCATTTGTAATATTTTTGTGAATTGGTACTAGATCTATTATGTCCTCAAAATGAGTTTAATGATGCCACCCTCTCTTTTACATTCCAAACACATATGATGTTATGTCTTACTTTGTCTTAAATAAATTATCAGTGAAATCATAGACATGTGGGAAGTGTTTGATGGTAGACTCAAATACTTTAATCTGGCCATTCTGATTTTGTTTCTTCTTACACCAATTTTGGCAGATTGTATTTTATAAAGGAGTGAGGCAACTTCACTCTGCACTTTCTTCCCAGATTGGAGTCTGGACGCTCTCTTCCACGGTGGCCATGCACATCCTCATCTGTTGTCCCCCTTCAGGAATCATTATCCTGCATTGCTTGATGGCTAACATCTAGAAACTTTTCCTTCTTGTATTTATTTCCAGATTTTCAATTGTTTGCATCAGGAATGTTGGCTCAGTTTGTGATACTTTGCCTTTGTCAGAAGATACACTTAGGTGTCTTATTGTTTTATTTTTCTGTTTCAACTAACTAAGAGATTCTTTCTCCTGTACTTTTCAATAAACTAGCAGATTATTTTTTTTGCCTCTCTTTGATATAGGAAGGAATAGAGCCTAAGGCCAAATCTTACATAAGCATATTTGCATTAGCCCATTTTTGCATTGCTATAAAAAATACAGGAGACTTGGTACTTTAAATAGGTTCACTGGGCTCATGAATCTTGTGACAGGAGGATCTAAACACTGTGACCCTTGTAGGGAGCCTCTTGGCTGTCACAGCTTCCTGGAAAGAGATCTGATCCAGCCATGTAACTAAGAGAACAAACACATAGGGAGGGCTTGCTTATAACAGCCCACTCTGGCAAGCTCATTGGAGACCCAACCCACTGTGGGACCAGCATTAACTTATTCAGGGGGGGTGTAGCACCATGGCTCAGTAACTCCACCTAAGCCCCACCTCTCAAATTTCTACCACCCAAGAGCAAGCTTCCAGCCCAGTAACCCTCAGGAAACAAACCATATTCAAACTGCAGCATTAACATCAATGCCTTATATTAGCCATCTTTTTGCCATTAAAAAATACCAAGACAAGGCACTTACAAAAGAGAGAGCTTCATTTGGGCTCACAGTTCTGGAGGGTTTTATTTGTTTGTTTGTTTTAAGATTTATGTTATTTATGTTAAAGGCAGAGATAGAAAGAAGGAAAGAGAGTAAGAGAGAGTTCTTCCATCGGCTGGTTCTTTCCCCCAAATGGCTGCAATGCTTGGGGCTGGGCCAGGACAAAACCAAGAGCCAGGAGACTTTTCCAGATCTCCCACATGGGTAGAGGGACACAAGTACTTGGGCTGCTCTCCACTGCTTTCCTAGGTGTGTTAACAGGGAACTGGGCCAGAAATGGAGCTGCCAGGACTCACATCAGTGCCCATATAGGATGCCGATGCTGCAGGCAGCAGCTTAACCTGCTGGCCAGAGTGCCAGTCCCAGTTTTGGATGTGTGCAGTCCAAGAATGTGTAGGTGGGCCTGCATGGTTTGTCTGTGTGAGGAGCTGGTGGATGCATTGACAGAGTATGTGGAGGAACACCTGGCAAGTAAGGGAGCCCAGAAATCACTGGAGCCTGATTCAGGCTCATACAACCAACTGTCTTGGGGGAACTACCTTTCAAAAGCACAAACTAATGACTAAGGATATCCCACTGGGCCCACCTCCTAAACGCCATATTTGACTTTACTTTCCAATGTAGTCCTGTCAACCAGTGACTTGGGGTCTGAACTTCTTCTTGAGTTTAGAGCCAAATGAAATTCTAATTGTAGCATGCATGAAATATCAATTCAGGGGAATCTTGGGTTTAAGTAAAAAAGCTAAGGAAATAAGAAAAGCTGGAGGGGAAACAAATTTAGGAGGGCACATTGCCTAGTTTGCCACAGATTTCCCCTGGTTGCTCAAATAGGATGCCTTTGTTGAGGGTGTCTGAACTATTTTTCACTAGTGTTCCCTCAAAGTGGTAAATAGTTTTTAGGGCAGCACTTTCCTTTATCCTTAGGATCAGGTCTACCCTAGAAAATATTATTCCTTCTGCATTTCTGACTAGTATAATCCAGCTGTGTCATGTAACGTCTAAGGAAACTGCAACTTCTATGGATCCAGTGTATCAGATCTGATGCTGGCGCAGGATCTGTGATTGAGATTAAGCCAGAACCTATCCCTTGCCACCAGGTGAAGATGAAAAAATGAGCAGTGTTAGGAGATAGTGCCAAGGCAACAGAGAACTTGGCCTCCAGGAATGCTGTGAAGCTGGCCAAAGACAACTCTGCCCAATCAAATAGGCAAGCTGTTTAGGCCTTCTGGGTCTGGCTATGAAAACAGAGGTAGCATATGATATTAATCTGGTACAAAGCTTGACCGTTTTCTTCTTTAAGGATTCTCAAAACAGTAGGTGAGCCATACTTGGAAGTATATATTAGGCATGTGGAATAACAGAAGACCGGACTAAGCTGATCTGAAGCCAGGACCCAGGAGCTTGTTTCGGGTCTCCCTCATGGGTGCAGAGGCCCAAGTGCTTGGGCCATATTCCATTGCTTTCCCAGGACATAATTGGGAGCTGGATCAGAAGTGGAGCAGCAGGAACATGTACCAGCACCCATGTGGGATGCTAGCGCCACAGGCAGAGGTTTAGCCTACTATGCCACAGTGCCAGCCCCTCCCACTTTAATTTTAAATTATTATTATTTCTTTCCATTCATCTGAAAGGCCAAGTGTGTAGACACACACACACACATAGATATTTTATCCAATGGTTAATTCCCCAAATGCTGGCAACAGCCATGGCTGGGCCAGTCTGATGTCAGGAGAACACAATCAATTCATTTCTCTCCTGTGGGTGACTGGGATTAGCTCTTGAGCCATCATCTGCTTAGTCCCAAGTCTGCATTATTAGGAAGCTGGAATCCAAAGAAGAACCCAGACTTTAACCCATGAATTCTAACATGGGATGTGGTTGTCCAAAGTGGCATCTTTTTTTTAAAAAAAAAGAGATTTATTTATTTACTTCAAAGTCAGAGTTATAGAAGGATAAGGATATACACATATGCACACAAATACACACACACACACACACACACAGAGAGAGAGAGAGAGAGAGAGAGAGAGATCCTCTGTCTACTTGTTTACTCCCCAAATGGCATGGCCAAAATGGCCAGAGGTGGGCTTGTCTGAAGCCAGCAGCCAGGAGCTTTTTCCAGGGTCTCCCACTTGGGTGGCAGGGGCCCAAGGCCTTGGGCCATCTTCTGCTGCTTTCCAAGGCTGGGACTTGAACCCAGACTTGTATGGGATGCCAGCATCCCAGGTGGCAGCTTTACCCATTATACCACAACACTGGACCTGGCAAACATGTTGTTTTTAACAAATGTTATAAATATTTTATGCAAAGCTAACTTTTGAACACGTTTTTTAGACACAGATTAAAAAATATTTTTAAAAAGTTTATACCTTAAATGTAAACAAGATGCTTCATTTTGAAAGAAAGCTCAGAATAGCACGAAACATCAGGAAAGTCTACGCTTAGACTCCAGGCTGCTGAAAATTTTGCCAATAGGGCCTAAGCACGCACATGGTTGCTGATCATCATTTGTGCAGAATTTGTTTCCTTTGTGAGGACCATTGGATGCAGTTTGATTTAGAAAGGGGCAGCAGATCATGAGATGCCGACTTGCCCTGCAAGGCGCCCACTGCCAGGATGGTGGGGTGACGGCATTCTTCAACAAGAAGCACCGGAGACAAGTTTCGGTGAACATGTCCATTTATTAACGATCAAGCATAAGTTTTTAAAGGGCAGACATAAGGGAGTATAGCTAATTTAGAGCAAGACTAATTCCATAGAATAAACCTGATATAGGCACCACTGTGCTTCTCCAATCAGCTCGAAAGTCACATAGGCTATGGTAGCTTTCCAGGTGGTCCAATGGGCCTGGACCACACCTGAGAGCTGTTTACCTGATTGGTAATTACAAGATCCTTCAACAGGGAGTGGGGGTGGGGGAAGTGTGGCTGGGCTCCTGCTGCCTGCCAGGAGTCAGGCTAACCTCCTGCATGGGCTAGGGCTAGGCAGGCAGACTCACAGGATCACCCACAAAGGGAATCTTCCACCCCTGTTCAGGTCAGATGAAGACCGTCTTGCTAACAGTGGTTACATTGCTAGACACCACAATAGCTTGAGCAGTGACAGAGTTTCTAAGGCAGCATACTGCTGTGGTCTTTGATGTTCCCTATTAGCTCATATCCTACTTGGTTATTTAAAGAAAACTAAATGACTATTATACTGAATAATTGTATGTTGGGGGAGGTGGGGGGGGAGAGAGAGAGAGGTATCTTCTACGTGATGGTTCATTCCTCAGTTGACCACAATGGCCAGAGCTGCACCAGGCCAAAGCCAGGATTCAACAGCTTCATACGGATGTCCCATGTTGGTGGCAGGGGTCCAAATACTCAGGCTACCTCCTGCTGCTTTTCCCAGGCCATTATCAGTATGCTGGATTGTAATTGGAACAACCAGGAAATAAACCAGTTCCCATATGGGATGTCAGCATCACACTCAGTGGCTTTAACTTGTTATGCCATAATGAGACAGCCCTAACAGTATTATTTTTGAGTCAATACTATGAATCCAGCAATTTTTTCTCCTAGCTGTATATCCATAATATACAAATTTAATGGGATGATACTAATAGCAGCAATATTCTTACTAGCTGAAAATTGAGGACAAGACAAAGTTTTGTGCCTGGGAGAACTGATTAGTACATTGTGGCACATTTCATACTATAGAAGAGAATAGAACAATGCAGACTGAATATGTTTCTATGACTGAACTTCATAGAGTGGTAAAGGAAAGAAGCCAGGCACATATATATATAAATATGCTCTATGATTTCCTAACTTGGAAAACAAGTAAAAGCAGTTAATACTGTTATAAGGAGTGTGTAGGAGTAGGCGCGATGAGCTGCTTAGGTATATTCTCTTTCTTGATAGTCAAGTGAGTTAAATTAATTTAAAAACATGAATTCCTATATATCTATTATGTGTACAAAAGCAACAAGCGCACAAACTCAGGTACAATAAAGAATTTTCTCAAATATTCACTGATAAACACTTTCAAAGCAATTGCGTCTTTTGCTATTTTGATTGACATTTACTGATGAGAGCCACTGTTTCTTAGTAATATATAGTACATTTTTGTAATTAATTAAATATCACCAAATAATGCAAAATTGATACAAAAATTTTGACATCCATACATTTGAGTCACACTACTTCCAATCAAGCTCCCTACTAATGTGCCTGGGAAAGCAGCAGAGGATGCCGAAGTGCCTGGGCCCTTGCACCCATGTAGGAGACCTGGAAGATGCTCCTGGCTCCTGGCTCCTGGCTCCTGGCTCCTGGCTCCTGGCTCCTGGCTCCTGGCTCCTAGCTTCAGATGGGCTCAGCTCCAGCTGTTGCAGCTATCTGAGGAGTGAACCACAGATGGAAGACCTTTCTTTCTTTCACTCTCCCTATCCTTAACTCTGCCTCTCAAAGCAAAACAAACAAACGAACTCTTTCTAAAAAAAAGTAATATGGGAACGATGAATTTCTCTGTTCCTATTTAGATAATATTTATAACAGTTGTATTTTCTGGATTTCCATGGGCCTAAAAATGTACCCTGTACAACAACCACACCAGAACTTCATTGAAACTGTACTTCTAAGTTTGTATGATATGAAGTCTGGAAGGATACACTATAATGGTCAAGGTATTTCTCATTTAAACTGGTTTTGGATAGGTTGAGTTATGTAATTTTGATACATTTAGCTCTAGTGATTATTTAGTTCATACTGGTCATATTTTGAAATGATGATGCTATTTCCATTATTTTGCTGAATGGATCATTCTGCCACTTCTTGATGCTTTATCCTCTAAAGTTCACCCGCCTAAGTCTGATTTTCTTATTTGTTTGTTAAATCAACAGCTTTAGTTCTGATGAGTCAAGTACAATCAAGTATTCAATCTTTTCCTCAATGTTTCATATTGTGCTAAATATCTGAACCATCCCAAATTTGACTTCCTATAGTAATACTTACTTCTTTATGTAAAATCCAACACACTTTCTCAAAATCTAGAGAGATGTTTTGATATTTTCAGAAAGCAATATTTTGTTTCTACCATGTACACAATTTTTAAAAACTCTAAATTTGTCTAATAGCTATTGAGGTATTTTTCCTAATACTATGAGTATCACTCAAAAGGTTCTTAGCAAATACACATTTGGAAAAACTTCCAATGAATTTTGAAACATTTTTGCACCAAAATAAACTTATTTTTAATTGAATTTTCCATGCTTTTTGAAATACTATCATAGTCATTACTTGAAGAATGATAAATAAGCATAATTAGCATTCTTGGATTTACAATCAATGAAAAAGGAGAAAAATGCTATGGTAGTGGTGAGAAAGTGATGAAGAATGAGCTTCCTAATTAGATCCATTAATCAAATATTTCCATAAAGTGTTCTTATGATATAACAGAGTGGCTTTAGTATTAATGCTATACTTCTCATGTCATGACCTGTTCAGAAAACAATGTAGAATATTTTCCTATAGAAATTGTGTGATTCACCATTACACAACTGTTCAGGGAATTTCTTGCTTATTACATCCCCGGATATGACATATGGTTTTAATCCTTGAATCAATAATTTGTATATAGAAAGTTGGATCCAATTCTCCCAATTTTTAAGGCAGAGATATTCCAAGAGGAGATTAGGGAATAGCTATCTATATTGAATTAGGTAAATTTATTCTTTCTATATTTTCTTAATTATTCAACTGAGATCTGATAGGAGTTATGTGAAATTATATTAATTTTTATTTCCATATTCAATAACCTATTCCACTTTTCATTCTTTGCTTTTGAATTAACTAGGTAGATAGAGTTCTACATGATATTATTTCTTTTAGTCTAATGCTGAATTACTATAGCTTTGAATAAATCCCCAGATCTGATTGGAGACTCCATTTTCACTAAACACTGACCTTCAGATTATGAATCTGTTGTAAGCGGAATCAGAATAGTTATTATTTACTGGGTAGCCCATTCCTATTCCTGAGGCATGTCTTCTATACTTAATCAATATCGCCTTTCTTTAGGTGTTGATGAAAGTCTTTGTTGCATTGTGAATATTCAAATTTTACCCTGAAGATACACATGTGGTGCTCTCTATTAGAAACAGATTCTTACCCAATTAAAACACCGGTGCTGAAAGTGTGTTTTTCTATCTCTGCTTTCCTACCACTGGAGTAACACAATGGAAAACAAGTCAAACAGCAAATATAAAGTCTATTGCATTATCAATGAACAGAAGAAAATGGATTTTCAGTGCTTAAATAGAGGAGAACAAGGGAGCTGTCCTCCACTGCCCTCTGAAAAGGGAGAAAGCAAAACTTTGTTCCATGGAGACAAAACAGAAAAAATCCCCAGCTCTCCCTCTGTTCACAAGGAACACAAATACATCTCTCTAAAGGCAGGAGAAACCTGGCACATTGAGTCCTCAAGGCCCAGAAATGCCTCTTAGGCCCTCCCCTCATGTTCCATTCACAGAGAAACACATAATTTTGGAGTCAGAAAAATCTCCTGAGTTCTTTCAGCATTTCTGCTTCATCTTGAGTGTTCGTCTTAAGAATTTAATTATGTTTTAGACAAACATCTACATTTTTACTATATATTTTCCATATTTTTAGCCAACTATTTTCATTTTTCTCTTAATTGGCTGTTCCTTTTCGTTGATAGAGTCTCAAGGTGGCACAGAATATCATGTGGCAAGAGGTGGAGCATACATGTCTGCCCATGTCTGCATGCCTCATTTCCTCTGCTTATAAGGACAATCATAGGATTTCCTGCTTGCCTCATATCATTAACATCTGATATTAGGAATTAAATTCCTCCATGAGTTCTGGGAGACAAGCCATATTCAAACCAAAGCAGTCTAACTCTGGGCCCTTATTTCTCATATCCTTCATGCATAAAATATGCAATCATTCCACGCAAATGGCCCCAAAGTGTTCATTCATTGCAGCATTAAATCAGAAATCCAAATACTGAAGTCTCATCTTAGACTCAAAGCAAAACCCTCTTATGTGTAAGCCTATAGAATCTAAACAAGTTATGCACTACCAATATACTACTATGGGGCAGGCACAAAGAAAACATCAGCATTCCAAAAGCAAGGGACAAACAAGCAGAAAGAAGTGATAGACCCAAAACATGACCAAAACTCTGCAGGTCAAACTATAAACCTTAAAGTCCCAAGTCTGGCATCTTGATCACATGGTGATGATGGGTGAACACCCCCCTAAAACTTTTTGGCCCACATACATGTTCTCAGACACACAGGGATATCTGCAGATTTCCAAGGCCCATGTGGCTTGCAGGCATGCTGCTTGCAAGTTTCCAGGGCAGGCATTTCTTGCTGAGGGTCCTTCTATGTTTCTGGGATCTCCACTGTGCTCAGAGGAAGTTACCATAATCCTCTAACACTCACATTCTCCACATATGCAAACTCAGCACCATGTGGACACCAAGGCCCACTGCAACTCACAATGTGCCTGTGCCTTCCTGAATCATGAGTTGCAGTGACTGTGGATCACTTCTGGAAAGCCAGAATCCCAGGGCAGCCCTGGACTCCAGCAAAAAGCCCCTTCAGAACAACCAGTTGCCCCATTTCACGAAACAGTTCTACCTGGGATGATCCCTAGGCCTTGAAGCCCTCAGGGCCCTTTTCCAATTGTCCTGGTGTAGAGCCACTGGCTCCCTTATACCAAACTAATTTTCTAGCAGGTAATTTCTCTGTTGCA
Source organism: Oryctolagus cuniculus (assembly GCF_051225735.1). Lineage (NCBI taxonomy): Eukaryota > Metazoa > Chordata > Mammalia > Lagomorpha > Leporidae > Oryctolagus > Oryctolagus cuniculus. The sequence goes on from NC_142869.1 coordinate 155,638,935, forward strand.
TCATTACTTGCTGTTTTTGCACTGTTCCTCTAGCCAGCCTGCTGGTTTTCCAAATATTTCTGCTCTGCTTCCCTTTTAATTATATATTTTCCTTTAGGTCATGCCATTGCTTTCAAGTCCTGCTCCATGCAGTTAAAAGCAACCGAGTAGCTTTGTTTTTATTTCCTTTCCAGATATTATAGTTTATTACTTTACATTCAGCTCTCAAAAGTCCTACAGCATGGAAGAAGTTTTATCAAGTTCTCTGCAATGAGTGCTGTTTATTCCAGCTCCCAACAGAAAATTCTTTTGCTTCTAAGAACTTGTCAATGTGACCATCACTGAACACATTTTTTGTCAACATTCTTGTAACAATACTTGGTCATTCTCCAAGACAGTCCAGCTCTGTCCTGACCTCACAAGCATTATCCACAATGCTCAATTACAGCATCCTAGAATTTTTCTAGTGTGTTCCTCCGTATTTTCCAATTTATGTTAGATAACCAATTCCAAAGCTGCCTCCATATTCTTAGGTTTAGTTATAAACAACAATTCCATCCTCATTGCCAACTTTCTGTATTAGTTTCTTTTTCATTACTGTAACAAAATACCAGAGGCAAGTTACATTAATAAAAATGAGGTTTGAGGTGGGCCTCCAGTTGCCTTGTTTCAAGTCCTGCTCCCGCTTTCCATACAGCTTCCAGCAAGTGCTTTGGGAATCAGCAGATGGTGGCAGAAGTATTTCAGTTCCTGCCACCAATGTTGGAGACCCAGGTGGAATTTCTGGTATCTGGCTTTGGTCTGGCCAAGCCTGGCTGCTGTGGTCATTTGGGGAGTAAACTAATGAATGGTAGACCTCTCTCTCTCTCTCTCTCTCTCTCTCTCTCTGTCATTCTGATATAATAAAATTAACTAATTGATTTGAAACATTTTTAACGATTTTGTTTTTTAATGAAAGAAGAGACTTATTTCAGAACAGAATTCCAGAGGTTCAGGTGTGGGTGCCCCATCTAATGATGGATTCCTTATTGGCAGCATCTCAAGATGCTGACAGAGCACATGTGCTTCCTGTGTCTTGCCACGTGCTACCATGCTTTGTGACAGCCAGCAAAAGGTCATTACCAGAGGCCAAACAAATGTAGTTCAGCCGGTCTTAGACTTAGAACTTACAGAGAACTCTGAACTAAATAAAACAAAAATAACAAAAACAAAATAAACTAATTTTCTTTGTATAGTAGCCTGACTCAGGTAAATCACTCTAGTAATGAAAAATAGATTGATGCAATGGCAATCTTGAAATCTGTCTCCATTGTGCTACTTCCTGAATATTGCCCTTTAGAAAACCTTATTATTTTTTACTTCTTCTTTCATTTCCAAATGCTTGCTTGCTCTAGAATTGATACATGTGAGTCTATATCTATTAAACATATTAATTGATTTTCTTCCCTATCATTTTAGGACTGATGTATAACAGTTATGATTTCACAGAGATAATCATCCTCTAACATGACAAAAATCTTGGACTCCTACCTTCTAGGTCCTATATTTGTATTCTGAGTGTTAATATGACTTATAGCCCTGAAGACTGGAGTCCTTTGCGTTTTATTTGTACCCATGTATGTTTTTGTTTTGTTGTTTTAATCTAGGTTCCAATTCAAAAGAACTAATCCACTACCAACAGACTACTGTGGAACAGGCACAGGGTAAACATTCCCATTCCAAATGGGAAGAACAGACAGGTATAAGGGCCTACCTAATAAGATCCTTGATTTTCTACAATGGAATTCATAATTTTTTCTGATTAGCTGGAGCATGCAAGTGTTTACATTTTATTAGCTTGACATGTTTTCAACTGGGATATATTTCTGTCATTCCCCTTATTGTTCACTGAATTGTTTAACATTTTTTCTTATATCTAAATATCCCTTAATACTATCTATAGGCAATACACATATTTGTTTCTAGGAATATTTCTATATATTATTGTTTAAAGTAATGTTCAGGGATGAACATATATGTGCTTTGTTTATGTTTATATGTAATCCCAGGGTTTTCCTTTTACATTGAATTTTGAGAACAAAACATTTATCCTTCCCCATTGTCTTAATCATTCAGAAGATACCTTCCAATTTTCAGCTTTTTTCTGATTTTGAAGCTATGATATGGCATATTATTGTTTCCTGGTGGTATAATTGTTCTTCCTATCTTTATAAATTGTTCTGCTCCTTCTATAAACAGTGTTCCCTCCTATCTTCCTGGTTGTGATTAACATATCTGTTCAATCCTTCTAGTGTGGGTAAGAATTCAGTGCCTGTTCTTATTATCTTTCGTGACCACATTAGGCCTTGACAATGATGTTTCCATTCTTTGAACACACACCTCAGGTGACAATTGGCATTATTTATATTTATATTTAACTTCATTGAAACTTTCTTTAGTTTACATTCTTGATTCAGTAGGAAACCAGCATCTTTTACATAATAAGTTGCAGTGATGGACATCTGATTTTCCCAATCATGGCAGAATACTGTCCTCACATATTGTAGGTCTGCTCTGATTGATATCACTTCTGCTTTAGATATTTTCTTTCAAATAACTCCTCTAAGTACTGTAGACTTGTCATCATCATGCTTCATCCCAAGCAGACAGTTCATAGAAGTAGGATAGCATTAGGTTGTAATTTGATAGGTAGTTATGGGTTTTATACACACACTCACACACACACACACACACATATATATTTGCTACCTTTTCTGATATATTTTCCTGTCTGTCAACATTATGTGGGTTCTGATGTTTAGTTTTAAGACACTGAAGTCAGGGGCCGGAGTTGTGGTATAATGGTTAAGCCTCTGCCTGTAGTGCTGGCATTCCATATTTGCGCCAGTTCAAGTCCCAACTGCTCTGCTTCTGACCCAGGTTTCTGCTAATGTACCTGGGAAAGCAACAGCAGATGTCAAAGTCCTTTTACCCCTGCACCCATGTTGGGAACTCAGATGAAGCTCTAGACTCCTGGCTTTGGCCTGGCCCAGCCCCAGCTGTTGCAGCCACTTGGGGAGTGAACCAGTAGATGGAAGATCTTTTCGTCTGTTTCTCCTCCCCTCCCTCATAACTCTGACTTTCAAACAAAATAAGTCTTTAAAATAGACACCAAAGGAAGACAGTATAAAGAGATACAACTGATGATAAGCAAATACTTTTTTGAAGCAATATTCACTTTTGTTTTCCTTTAACAAACAGAGGCAGTGAGCTAGATGGAGGAGGAAGTACTTTAGAGACCCATACTGGCATATGTAGTCACTCTCACTGCCTTTGATTCACACCCACGTTTAAAGCATGGTCACTGTATTAGTGAACTCCACCAGCAAGATTTTTCTTTTTTTCTGGACTGATAAGGCATTGAAATAATTTCACAGCTAGCAATGTGCACAGAAAACCTGACTCTCCAAGAAACACTTGAGAAACTAACATTTGGTGTACAATTCTCATTGACAGCATTATTGGGCAAGTCATAATGTATTTTTTTTTTTTACTAAGAGACTAGTGGGTTCTAGGAATCAAGCATAATAGCACAGGCCCTTATTACTGCCTGCTTAAGTTTTCTTTCAAACACAAACGTCTTGTTTCCGTTACTCACTTTTCAAATTCGAAACTTGTTTTCTACATTTTACATTTTCTCAAGACAACATGTTCAAAAACAGGTTTTAAATAAAATGTTTATCACGTTTCCTAAAAACAGTATTTTCACTTTGGCAAAGTAAGGTGGAAACACTAGTAAACAAGTCCATATTTAGGGCACAAGGGAATGAAGTATGTGTTACTCATTTCATGCAAATTATACAGATAACATATATGCATGTTGTTAAGCTATGGTGAGTAGCCGGCTCAGCGCCTCAATAGGCTAATCCTCCGCCTTGCGGCGCTGGCACACCGGGTTCTAGTCCCGGTCGGGGCGCCGGATTCTGTCCCGGTTGCCCCTCTTCCAGGCCAGCTCTCTGCTGTGGCCAGCGAGTACAGTGGAGGATGGCCCAAGTCCTTGGGCCCTGCACCGCATGGGAGACCAGGAGAAGCACCTGGCTCCTGGCTTCGGATCAGTGCTGTGAGCCGGCCCCAGCGCGCCAGCCGTGGTGGCCATTGGAGGGTGAACCAACAGCAAAAGGAAGACCTTTCTCTCTGTCTCTCTCTCTCTCTCACTATCCACTCTGCCAGTCAAAAAAAAAAAAAAAAAAAAAAGAAAGAAAGAAAGAAATGCATACAGTGCGTCTTATTTGGACAACAATGCAGACAAGCCAGCTATCAAAAAAAAAATTTTAAACTATGGTGAGTAAAATAATTGCTGCAAAGTTTTCTGAAAGGAATTACCCCAGTGTACATGATCAGCCCTGTGTTGTAGAGGTCCTATTCTTCCATTTCACATTCAGCACATAATATTGTCTTTTTTTTTTTTTTTTTTTTGACAGGCAGAGTGGACAGTGAGAGAGAGAGAGACAGAGAGAAAGGTCTTCCTTTTGCCGTTGGTTCACCCTCCAATGGCTGCTGCAGCCAGTGCATCACGCTGATCCAAAGCCAGGAGCCATGCATGTGCAGGGCCCAAGGACTTGGGCCATCCTCCACTGCACTCCCTGGCCATAGCAGAGAGCTGGCCTGGAAGAGGGGCAACCGGAACAGAATCCGGCGCCCCAACTGGGACTAGAACCCTGGGTGCCGGCGCCACAGAAAGAGGATTAGCCTATTGAGCCATGGCGCCGGCCTCAGCACATAATATTGTCTTTCTCTTCAGTTCATCCATGCCACGTGGCGATATTGAATATTGTTTTAATTGCTTTAATTGCAATTTTTCTAATTCCTAATGATGCTGAATATTTTTTAAGATTTATTTATTAAGTGTTGTTCAAATTCCTTACCCATTTTTTCTATTCAAGTTGCATATTTGTCTTTCTTGCAGGAAGCTGGAAGAGAAGTGCAGAGTAGCCAGGGCTCTAACCAGCATTCTGATACACCACGTGGGTTCCCAAGCAGCAACCTCACTCCCTGCAACACAGCATTCACCTCAAGTTACTTCAATACTATAGAATCAGATCCTTTCATGTAACCCATCTGTGTGCACTCTCGTAAGATTATTCCAATTTCTAGCTTTTCATTTGGCACACTTGTTTAATACCATCTTCATACTCCAAATGAAGCTCTAACACTTTCTACCCAAAAAAATCTGAAAAATCCAATTATCTTTTGAATAATTTGAGGTTTGACTTCTTTTCTCCCCATGCCCCCCAAAAAATAGGAGGTAACTTTGAAATTTGTTCACTTGTAATGGGTATGTGTTCCGGGTTACGAGGTTCAGGTTTCTAGATATTTAAATTGGTACTTGCTTTTAATTTTGTTGTTAAATATTTCATATAGTTACTGATTATTTGACTGCCTCCTCTGTCATCTAACAAATTTTAACATGTAAAGTCTGACAGTGATTAAGGATTTGTATTTTGTTTTCAGTTCTTTTTTTTTCCCCGACATTTTCTCCAGGTATGCGAATGGTTCAAATCTAAGCATTATTGCCTTCTTTTTGAAGTGTGCTGTGATACTTGATGTTATGCACTGCCTTTTGACCTTGTGTTTTCTATTTAACATGCTTGCTCAATATCCTCCTTATTTTCTCCAGATGAAACTGTAGCACTAGTAATATCACATGGTTCATAATATTATAGCTATGAAGACTCAATGAAATAATGTCTAGAGGGATATTTAGCACATTCTTTAATTCAGTTAGCCTTCACAGCAATGTGGCCATATGAAAATATTACTAAGGCGAGAGTTTCAGCTGGAGAAGATGAAAAAGTTTGGGAGATGGAAAAACTATTGGAGATGCTTGCATGATAGTCTGAATGTACTAAGTGTAACAAAACTGTATACTTGGAATTGGTTAAAAGGCAAATTTTATGTTTGCATGTTTTACCATAAAAAGTAAAAGAAATTATTAAATAACTAGCCCAATACCAAATAGTGTGTGCATTTAAATACTGGAATTCAATTTGTATCTGTTTGACCCAACAAAATGCATAATTTAATCAATATATGTTTTATTTATATATTTTAAAGATTTATTTTGTAAGTGAGTGTAACAGACAGCCAAAGGGAGGCAGAGAGAGAGAGAGAGAGAGAGATCTTTCATCTGCTGGTGCACTCCCCAGATAGCCCCAATGGCCAGGGCTGGGTTATAACAAAGCCAGGGTCCAGGAGCTTCATCCAGGCCTCCCAGGTGTGTGGTGATGCCCCAGATACCCTGTCCATCTTCCACTGTGTTTCCCAGGTCATAAACAGGAGTTGGATAGGAAGTGAAGCAGCTGGGACACTAACCAAACTGGAACCCATATGGGATGTCTGAGTTGCAGGTGGAGGCTTTACCAGCTAGGCCACAATGTCAGCCCTGCCAATATATTTTTATGTTCAAATCATATTTACACCCTTAGATGATTTAACTTATTAGAAAATTTTAATTTAATTTACAGGCTAACAACAAGTAACATTTAACTTGGATTGAAGTCCCATTTTCCTCACTAAGGGACATTCCTTAAATTTTAAGGCATTTTGCTTTTCATTTTAAAAATAAAGATAGTCATATATATCTCTGTCCTGAAGAGTGGAAATGTGCATGATAAAATACATATAAAGTGTTCTGTTCTGGGGCCAGCTTTGTGGTATAGCAGTCTGTGCTTCAGCTTGCAAAGCTGGCATCTGATGGGTGAGTGCCAGTTCCAGTCCCAGATGCTCACCTTCTGATTCAGCTCCCTGCTAATGTCCCTACGAAAGCAGCAGCAGATGGTCCAAGTACCTGAGCCCCTGCCACCAAGGAGGCCCAGATGGAGTTCCTGGCTCCTGGCTTCTTCCTGGCCCAACTCTTATTGTTGCAGTCTCTTGGTGAGTGTACCAGTGGATGGAAGATCTCTTTTCTCTCTGTCTTTCCCTCTGTCTTTCTCTCTTGCCTTTCAAATAAATAATTCTTTGTAATAAAATAAAATGTTATATTCTGTGCTAGGCATTGTGATACAACGGATTAGGCCAATGATTGGGCCATCCTCACCCATATGGGAGTGCCACTCTGCTTCAATCCAGGATCTGAGAAAAGCACAGTGTCCTTTATCAACAATTTGTTAAGAACTTCAGATCTCAGTGAGGGTAAATAATGGAGGTAGTACTTGAATGTAGAAAATATCGACATCTGTACATTTTTTCTATCACTAGGCTCTTTGTTAGATAAAACAGGACAACTTGGAAATATACCTGACAGAGAATCAGCTTACAAATGGCTATTTAGAAATATAAAGACAATAAAAACAAGTGTGCAATATATGTTACAAATAGTGGCTAAAGACAATATGAAAGCCCATAAAATAGAATAGGATTAATTAATTAGCAAGTGAATGGTATAGGCAATAGGTATGGGAAGAATTTTTTTTTAAGATAATTTTTTTTTTTAACTTAGGAAAGAATTTAAAGGAGGGAGAAACTCTCTGGCTTGGTTGTCAGAACCAGGCTCACAGTTAGAATGCCAGGACTGGTGAGCCCACACCAGTTCCTCACCCAAGTTTAAATTCTCATAGGAGACGTTAACTTCAGCTTCCTCATCTGACAATTTTATATATGCCTTCAAGGAGAAACCGCTTGTGCTGTTTTGGATTTCAAATTTGTTAAGTATTGTTCAAGAATGCAGTATGGTTTTTCACATAAGCTAGGTCAATGGCCCTTCCTTTTCCTCCTGGGAAGATTCTGACTTGAATGTAATCATTAATTGACTGGACTGTGTGCACTATCATGTATCCCAAGGATTGCAGCCGTTAGCTTTATAACATTCTTTAATATTTACATAAAATAGAATTTGGGTGAAATGCATATCTGATAAAACTTTTTGAGCAAATTCTGTTTATTAGTGAAATACATAAACTAAAGGTGTATAGTCTTCTATCTAGGCATAAGCCTTTAGGGAAAATTATGCAAACATTCCCACTTACCTGAATGGAGTCTATAATTAAAGAAAACATAAACTAAATTATGCTATGATAATAAGCAAATCCCTAATTTAAGTAATGTGTTTAATGATTTACATCTCTATCCAGTAGGAGAGCTTTGATCATCAAATTGTCTCTCAGATATCAGCTTAATTATAAAAGATTGTTGACTTCAACATATTCATATGTTCATTGTGTAGATCCTTTTTTGAAACTTCAGGTATTGATAATGAGTGAACTCTGACCATTGTGGATGTTGAAAACAAATAACAAGCTAGGGATTGTGAAAGGAGACACAAGAATTACTTGGCTCTAGACCCTTCAGAGTAATGCATCATCCACATAATACCTAATTCAGCTTTGTACAGCAGAGGGAAATGTTTCAAGGCCTATTATTTTGGGCTTGCTCATGTGCACAGACAAATGTTCATCTTACTGATAAATTTTACTAGTTACACATTTCACATGGAGGTATCAGTGATTGATGAAAAATGTTCAACTAAATTATCACTCTAGTCACACATAATATATAGCATGAATGCTTAAAGTTGAGTTTTGATTTAATCACTATGGGTTCAAGTCCTGGTTCCAGTACCCAACAGTTTTATGTTCTTTGACATGTTGCTAAAACCTTCAAAATCACACTTTTTAGTTGGTAATTTTGTTGTAGCAATGATGCCTGCCTAACAATTGTATTGGACTCACCAAATACCAAGACCTAAGTATAGCGCATACTAAACGCTCATAGTGGGGCCTCCATTGTGGCGCAGTGGTTTAAGCCACCATTTCTAATAGCTGGCATCCAGTTCTAGTCCTGGCTACTCCATGTCTGACCCAGCTCCTTGATAACATGCCTTGGAAAGCATTGGAATATGGCTGAAGTGTTGGGATACCTGCACCCACTTGGAGTCCTGGACAGAATCATGCTCCTGGTTTCAGCCTGGCCCCGTCCTGATTGTCGTGGACATTTGGGGAGTGAACTAGTAGATGGAAGACTCAGTTCTTTGTCCCTCTGTCTCTCTCTACCTCTTTCTCTCTGTCTACCTGTAACTCTGCTTTTCAAACAAATAAACATTAAAAAAAAAAGCTTGTGGTGTTAGTTATAATCTATTTCCTTTTATATACAACACTTATGTAACAATAAACTATACTCAAAAAAATGATGGCATAACTTTGGTATAGGTAAAGGATAAAAGTAAACCTATCTGTTGAAAGGTATAGCTGCAGGCTATTTAGTACCCGTTCTTTTGATGCATTTCGGAATTTTTAAATCAAATGCTTACGATATTTTGTGAATTTCATGAGTTTTTTCAATCTGCCTTTCCCTCTAGCTATAATCAATACATTTTTGTTTGTTTTACTCTATTGACCAATGTATTGTATCTTCTTTAGTACTCACAGAAACAGGGCCCTTGCTATGGGTAAGAAAAAGAAATGAGTGATTACATAAGGAATACAAAAGTCTCTAAGATTTCCTGATACATCTTCTTACTTATTTTAAGATCTGAAAATATATGCAATCAGACTTCAGTTCTTTGTGTAATTTAAGTATAACTAAACTTCAAGTAATCAATGCCAGCCACTGAATGTTTAGTTTAGCTTCTTCCTATTGTTCTGGGGGTAGCAGGTGGGGACATTTCCATGTTGTTCACAATCTAGGTGGTAAAAATATCCACTTTTTACTTAGGTAGATTATATACTTTTTCTGCTCTTTATCATCCTGCTTTTAAGTGTGTGTGTTTTACTTAATGCACTATTATTATAATTAATCTTATTGTAATGTATAATTCTTTCCAGAGTATAGATTATTATAAGATAAACTTTGCCAATATACAAGAGTTACTTCAAGGCCTTTCCTGCTATTTAATGAGGTTGCCTTGGGAGTCAGGACTCTACCAGGGACAAATTCTATGAGTTTGGCTGACTCATTCCAGATCCCAAAGTGTCAAAGTTCTAGAAAGTAAAGTCACAGAGGGATGCTCCGTAAAGGAGATACAAGTCTGTTAGTTAATTTGCTACAAGATCTGTACAATATGGATGGTCTACAGTTTTGCTTAAATATCAGAGTCAGGGATTATATCATTTCAGGTTAAAAAACACATGAATTTCAATAATATCAAGCTATAAGTAAATCATCATTAGCTATGTAATCATAGGCTCCAACAGTAAACTTTTGTCAACTTGAAGGAAAAAAAACAACACATTTTTCTACACTGAACTAGTATCAGAGTATGTATATGTAGCATTAACATACAGCACTGCAGGAGCATTAACATGTGGTGTGTGACAGGGAACAGTTTCCTAAGTTTGATTCAAGAGCTTTCATGAAAGGAAAGCATGTTTATAGAACGAGGTAGGTCTAACACGTTCCCCAGGATGGCATTGTGGCACAGTGAGTTAAGCCACTAGCTGCGATGCCAGCATCCTATATGATTGCCAGTTTCAGTACTGGTTGCTCCACTTCTGATCCAGGTCCTTGCTAATGCACCTGGGAGAGCAGGAAAAGACAGCCTTGTAACCAATGTAGGAAAGACAGATGGAGTTTCAGACTCTTATATTTGGCCTGGCCCAGCCCTGGCCATTGTGGTCATTTGGGGAGTGAACCAGCAAATGGAAAGTACCCCCGCTCTGTTAACTCTGACTTTCAAATAAATAAATCTTTTTTAAAAATGTATAACATGTTCCAAAGTTTGACCATGTTTCAGAATATCTGCAATCCATAGTGTCAAACCAAAATAACGTGTGTTTGTTTGTTTGGAGAAGAATAATACACTTCTTTCTTAAAGATTTTATTTATTTGAGAGGTAGAGTCACAGACAGAGAGAGGCAGACAAAGGGAGAAGGGTCTTCCATCCGCTGGCTCATTCCCCCAATGGCTGCAAGGCTGGAGCTTACCCAATTGAAGCCAGGAGCCAGGAGCATGTTCTGGGTCTCCCACCTGGGTAGGTGCAGGGGCACAAGCACTTGGGCCATCTTCTATGGCTTTCTCAGGCCATAGCAGAGAGCTAGATTGGAAGAGGAGCCAGCCAGGACACGAAACGGTGCCCATAAAGGATTCCCACGCCACGAGTGGAGGCTTAGTCCACTATATCACAGTGAAAGCCCCAGAATAATACACTTCTAATTCAATCAGTTTCTCTTGATAATGAATCGTCACTGGTAAAGTATATGGGCTATGTGAAGATCTCACTTCATGGGCATTCATAAAAATTTCAAAAATAATCCATGCATGTAGAAATGTATAAATATATTCTTAAAATGAGATTATATTTTTAATACCTTAGCAATTTCTAAAAACCTGTGAATATTATAATATCAAAGCAGTTTAGGTCAGAATAAATGAGTTCATCTTACATTACCTTATGCCATGACCTTCTGTCCATTTTGAGGATTAAGATTTGCATACCAATGAACATCTCACCAATTTTCTTGCTTTTATGCTGAAGGGCCAAATACTTTGTAGTATAATATCTTGCCCTGTTATTTTTGGTATAATCTTTATATCAATGTGGGTTCATGGATATTATGTCTCTAACTTCTTGAATTATAGTGATATTTTGTGAAAGGATTTCAATAAATCTCTTCAGTGGTTTGTGAAAACAAAGATATAAAATAACATTAACATGAATCTTGTTCTGTCCTGTATATTGTTACAATAGAAATTGCTCTAAAACAGTAGCAACATTAGTAATAATTAGTAACAAACAGTAACAATAAAAACTAACTTAGTAATAATATTCATAATTATTACTTTTAATTTGTAAAACAGTGCCATTGATTTGGCTGCATAATTAATTTTAAAACATACTTGAGATATAAGGCAATGCAAGTAGTAAAAAATAAGTTCCTTACTTTGCCTGATAAACTATTGAAACCTTTTTCATCTTTCCTGCTGTCTTAGATCTAATCTAGATAATAAATGAGGTTTTTGTTCTTTTTTTGCTTCTTTGGGTTTTTTTGTCTGTTTCCTCATCTAGATCAAACTTACCTATTTCTCAGTGGAACACTATTAGAACTCATTAGATTGTGTATGTTAACAAAACTGAAATTAGACAGTTGAAAGATACAATCGCTAGGTTGTTGGTGTTAGGACTCAAGACTGACATATCAGAAGGACCCTGATGTTTCTTACTATAGATCTTTCGTGGTTTTAATTACATTTTGTATGGGCACATCAATTCCAACAACAACAACAAAAATCAGTAGAGCTTTTGTCTGGGTTCATGTTGAACACACAAACCAAAAAGGAAAACAAAAGATGATATCATGACTGAGAATATGAATCCATTAATACATTGAATATATACTTGAACCTTTTCTTTCAGTCAATGCTTTCAAATTTCCAGTGCTACACAAATGCCTGGTAGATAGGTAAGACATTTTCTAATTCCTCGATACTCCAATCTTTGTTTCTATGGTAATGTGACTCCGTGTCAGTGCTTTGCCTCAACCCTTGGTCCTAGGTTATGTCCTTTACCCTCATCTTTGACCCTGGCCATTTGGCATGTCAACTCAGGGCTATCAACACTGTTCTTGTATGAACAACTCGTTCCATAAGTCAGTGTTCCCACAAACTCCTGCTCACCAGCATTCCTGCACCTTCGTCTCTGCCCTCTCTGCTCAGAAGGGCTCTGCCATCCTCTCTCTCTTCACCAGAGCATCTTCTGGTTCCCCAACAACATCCCCAGTTCTTAGTCAACAAGGGTCCACCATACACATCAGGCACATACTTGGATATCCATGAGGCTCACCTATTGCTTTTGTGTCTCCTCTCAAAGTTCAGAGATTCATTCAATGACTCAAAGTCACTGCCTTATATGTTATAATTAGCTATGTCAGAAGAGTATATGTGCTTCCAAATGTACTGTCACAGCCAAATAAGGAAAGCTCTTGTGTTTGGTTTTCAGATTTTAATAAGAACTTATATTCTACTGATACCTGTGTAATTGAATATTTTCTGATTTATTTTTGTAGAACTTAACTTCCCTCAATTTTTCATTCTGAGTGGTTGTTAAAATGAAACCTGAATGATATGATATTTAGAAAAGTCATCTTGGAAGAGTATGATGAAAAAGGTAATATGAGAGTGATTGTTACTGCTTCTGACAATGCATTTGGTAACTTGTTATCTGATAGCTTCATAGTGATTCCTAGGCATAGAGGTATAAGTGAAGTTAGAAAATGTGAAATGCTAGCGGGTGTTTATTGTTCCACATGAGTTGGGCAATTATTACAATAAAAGAGAAGACCTCAAGACAAATTTAGCAAGATTTTAAGCAGACATGAAAAAAAGAATAGAAACAATCTACATAACTTGATTGCTTTTTAGCCCCAAAACAGGGTAAAAGAAGGCTGAGAATATCTCTGTGCAAATGAGAGCAATTCCAATTATTCAATTAAGCACAGCCTTTCTGCTCTGAGGAAAATATCAGAATTTTAATGCGGCCTTCCTAGTAAGCTTGCTTTGTCAGATTGTGTAAGCATCTTGAAATAACATAGAGAAATGGAAGAATCAGGATGGAGAAACAAATATAAAAATTAGATATATGACCATTATTGTAGTGTAGATATTCATAGAAGAAAGTAAATCAGGGCCAGTGCCACGTCTCAATAAGCTAATCCTCCGCCTGCGGCGCCGGCACCCCAGGTTCTAGTCCTGGCGAGGGCGCCGGATTCTGTCCCGGTTACCCCCTTCCTGTCCAGCTCTCTGCTGTGGCTTGGGGGGTACAGTGGAGGATGGCCCAGGTCCTTGGGCCCTGCACCCTCGTGGGAGACCAGAGAAGCACCTGGCTCCTGGCTTTGGCTCAGCGCAATGCGCCGGCCAAAGAGGCCATTGGAGAGTGAACCAACGGAAAAAAGGAAGACCTTTCTCTCTGTCTCTCTCTCTCACTGTCCGCTCTGCCTGTAAAAAAAAAAAAAAAAAAAAAAAAAAGTAAATCAGAAGCCTACTATGTTTTTGCAGTATTTATTCCAAGTTTGAAGATTTGCTCAACACAAACCACTTTAAAAATTCTGTGACTGTTGAAACTGTAATATTAATCTTGGGCTCAAATTAGAACAAAACAAGTGTGACATAAAAGTTAATCAGGCACCAATGATAGAATTTGAAGAAATTCTAAGTTTCTGAGATCTGATGATTACTGTGAAATGAAAATTTAGATAGTCATGATTTTTTAGAAACTTAATCTGTAAATCTCATTTGCAATACCAGGTGTCTTAAAAGATTAATGAAAAAGCATGCTGTTTTAAAAAGTATGTATAGATTTCAAAAAATTTGTATTAAGTTTATTTCCATTTTTCCACAAACTTTTTGAAGTCCAGTCCTATCGGAACAATTGTAATCAAACCATTTTGTTTTAAAACATTTCTTCCATCTTCTTACACTCTGCAGTCAAAATCAAATACTTACAATTTCTACAAGGCCCAATATTATCTGATGCTATCTACCTTTTATTTTTCAGTACTGGAGTCTTGTTGCTATTCAAACATACTAGACATATTCTGAGTCAGATTGTTGGCTCTACTTGGAGCACTTTCCCCCAGATGTTATCTATCCACAGCGAAGCTGTGAGCCAAGGGTTAGCAAAGCTCCTTTCCCTCTTGTGTGAGAAGGTGCCCTTCCTCAAGCGACCAGTTCTAACAGTTTGGAACATTATAAAGATAGCACTCTAAATAAAATTATTTTATTTTATTATTTTATTTATTTATAATTATAAATTATTTAATCCCTTTTTGCAGAAATCATCCTTACATGGTAAATTTCACTTAGATTGGATATAAGAAAGCATATATGAACTGAAATACCAGTGATTTGGAATTTTCCACATGCATGAACTGTAGTAACTCTTGTAACAGTGTGTCCCTTGCATGTCCATGGAAACTGCATATGGAGATATAACTTTTTTTTTTTTCTCATGGGGCAGAGGGCTTTCAAAAATGTGTTATTTCGGAGTCCTGTGCATCAAGAGTGTAACTCCCAAGAATAACTTATTTTCATGTGACTTTTCCAAACTTGTTCCTCAATAGATTTCAAGTGTCATTATCCCCAAAACAGGACATATGAACTTTCTATTTCATAAGTTAGAACTCTGCTTTCACAAGTGTCCTCTCACAGGTGATTTCATGGCTGGATCACTAAATTTATACCTATTGGTGTTGAAAATTTTCCACTATATCAACAGAACAAGCAAGAGAAAAAGGGAGAAAATATTTACTTAGCTATTATATATATTATATATATATATATTATTATATATATATTATATATTTCCCCATCCAACACATACACACACACACACACATACACACACATGCACACACACCCATACACACCCCACTTCCCCAGCTATCCCTGAGAGGCAAAATCTTGTTTCTGCTCTGTTACAAACACCAATAAGAACACTGTTACTAGCACTAATAAGAGCATGTGGCTTATGGTGATGAATCTCCTTGGTCAATTTGATTGGGCCACAGGATGTCTAGATTATTGCTAAAACATGATCGGGGGGGTTTCTGTAACGATGTTTCTGGGAGAGATTAACATTTGATTTGGTAGAATGAGTTCTGCTTAACTGCCCTCCCTAAAGAATATGAGGTTCATCTAGTCAGTTCCAAAAAGATCACAATAGTTGGCCTTCCTCTGGTAATAGAGAATTCCTACTGGCTCACTGCCTTTATGGGAAGCATTTGCTTTTTCCTAACTTCAAACTGAACCATTGGCTTTCTTATTAGAGCAGCCTTGAGGCTAGACTTAACCCATCACTGTCCCACCTATGTCAACTCACCCAGCAGATCTTGGGGTTTGTCATCCTCCATAAATATGAGAACCAAGTTATATTAGAGAGGTAGATAGATAGATAGACATGGATAGATTTGTAGATTTATACTATTTTTTGGAGAACATATAGATACTCACAATAGGCAACTAATACATATTCTAGAAGAATCTCATTTTTTCCCTCAAACATCAATACCTAAGTGTGGTTCCTGGGTTCTACCTTAATAATCAAATATCTATAAGTAAAAAACACATAATTAGATCAAGATTGTGTCTGGGCAGTTTGCAAGCAAAATAGAGTTTCAATCTTAAACATGCTGCTATTTCTCTGAAGTGGAAGAAAATGTTATTTGTTAAATTCTAGCATGAAAATTAAGAACCTAAATAACTTACAACTAATTTTCTTTAAACATTCTTAATAAATATGATGAAACACTGATAGAAACATGAATAGAAGTCTCACAAAATATTGATGTGGTCCTGAGTATCTTAATTTTTATTTTAGGTCCTTGTCCTCACAGAGATAATAATTCAGTGTGGAGTCATCCATGCATGCATCCATATACAGTATGAATGAGAAAAGGATTTATTTAACAGTGAGAGAATAAACATACATACATACATGAGGGTGGTCATCCCACATGGAGAAATACATATTATGAATGGGCCAGAGCCTGGTCCATGGCAAAAAGTGCTCTCTCCTATTCTCAGCCTCTTTTATGATGAGGGAATGATAATTTAATATGATACACAAATGGGGCTAGGATCTTAGCATGTTTTCTAGAATTGGATTCAAATCAAGGGGAATTCTGGGAAGGTGGGAATATCAATGTGGCAGTTAAAGGCATAAGCTCATATTGCAAGGGTGGAAGAATCCCACGTCACCTAAATTAAATGCCTAGAAATATCATAAAAGTATAAGAAAAAGAATAAAGTTAATTAAAGTCATTGATGGATCTGACTGGGAAATTTAGCCTCCATATATCAAAGGTATCATTTAACTTAAAATATTTTTAAAAGGAAAATAGATAAATATGACAACCAAGTTGATATTCATAATGTATAAATTATTACTATGATTAAACAAGAAAAGTGAACATCTCAGCAGAAATTGGGATATGTTATATAAGTAGGAAATTAAAAAGAAATGAAAATGGACAATGTTGACAACTAAGCCAAGTTTCACAAGTAAGCAAATGAAGCTAAAGCAACAGTGAAATACAATGTTCAATAATATGGTTAGAAATAATTTCACTGTCTGAAAACAAATACTGTCTAAAATTGCTATAGCTTTCTGTGGGACATGTGACAGAATTTCTGTAAAGACTTCCACATATATATAATTAGCCATTAAAATATTACAGCATTTTTAAGAGTAAACAAGTGAAAATTGAGTCCATGGTAAATAGCAAAGGGACTGCACTGATCCATATAATGGATACTATTCAATTACCAAAATAAATGAAATTGGTCTGTTTTATTTTTAGTAAAAATAGCAATTTGTAGAATTAGGCATATATCATACTTATGTTTAAAATATCTACACACACACACACACACAGATGGGTTCTCCTGAAAGAGAAGCCAAATTAACAAAAGAAAGTATATATCTTCAATACATAACTTTTTCTCTCTTTTTTTAATAATAGCATATTATTCCAAGAATTAAAATATTTTAAACACATCTATAAACATGCATATACTTGAAATATGAGCTTGATAAATGTTTATATCCTCCTTATAAATGTAGGCATTATCTGAATGTATATGGTAACATGTTATTATTTGATAATCAAATATTTCATAAAAATCTACTTTAATAAGATAAAATATTAAGCAACAGAATAATAAATTAATTTGTATTGGCTAATTTTCATCACTTTAGTGTACAACATTGGAGAGAGAGAGAGACTTTGTACTAAATTCATTGTTTTAAGTCATAAATATTAGATATATGCCTCTAAATAATTATTACATATAGGATGAAAATGAAAATGCTTTTATTGCCAAGATTAGTGATCATATAAAGTATAGTCATATGAGGAAATACAATTAAGATAGTACCTCAAGTCTTTTTCTTCAATATATCTTCAAAATTACAAATTACTGAATGGTACTGTGCACAGTAGGTTAAGCTGCTACTTCCAATGCCAACATCTCATATCAGAGTACAGGTTAAAATTCCAACTACGCTGCCTCTGATACAGCTCCCTGGAAAGTCAGCATAGGATGGCCCAAGTATGTGGGCCCCTGTCACCCATATGGGAGACTCGTAGAGTTCCTGGATCCTTACTTCAGGCTGGCCCAGACTTGGCAACTTCAGCCATTTGAAAAGTGAACCAGCACTAAGAAGATCTCTCTCTCCTTCTCTTTCTCTCCACTCTTGGTTGCTCTGCCTTTCTAATGAAATAATTAATTTTTAAATAGAAAAATATAAATTAAAATGCTTAATATTTTCAGATGATATATTTCAAACTATGAGAAAATAATAGTGATTTAAGAGAGTAATAACTATAATCACTTTAACTGAATACCTTTTAAAATAATCTTCCATATGTTAAAAATTTATACCTCTAAAGAAAAATTGAGTTCAGATTGCTCCCCAACTTTAGTAAGAGTAGGTTCTAATAAATATTAATATTTCCCATATTATCAAAAGGAAATTATTCATAACTCTAGACTGCATCCTGGAACACTGTTTTCTTTGCTCTTGAAAAATACAGCACTGCTTGGGAAGTGGAACAACACACAGATACATGTGATATGTATAATATAGCTAACTCGGGAATTTTACATCAATTCCCAAACCCGCCTTGCCCTTTGTTAACTGTAGCTACCAGTTTTGTTTGTTTTTGGTAATCATCAAATATAAAAATAACTTCTGAATGCATCAGATAATTTTCCCATGAGTAGTAGCTACTTTGTGTCTATGCATGTGTGGTGTTTGTATGAGTGTGCATATGTATATAATTCTCTGGGGCATGGTTTGCACAGGTAAAAATTACTCAATATGGGCCCAGCACTGTGGTGCAGTGGGTAGAGCTACCTTCTGGAGAGCCGGCATCCCATATGGGTAGCAGTGAGTCCTGGCTGCTCTACTTCCTATCCAGCTCCCTGTTAATGTGCCTGAGAAAGCAGCAGAGGATGGCCCAAGTGCTGGGGCTGCTGGACCCATGTGGGAGACCTTGGCTCCTGGCTTCGAATTGGCCCAGCTCGGGCCATTGTAGCCATTTGTTGTGGAGTGAATGAGCAGATGGAAGATACTCTTGCTCTCTCTCTCTCTCTCCCTTTCTCCTTCTCTGTAATTCTGACTTTCAAATAACTAAATTAGTAAATCCTAAAAAAATATTTGCTCAAAGATAAAAGTAAAGAAGATATGGGGTATACTAATATACTCATTGTGCTTGAGCACCTTTCTTTCAAAGAGTTAAAAACAGTTTTGTCATTTTATAGTAATATGTGGTTTCCAAAGTGATAAAGGAGAAGGATTTGAGCTTCAAGTCAGTAGCCACTGTCTGCACGTGTTCATTCTCTCAAGGTTAAAAGAAAGTGGGTGGTATTTCAACTTTTATTGAATAGTTAGGGAAACTGAAATGAAACAGAATCGTATTGTTTCTCAAAAGTCATACAACTAATCAGCAATAGTAAACATTACAGTGTCCACTATTAGTGCCTATTTGAGGCACTTTGTTTCTATTGTATTTTAGTACATATTTTACACCCTTAAATGCTGGACTTTTTTCTTTAATACAGACCACGAAACTGAGGCTCAGGGAGATTAAATCACTTAAAGTTTATAACATAGTTTACCTCTCAAGATTAATATAGCCAATTATTTGAGAGGAGACAGGTAGAAATTTGGGAGCACATACACTTCTGTTTGCCCTTTACTCCTAGCCCAAGCTGAAACTACTTATCTCCTCTCAAAATGTGGCTATATTAATAGGTAAAGGTCAGCTATGATATGAGTTCCCAGGAAAGTACTTTAAATGTTTACTATAATGAGAAAACTAATTAGTGGATCAGCTGTATCATGGTTAAAAAGGGAGTGCAATTGTGTCACTTTCAAGTTATACAGTAATCATAATAATAAAGTGCTTCTAATTGCAAACATGGTAATTCAATTTATTTCATAATGAAACTTTTCATGTTTCCATTTCTAAATACTCCAAAGCATTCTCAAGCTTATCTCTTTCAAAGCATAAACATGACGACTATTATTCCACTTGCAACTTCAGTTTTTCATTTTGTTTTGCTTTTCATATTAAAGTAATGAAAGAGATATATTTAACCTACCTTGAGACCACATCATCACAGAGCTGACCAGCGTACCTTCACAGAAGGAACTCTTTATTTCCCCTGTTCTGTAAGCCAAAATTGTATTTTCTTAGCCACCATGGTTTGGGGAATGGGAAGAGTTTTGCTCTGCAATATGAAAGCAGAAGGAGTAACTGATATTTAATTTAAGTATTTTATCAGCCACAGATAAGAGCTGCCTCACAGAAGAGAAAGAATTTTTTAAATTTTTATTAACCATTGAACATTTACACAACAACAATATTATAAAGAACATTTTTACAGAGCACATTTCACAGACTGAATCCAATAAATACAAGACAGTAGGCATTGTGCTCAGTAATGTGCCTAGGTAGGGTCACAGGCATGTCATTCTAGTAAGTATTTGAATATACCAAAAATACTTAAAGCTCTTAATTGATCAAAAAAGTTTTTAAAAAAGCCTATTGACCTCAGCAGCAGAGTTATTATTTCTCATGTGTAACCAAGTGAGTGTTAGCCATAGCCAAAGGCAGCATTGTAGAAAAAATACAGTATGGCCATTGAACCCTACCAGTTGTGAGGATTGGTACAAATCATTACACTGCTCATTTCTAAATGAATAATCATTATTGACCCACTTACACTCCTAGTCTATATGAAGTCAAAAACAATTAGCATTTGTAACACATTGCAAATGGCATGGAGCTGAATAAATGTAAGATATTTGTATTGTACATTGCTGTACTTATGGGTAATTTAGCTCTCATGGTCAAGCAAATGTCATAGCCAGCTTGTAGAAATACCAAATGATTCCTAATCCTTGAATCAATTCATTAGGGTCCTGGAATTGATCATATTCACAATTTGTCTATAATTCCAACCAAATTCATAAATCACAACGTGAATTCCTGTCACCAGGACATAGTCAACAGAAGCAAAGAACTGGCAATACAGCAAGTTTTGTTTGCTCTCAACAAGTCTTTGGTCAAAACCAAAAAGCCCTAGGACCAGCTTGTGTTTCATGTTGACTGAGATCCATTTTTATTGCTAAGAACGATCATTTCTAGTTTTCAAAGGTTCATCTTGTGTAATGAGAGATAGAATGATTCACCTTAAAACTGACTCACAAAATCTGCTAAACAGATGCCCATATTTCTGCTTAGTGTCTGAAATGCTCTTTGCATGATTGATAATTCTGATTCCATCATCTATGTAGATGGGCAATTATGGTAATGTACTGTGTAGTAACACCTTCCTTTGGGCCCACATTGCTAATGAGTTAGGAGCTCCTTTTCTAATACTGGATGTTCCCTTAGTGACCTCTTCAACATAGCACTCCAGCAGCTGCCACTGATTAATTGCTATTTAATTAAATTTGTTCTCTTGGCTTTAAACTTTGGGACAGTTTTAAAAATAAATCATAAGAGCACATTTCCAGGCCTTACCTTGGACAAATCATGGTATTTACCAGGATTCTGAAAAATATTTCTTATTTTACCAGGATTCACCAGGTACTATGGTATACAATTCATAATGATATTGATAAATATAATTTTCTGGCTAATTTTACAAATCAATGGTAATGCTATGATAAGTAAATGATGATTTATTTAGGTTAATGGTATCATCACTGAAAATAGTAATAATTTATTTACTGCACAAAATACACCGGGTTGGGGCCAAAATTATGTTGCAGCAGATTAAGCCACTACTTGTGACACTGGACTCTCATGGTGGAGTGCTGGTTTAAGTCCTGCCTGTTCTGCCTCTGATTCAGCCTCCTGCTAAAGCATCTGGCAATGCAGCAGTGGACAGCTCAAGAACTTGGGCCCCTGGCACCTGGGTGGGAGATCAGGAGGGAGTCTGCGGCTCTTAAGTTTCACCTGGCCCAGACCTGGCTCTTGTAGCCATTTGGGATTGAACCAGTAGATGAAGGATCTCTCTCTCTCTCTCTCTCTCTTTCCTTTGTTCTACATTTTAAATAAGTAAATAATAAAACTTTAAGTAAACATAGATATACAAGAATTCTTCTCAAATAACAAAGGAAGAACTGCTGTACCCACCATAAAGAATAATAATAAAGAATTGTCGCTCCCTTGCCTGCAAAGGAATGACACTGCTCCCAGCTTATCGATCTTCAGTAGACTTTTATTTAAATAGGATAGAAAAAGAAACCCTTGAGCAAGGGGAGCTCCAAAAGAAAGGGGAAGCTCCCGTTACTATTTCACGAACGGCTTATATAGTATATCATTGCAGAAGCATGTAAGCAAGCTTAGTCCACGCTACAGCCCATGCGGCGGTGCTCCAATCGGGTGCCTGATCACGCACAGTCCATGCGCTCCTTGTCCAACCACAAAGGTGATCACGCGCCTTCATCCAATCAAGCTCCTGGTCACGTAGCAGGCGACTCGGGTGCTAACAACAAGCTTCCACCTGGTGTTTTCTCAGCCTTGGTCAGTGGGAAAAGAAGTACGGCAAGCCCCAAGGCCATAGTTGTAGACTCAACCCTGGGGTTATGGAAAGGTCCCGATATCGCAGCTCAACAGAAACCATAAACATCCACACAGCAGTAACTATTGCAAACGGTCAGCAAGCTAAGCCTTAGCATGTGGGCCCATGGCCGGCTCATGGGTCCCCACAAAGAATAAAATATATAAAATGGGAGTTTTCAAATGAAATAAAGACTCTGCAAAGTAATAAAAACTATTAAAATCATAGGCCTGAGAGATACAGTTTTAGTTATGAAACATTTCTTTGAATGAGCTTAACAATGGATTGGAAATGTTGAAAGTAAAATCAAAGACCAAGAGATACTTTAATGATCAAAAGTGAAGAAAAGAGAATAAAAAAACTAAAGAAAAAGAATAGTATCTCTATAATCAATGAGGCAATGTTAATTTCTCTAATATATAATTTTAATACCCAAATCTAGACAAGGTTGGAAAACTATTCCAAGATATAGTGACAATAACATCTAAAATGTGATGAGTGTCATTGATTTATATATCCAAGTAGGATAAATATAAAGCAAACCTAAATACATCAGTCATATAATCACACAGATTCATGCATCCAATTTAGAGCAAATAAAAGTAAAGCAGACAGATGTAAAAGAAACATTGTCTACCAGCAAACCAGAATAAGAATGACAGCTGAATTCTCTTGAGGAGATATCAGGTAAGATCTTAAACTGAAAAAATAAAAACTACAGTCCCAATAACATATGAAGGCTAAATATTTCTTAAAGTTGAGAATATAAACAAACATTCAACTAACATAAACTATGACTATTCATTGCAATCTCAAATCATGAGCTAAATTAAATCCTAAATGATTCCATCAATTCGAAGGCTAATGAGACCAAGTGAAAAATCATATCTACGAGATAGAATGAAGAACATCAGAAATAATTGAGAATTGCAATAAAAAAAGGCTTCTTGGATCTCATAATTTTCTCAAAGGAAAATCAACTACTTGAAGTAAAAATAATAAGCCTAAAAAAGTTATATGTTTGTGGAAGTTAAGAAATCTAAGGGCCGGCGCTGTGGCATAGCAGGTAAAGCCACTGCCTGCAGTGCTGGCATCCCACATAGCAGTGGTTCAAGCCCTGGCTGCTCCACTTCTGATCCAGCTCTCTGCTATGGCTTGGGAAAGCAGTAAAAGATAGTCCAAGTTCTGGGGGCCCTGCACCTGCATGGGAGACCCAGAAGAGGCTCCTTGCTCCTGGCTCCTGGCTTTGGATCAGCCTAGTTCTGGGTTTTGTGACCATCTGGGGAATGAACCAGTGAATGGAAGTCTCTCTCTCTCTCTCTCTCTCTCTCTTTCTCTGTAACTCCGCCTTTCAAATAAATATATAAACCTTAAAAAAAAGGAATCTATAATAGTATCACAAAGGACATGAGATTTGAAAACAGAATGATGAGTTGAAGGCTATAACAGTTGGAATAGGAAAGTAGGAAGCAGGAAATGGAAAGCCTAAGTGGAATATAGTGTGATTTGAAATGGTAGACGGGTGAAATGTTAAGTGTGTTGTGTAAAGTTTGAAGAGCTGATCAAAAATAGACTCTAGGAAGATAAGGAGGCATATTGTTAGCTCTCAAACAACTAAAAATAATATAAAACAACATGTACCTGTGGAGATTGTAGAGGAAACAAAATGGGACTGTGACACCTTCAGTAAACCCAGAAGTCAGGAAAGGAAAACAAGCAAAAGCAAAAAGCAAAACTGAAAAACCATTATCAAGACCACAGAGTTAAATCTAACAAACTCAAGAAGTGACTTTAAATGGACTGAATATCCAAATTTAATATCTAGCAACCAACTATATGTTGTTTACACAAAATGAAATTTACATATATATTTACATATATATAGATATGTTAAAATTTGTTTTAGTCTGCTTAGGTTTTGTTTTGCTTTGGATGATAGTTTGGATGTCACCCAAAGGCCAATGTTTCAATGACTTGATCCATGGAGTATTACTTTAATGTATTAAGGATGGAAATTAACCCAATTATGATATCAGAAGGTGAGATCTGGAGAGTAATTGGATTGGATATGATGGCTGTGGGGAGTTTTTGTGTTAGAGTCATGGTGTCTTTATAAAAAGACACACAATATAGAAGGAGTTGTTGCCAAACTCTGTTACCTCTGATACTCCCTCTGAATGTACCACCTCATCAGATGTCAGACCAGTGGAGTCATCCAAATTTTAACTTAAATCTCCAAAACAATGAGCCAAAATAAGATTTGCTTCCTTCATACAAGTGACTGCCCTCAGTTATCTGTTATAGTGAGAGAAAATGCTGCCTAACACAGCCTGGAATTATAAAATATTACAGGGTGGCTTATATAGACATTTGTTTCCTACATGCTGAAGTCTATAGATATGAGATCAAAGTGCCAGTATGGTAGGGTGCTGGTGAGTGCCTTCCTCCTGGCTTGCAAATATCTTTGTCTTCTCTAGATCTTCAAGTGCAGAGCTGAGGAATTTCTGATGTTTTTCCTCTAGTTGTAATGGCATAAATCCCATCTTGGAAATTCAACCCTCATGGCTTCATCAGAACCTAATCACCTCGCAGCAATTCCGTCTCCTAACATCACCACACTGATGATTAGGGCTTCAACAACAGATGGGTGGAAGTCAGCAAAAACATGAAGTTTGTAACAGAAACAAGATTCAAAATATAAAAATGAATCTAAAGTCAATAGTACAAATTTATAGACATAGAAAAATAATGACAGAATATGAAATGTTGTCAATAAACTGAATAAATGAAACAGAAAAATCCCTCAAAAAAGTACAAATGTCTGAAACTGACCCAAAATGGGAAAAAACAAACTGAACAGGATGTATACTAACCATTGGACTGTTAATTTAAAAAAGAAAACAAAAACCAAAAAACTCCCACACGGATAAACATTGCAGTGCAGTGGATTAAGACCTCATTTGGGACAACCACATCCTGTATTGGAGTATAGGTTCAGGTCCCAGATTATGTCCCAGATTATCTGTTGCTTTTTTTTTTAAAGATTTATTTACTTGTTTGAAAGTCAGAGTTGCTCAGAGAGAAAAGGAATGGCAGAGAGAGAGAGAGAGAGAGAGAGAGAGAGAGAGAGAGAGAGAGGTCTTCCATCTACTGGTTCACTCCCCAGTTGGCTGCAATGGCGGGCGCTAAGCCAATCCAAAGCCAGAAGCCAGGAGCTTCTTCCAGGTCTCCTGTGTGTGCAGGGGCCCAAGGATCTGGGCCATCTTCTACTGCTTTCCCAGGCAATCGCAGAGGGCTGGATCGGAAGTGGAGCAGCTGGAACCCGAATCGGTGCCCATATGGGATGCCAGCACTGCAGGCGGCGGCTTTACCTGCTGTGCCACAACGCTGGCCCCTCCTCTGTCTCTAATCCAGTTTTCTGCTAAACTCACCTGAGAGGCAGCAGGTGATGACTCAAGTGCTTGGGGCCCTGCAACCAACAAGGAAGACTTGGATGGCATTGCAGGCTCCTGGCTTCTGCCTGGTTAAGCCTTGTCTGTTGAAGGCATTTGGGGAGTGAACTAGCAGATGAAAGATTCTCTCTTCTTCAATCTGTGAGTATGTTTCTCTGACACTCTGCCCTTTCAAAGGGGTGAAAATAAAAAAAAAATCTATAAAGAGATTTTCAAGGTTAGAGAGTTTCAAAGTTAAATTATAACAATAATTAAAACAGAATTGACATAAACTCAACATAATTATTAAAGGGAAAAGAGAACTAATAGATATCAATTGAATCCACCTGACTCAGTCTTTTTTTTTTTTTAAGATTTTATTTATTTTTTGACACGCAGAGATACACAGAGAGAGAAAGGTCTTCCCTCCATTGGTTCACTCCCAAATTGGCTGCAATGGCCAGAGCTACACCAATCCGAAGTCAAGAGCCAGGTGCCTCTCCCTGGTCTCCCATGTGGGTGCAGGCTCTGCAGGCGGAGGATTAACCAAGCGTGCCAAGGCACCGGCCCCCACCTGACCCAGTCTTAACTGATGGGGGTATGTGGAGAGTGAACCAGTGGTTGGGAGATTTTTCTCTATTTCTCTTTGCCTTCCAAACAAGTGACATACATTTTAAAAATATTTAAATTGTATAAGGCTAGTATAAATATGATATTAAAAATATTACAAAATATTAAAAATATTACAAAGTTACTGTAATAAAAAATAATTATCAGGAACATAGATTCAAAGAGCCTCAGTAAAATTTTCAGCTGAGACCCTAAATGATTTATTTTAGGACAAAAGGTTTCTTTGACATTCAGAACTTATCAACCTAATTCATCACATTAATAATAAGAAAAATCACAAGGCTTTGATAACATTCACTCACTAAAGTTAAATATTCTCATAAAATTAAATTTAGAAGGCATGCTAGTCACATCATAACTGGATTTACAGTGATCCCTGGGTTTGGTTTGGTGGAATTCTTTCCCACTGGGTGTGGCAGAATCTGTTGTTGGATTCTAACCAAAAATATGGTAATGATGGTGGAAGATCCATTTCATGATTATGATACCCAAGAGGTCTTTTTTTTTTTTTTTTTTTTTTTTTTGCTAGTGGACTCTATCAATACTCACTGCCAGTTTGAAAGTAAGAGATGAGACTAAGAAAGGCTACATGGCCTCTAGAAAGAGCCAGCAAAAAGCTAATGCCCAAGTCTTAAGACAACCAGGAAACAGATTCTGCCAACAAACTGACTTTGCAAGTGAATTCTTTCGCAGTTAAACCTCTAATTCAAAACACAACGCAAGTGACTCTTGTAGCCTCATGGGACCTTTATCAGACGACTCAGCTAAGCTAGGAGTGGATACCTGCCTCTCAGAATCAGTGAAGTAGTAAGCACATGTTGCTTTAAACAACTACATATCATAACTTGACAAGCAGTATTATGGACTGAACAGAAATTGACTTCCCAAACTCATGCAAATATTTGAACATTGAAGTCTTATGGTAAGGCTTAATGGATTAAGGATGGATACTTGGGCTAATTATGGACTCCTGAGGGGTGGGACAGGTGGAGGGACTTTACTTTCAGAAGGGAGTGCTCACGAGAGGACTGGCTATTTAAGCTGCGTCTGGGCTAGCTTCTCTCTCCACTTCCTGGCTCATCTGGACCTCCTTCCTCTGTACCTGCTCCTCTACTACTCCACCAGACACCACCCTAGTAGAGCACCCTGACTCTGATGTCTGAACCTTCAAACTGTAAGTCAAATCAACCTTCTCTCTCTCAATAAGCTTCTGTAGCGTATTTTAATTAAAACTGTCAAAAAGCTGACATAGAGGCAGCAACTGCATACTAACACAGATTGGGAATCCACGAAGTGAGGTTCCTAATACAGCCAATACCTTAAAGAGGGGAGTGATTTGGAATCATTCAGAGGATACAGACAGAACGTTAAGGAGCATGATTGAGATAGCCCAAATTGCCTTAAACAGATTGGTCAGAGAAATCCGGACTTGAAAGATACTTTGGTAAAAGTTCAAAAGCAAATGAGGACATTGTTATTGGGAGGAGAGGGGAGAGAGCAAACTTTGTTACTTAGCATTTTGTGATGGATTTTGTTTTTATAAAGCTGCCTTCTATTGGATAGGAACAGGACTGAATCATGACACATTAAACTTGGTTTAACTGTAAACTGTTACTTTATGGTTTTTGTTTCAGTATGATATTAGAAATATAGACTCTTCATTATCCTTGTTAAAATATCTTGACTGAGTTTTGGTAATTTTCCTCTACTCAAAAAATCTGGAATAAAGCTTAGTTCTTTCTGGAAAGACAATTTTGAAAGTAGTGATTATTTTTCTCATCTTTGATTCTGCAAGCTTTTATTATAAGTCTAAATCTAAAAAGTCAAAACTATATTTAAATAAGCTCATGTAACATTTTTCAGCTCAAGAAATTTCTTAGTATGGAAATGACTTGAAATAAAAGTGTGTCATATTGGGAATGTAAATATTTTTCATTACATAGATTAATTTTAGAAAAGTGAACAGTTATAAAATTAGAACTAATCAACATAAAACATGTGAATTGTTTCAGATTATAGTAAAATACAAACAAGGTTTTCAGAGTTTTTAAAAAATCTGGTACATAGATAGGATTTTCATAAAAATATTCAGTTCAACTGAGCAGAGAAGCAGATTTTCATGGTAACTATGGATTAATGCAAAGATGGAAAACAATGTAAACTATGGGCTTGAGCCTCAGATTTATTTTTTTAAAAATCCTTGTGATTTCAGGTAAAGTCATGTTCTCTGTATCAAATATTCTTCACCTGAAAACGGCACACTTACAGTGAGAGGGTGAATTAGGTTGTGTATTTTAAGCTCCTGTGAAAACTATAATGCATTATAGAGTGTTAATAGAGGTGATTGGGTGTAAATAGAACATGGGTTTAAAAAAAGACTGAGAAAATTGCATGAGATTGTAAATCATTGAAGAAGCATTTCTTATCTGTCAAGCAGTTAGATAATTATTGAAATTAAATTTTCAAATACACTGCTCCAAAATGAGACAACTAAAATGAATTTGTATACCACAGAAAAATCATTTCTCTATTTGACTTTCCATATACAGTGACTTGATTCTAGGTTGCAAACAATGGATGGTATGATGAGCAATAGTCCATATAAACAAAGAGCTTTCCATTCTGCAAAGAATTTTGAAGGGATCTAATAATGAAATTGAGAAAATGTCTCTAAATAGGCAGACTGAAATTAATTATGGAAGGGCAGAATGGCCCCCAAATATATCTCCTGAAAAGTGAGTATTATGTAGCTTGGCAAAAGGGTATTTGCAGATATAACTTACGGTGGCAGAGTTTAAAATAGAGCAACCTAGATCATCTAAACACATGAGCCCCTAAAAGCAGAGAATTTTCTGCAGCTAGACATGGAGGAGAGAAGAGGCAGCAGAAATTGCCAAGTTTTCAATCTGAGGATTTACTACATGATTGATACAGGGTCTCAGATTCAATAATGAAAAACGGATGTCAGGGAACTAAAGACAGTCCTTGGTTGATAGTCAGCAAGGGAATGAGACATTCAGTGCTACCACCTCAAAAAAAAAAAAAAAATTCTACCAGCAATCCAATCTGAATGAGTTTGGAAGCTGATTCTTTCCATATCTTCCTAATAATAATCAGACTGGACAACACTACTCTTTTAGAATACCCATCTTTTTTTTTTTTTTTTTTTTTGACATGCAAAGTTAAACAGTGAGAGAGAGACAGAGAGAAAGGTCTTCCTGCCACTGGTTCACTCCCCCAAGTGGCCACAACAGCCTCAACGGCCGGAGCTGTGCTGATCAAAAGCCAGGAGCCAGGTGCTTTCTCCTGGTCTCCCATGCGGGTGCAGGGCCCAAGAATTTGGGCCATCCTCCCCTGCCTTCCCGGGCCACAGCAGAGAGCTGGACTGGAAGAGGAGCAACCGGGACAGAATCCGGCTCCCCAACCCGGGGTGCCAGCGCCGTAGGCGGAGGATTAGCCAAATAAGCTGCAGCAATAGCCAAGAATACCCAGTCTTAACAGCCAGGCTGGTGAAACAGTTGATCCAGCTTGGAACCTGCAGAACTGAGCTATTAAACTTGTTATTGGGGCCGGTGCCATGGCTCACTTGGTTAATCTTCCACCTGTGGTGCCGGCATCCCATATGGGCTCTCTGTTCTGACCCGAAAAGGCAGTGGAGGATGGCCCAAATGCTTGGACCTCTGCACCTGCATGGGAGACCAGGAGAAAGCACCTGGCTCCTGGCTTAGGATCAGCACAGTGCTGGCCTTGGTGGCCATTTGGGTGGTGAACCAACGTTAAGGAAGACCTTTCTCTCTGTCTCTCTCACTGTCTAACTCTGTCAAATAAAAATAAATTAAAAAATAAATAAATAAAACTTGGTATTTTAAGTTACTCAAGTCGGAAAATTTATTAGGTCAGCAGAATAAACCAACATAAGCAGAATTAACCACAAGGAAAGCAGAATGATCAAAAATGGGTCTCTGGGTCTCATGACTGGCTTAGAAGACTCAAGGAATAAAGTATTCATAATAACTTTATCATGGAAAATAATTGTGCCTAATAAGTTTAGAAACATTAGGAAATTGTGCCACACTGCTTTTCACTTTTGAGAGAGCTTCTCAGAAAGTTAGGAGGTAAGAAAGGCACATTTTTAGAAAGCACTTCTGAAGATCAGTGACTACTATCCATTAAAATGTATATCAGTGTATTTCTGCACTTCCTTTTTAGCATAATAAAATAAACATGAAACTACACATAAATAGAAACACTACTAATTAGCAAAAATACAAAGCAAACCACATTTAGCCCACACCTACAACAGTACCATGAAATTTGGATTAGAATTACACAGTGAAATAATATCAAAAATCATGAGATCCAGCTTAGCAAAGAGATCGAGAGGATATCACAGAGAACCCATGCAAGAGAGGGGTAAAGGAGGCAAGCGGGAACTTGCAGACAAAACTCACTCCCGTGAGTGAAACTTCTGTTCTGAACAGGAAGAGCTTTGAGTCCTGATGAACAAATGACAGCTTTGGGTTTAGGGCATATGTGGGTTTTTGTTTCTGTTTTTGTTTTTATCAGAAGTAAAATCTATAAAAGAGTGTTTCTGAAATAGGGAAGTAGGAAAGTAGAATCTGTTTTTTATTCTAGGTCCTGGCCTTCTACATAAAGAAACATTCATTCTGAAGATGGCGGAATAGTGAGGCACACACCGTTAGTCCGGGAAAATTTAGTTTAATAAAAGTGGAGTTACGGTAGCCTCAGAAAAAGGATCAGGGAAAAATTGCAGAGGAAACTCTTCTGGATCTAGTGGCTGTGACTCGGAGGACCTACTGGGAGAATAAGGTCACCCACCGTGTGGAAGCCGAGCCTTGGGAGCCGTAGGGTCTGCGCACCAGTGCAGGAAGGGGAGTGGATGTCACACAGACACCAGCGGGGAGAGTTGGGATGCCCAGGGCTCTGAGTCCACACATCGGCGCTGGAAGGGGAGGTGAGCTCAGTAACCTGAGACATTGGCAGGGACACAGCGGTCAGAATCTAGAGGGCAGCGGGAAATTGCACCAGACTGACTACAGGAGAGAAGGAAAAAAAGGTGGGGGGTTTCTCTCTCCACCAACGTTGCAAAGGTTGTTTGCAAGGTTTCCAAGAGACAAAGAGCAGGCCCCTACTCTGGATTTATATAACAACAGGGGGAGCTAAGGAACTGAGTAACTACAATTCAGTAGCCTAGGCAACCCGGTGGGAGTCCAGAGGAGAAACAGAGCCTGCACAGACTCTTTGGGTAGAAGCCAGAGATCGGAAGCTGAATACCATCAATTCTGCACAGCCATGCGGTGCGGTATTACTTACCTCCTGAATAAATAAATAAATAAAATAAATAAATAAATAGAGATTTACCACGCATAACCTGAGGGTGTCACCTTTGCACACCCGTAACCCGGAAGAACCAAGCAGATCTCTCAGGTCACACCCATCTCAAGCCTCCAAGGCTCCTCCAACAGCAGGCAGTCCACTTAACACAGACATACTATAAAATAAAAAAATAAATAAATTAAAAAAAAAAACACACAGTGACGAAAGAAGAATTAACTATGCCAAGCAACAAACACAGAAATCGAGGGAACAAGATCAACGATGACACTATGATGCCTCCAAATAAACAAAACACCCCAAGCCAAGATTATGAAGATGATGAGATAGAAGAAATGCAAGATACGGATTTTAAAAAATTTATGATAAGAACATTTAGAAGTTTTCAAAAGCAAATCTTTGAACTACAGAAATCCTTATTGGACAGGATTGAAAATCTCTCTCGTGAAAATGAAATTTTAAGGAAGAATCAAAATGAAATGCAGAAACTAGTAGAACAGGAAAGTGTGATAGTGAAGAGAAATCAAAATGAAATGAAGAGCTCAATAGATCAAATGACAAACACATTAGAGAGCCTTAAAAACAGAATGGGTGAAGCAGAAGAGAGAATATTGGACTTAGAAGACAGAGCACAGGAAAACATACAGTCAAACCAAAGAAAAGAGGAAATTAGAAATCTAAAAAATATTGTTGGGATACTATTAAAAAAAACCAACATTCGAGTTCTAGGAGTTCCTGAAGGCATGGAGAGAGAAATGATTAGAAGGCCTTTTTAGTGAGATACTAGCAGAGAACTTTCCAGGTTCAGAGAAGGACAGAGACATCCTAGTACAGGAAGCTCATAGAACCCCCAATAAACATGACCAAAAGAGATCCTCACCACGACACGTGGTAATTAAACTCACCACAGTGAAACATAAAGAAAAGATCCTAAAATGTGCAACAGAGAAACGTCAGATTACTCTCAGAGGATCTCCAATCAGAGATTGGACGTCTCATCAGAAACACTACAGGCTAGGAGGGAATGGCGAGACATAGCACAGGTGCTAAGAGAAAAATTGCCAGCCCAGAATATTATATCCTGCTAAGCTCTCATTTGTGAATGAAGGTGAAATAAAGACCTTTCATAGCAAACAGAAATTGAAAGACTTTGTGGCCACTCGTCCGGCCCTGCAAAAGATACTTAAAGATGTGCTACACTCAGAAACACAGAAACACGGCCATCAATATGAAAGAAGGGAAAGGAAGAAAAACCACCAGTAAAAGAGCATGGGAAGCTCAAAGCATATACTAGAAAATATCGCCAGGAAAACGGCAGGGCAAAGTGACTATGTATCAATAGTCACATTAAATATTAATGGTCTTAACTCTTCAGTTAAAAGACACCGATTGGCTGATTGGCTCAAGGAACACAACCCAACTATTTGTTGCCTACAAGAAACACATCTCTCTAACAAAGATGCATGCAGACTGAAAGTGAAAGGTTGGAAAAAGATATTCCATGCCAACAGAAACCAAAAAAAAAAAAGCAGGTGTAGCCATATTAATATCAGACAAAATAAACTTTAATACAAAAACTGTTAAGAGAGACAAAGAGGGACACTATATAATGATTAAGGGTTCAATTCAACATGAAGATGTAACTATTATAAATGTATATGCACCTAATTACAGGACACCAGTCTATTTAAAAGATATGTTAAGGGACTTAAAGGGAGACTTAGACCCCAATACAATACTACTGGGGGACTTCAATACTCCACTCTCAGAAATAGACAGATCATCAGGACAGAAGATCAACAAGGAAACAGCAGATTTAATCGACACTGTTGCCCAAATGGATCTAACAGATATCTACAGAACTTTCAAGCCTACATCTAAAGACTTCACATTCTTCTCAGCAGTGCATGGAACCTTCTCTAGGATTGATCACTAGGCCATAAAGCAATTCTCAGCAAATATAAAAGAATTAGAATCATACCATGCAGCTTCTCAGACCACAGCGGAATGCAGCTGGAAATTAGCAACTCAGGAAACCCTAGAAAGTATGCAAACACATGGAGACTGAACAACATGCTCCTGAATGAACACTGGGTCATTCAAGAAATCAAAAGAGAAATCAAAAACTTTCTGGAAGTAAATGAGGATAACAACACAACATATCAAAACTTATGGGATACAGCAAAAGCAGTGTTAAGAGGAAAGTTTATAGCAATAGGTGCCTATATCAAGAAATTGGAAAGGTACCAAATAAATGAGCTTTCAGCGCATCTCAAGGACCTAGAAAAACTGCAGCAAACCAAACCCAAATCTAGTAGGAGAAGAGAAATAATTAAAACCAGAGAAGAAATTAACAGGATTGAATCAAAAAAAAAAAAAAAAAAAACATTACAAAAAATCAGCCAAGCGAGAAGCTGGTTTTTTGAAAAAATAAACAAAATTGACACCCCATTGGCCCAACTAACTAAAAAAAGAAAAGACCCAAATCCATAAAATCAGAGATGAAAAAGGAAACATAACAACAGACACCACAGAAATAAAAAGAATCATCAGAAATTACTACAAGGACCTGTATGCCCGCAAACAGGAAAATCTATCAGAAATGGATAGATTCCTGGACACATGCAACCTACCTAAATTGAACCAGGAAGACATCGAAAACCTAAACAGACCCATAACTGAGACAGAAATTGAAACAGTATTAAAGGCACTCCCAACAAAGAAAAGCCCAGGACCAGATGGATTCACTGCTGAATTCTACCAGACATTTAAAGAAGAACTAATCCCATTTCTTCTCAAACTATTCAGAACAATCAAAACAGAGGGGATCTTCCCAAATTCTTTCTATGAAGCCAGCATCACCTTAATCCCTAAGCCAGAGAAAGATGTAGCACTGAAAGAGAATTACAGACCAATACCCTGATGAACATAGATGCAAAAATCCTCAATAAAATTCTCGCCAATAGAATGCAACAACACATCAGAAAGATCATCCACCCATACCAAGTGGGATTCATCCCTGGTATGCAGGGATGGTTCAACATTCGCAAATCAATCAATGTGATTCACCACATTAACAGACTGCAAAAGAAAAAACATATGATTGTCTCAATAGATGCAGAGAAAGCATTCAATAAAATTCAACACCCTTTCATGAGGAAAACTCTAAGCAAATTGGGTATAGAAGGAACATTCCTCACTATATTCAAAGCAATTTATGAAAAACCCACGGCCAGCATCCTATTGAATGAGGAAAAGTTGGAAGCATTTCCACTGAGATCTGGCACCAGACAGGGATGCCCACTCTCACCACTGCTATTTAACATAGTTCTGGAAGTTTTAGCCAGAGCCATCAGACAACAAAAAGAAATTAAAGGAATACAAATTGAGAAGGAAGAAGTCAAACTATCCCTCTTTGCAGACGATATGATTCTTTACTTAGAGGATCCAAAGAACTCTACTAAGAGACTATTGGAACTCATAGAGGTTTTTGGGAAAGTGGTAGGATATAAAATCAATGCACAAAAATCAACAGCCTTTGTATACACAAGCAATGCCATGGCTGAGAAAGAACTTCTAAGATCAATCCCATTCACAATAGCTACAAAAACGATCAAATACCTTGGAATAAACTTAACCAAGGATGTGAAAGATCTCTACGATGAGAATTACAAAACCTTAAAGAAAGAAATAGAAGAGCATACCAAGAAATGGAAAAATCTTCCATGCTCATGGATTGGAAGAATCAACATCATCAAAATGTCCATTCTCCCAAAAGCAATTTATAGATTTAATGCAATACCAATCAAGATACCAAAGACCTTCTTCTCAGATCTAGAAAAAAAGATGCTGAAATCCATATGGAGGCACAAGAGACCTCGAATAGCTAAAGCAATCTTGTACAACAAAAACAAAGCCGGAGGCATCACAATACCAGATTTCAAGACATACTATAGGGCAGTTGTAATCAAAACAGCATGGTACTGGTACAGAAACAGATGGATAGACCAATGGAACAGACTTGAAACACCAGAAATCAACCCAAACATCTACAGCCAACTTATATTTGATCAAGGATCTAAAATCAATTCCTGGAGCAAGGACAGTCTATTCAATAAATGGTGCTGGGAAAACTAGATTTCCACGTGCAGAAGCATGAAGCAAGACCCCTACCTTACACCTTACACAAAAATCCACTCAACATGGATTAAAGACTTAAATCTACGACCTGACACCATCAAGTTATTAGAAAACATTGGAGAAACCCTTCAAGATATTGGCACAGGCAAAGAGTTTCTGGAAAAGACCCAGGAGGCACAGGCAGTCAAAGCCAAAATCAACTATTGGGATTGCATCAAATTGAGAAGTTTCTGTACTGCAAAAGAAACAGTCAGGAGAGTGAAGAGACAACCAACAGAATGGGAAAAAATATTTGCAAACTATGCAACAGATAAAGGGTTAATAACCAGAATCTACAAAGAGATCAAGAAACTCCACAAAAACAAAACCAACAACCCACTTAAGAGATGGGCCAAGGACCTCAATAGACATTTTTCAAAAGAGGAAATCCAAATGGCCACCAGGCACATGAAAAAATGTTCAAGATCACTAGCAATCAGGGAAATGCAAATCAAAACCACAATGAGGTTTCACCTCACCCTGGTTAGAATGGCTCACATACAGAAATCTACCAACAACAGTTGCTGGCGAGGATGTGGGGAAAAAGGGACACTAACCCACTGTTGGTGGGAATGCAAACTGGTCAAGCCACTGTGGAAGTCAGTCTGGAGATTCCTCAGAAACCTGAAGATAACCCTACCGTTCGACCCAGCCATCCCACTCCTTGGAATTTACCCAAAGGAATTTAAATTGGCAAACAAGAAAGCTGTCTGCACCCTAATGTTTATTGCAGCACAATTCACAATAGCCAAGAACTGGAACCAACCTAAATGCCCATCAACGGTAGACTGGATAAAGAAATTATGGGATATGTACTCTTTAGAATACTATACCGCAGTAAGAAACAACGAAATCCAGTCATTTGCAACAGAATGGAAGAATCTGGAACACATCATGCTGAGTGAAATAAGCCAGTCCCAAAGGCACAAATACCATATGTTCTCCCTGATCGGTGACAACTGACTGAACACCAAAAAGGAAACCTGCTGAAGTGAAATGGACACTATGAGAAACAGTGACTTGCTCAGCATAGCCCTGACTGTTAATGAACAACTTAATACATTATCCCTCTTATTAGTTTTTTTGTCTGTTCTACTTAATATGACTGGTTTAATTCTGTAATTAATACACAGTTATTCTTAAGTGTTGAAATTTAACTGAAATGTGATCCCTGTTAAACATAAGAGTGGGAATAAGAGAGGGAAGTGATGTACAATTTGGGACATGCTCAAGCTGACTTGCCCCAAATGGTAGAGTTAGAAACATACCAGGGGACTCAATTCAATCCCATCAAGGTGGCATGTACCAATGCCATCTCACTAGTCCAAGTGATCAATTTCAGTTCACAATTGATCATAATGAAAGGACAAAGAGTCAAAGGGAGCACACAAACAAGTCGAGTACCTGCTAATACTAACTGATAGAATAAATAACGGGGAGAGTGATCCAACATGGGAAGCGAGAATCTCAGCAGACTCATAGAATGGCGGATGTCCTAAACAGCACTCTGGCCTCAGAATCAGCCCTAAAGGCATTTCGATCTGGTTGAAAACCCATGAGAGTATTTCAGGCATGGAAAGCCAAAACACTCTGGCAAAAAAAAAAAAAAAAAAAAAAAAAAAACTAAATGAAAGATCTCTGTGAGTGAGATCCCAGTGGAAAGAACAGGTCTTCAAAGAAGGAGGTACCTTTCTCTGAAGGGAGGAGAGAACCTCCACTTTGACTATGACCTTGTCTAAACAAGATAAGAGTCGGAGAACTCAAAAGGCTTCCATCGCCTTAGAAACTCATATCTGGAGCATAGGGAGATTACTGATGCCATAAACAGGAGTGTCAATTTGTAAAGTCAACAACAGGAGTCACTGTACACTTACTCCTCATGTAGGATCTCTGTCCTTAATGTGCTGTACATTGAGATTTAATGCTATAACGAGTATTCAGAGTATATTTCACTTTGTGTTTCTATGAGGGTGCAAACTGTTGAAATCTTTACTTAATGTATACTAAACTGATCTTCTGTAAAAAAAAAAAAAAGAAAGAAAGAATTTATCAATTCCCAAGTTGACTCTCACTGGGATTAAACATGACAATAGGTCTGATCTGATTTCATCATCATCTAAAAAATCATCTATTATTTTTCACTTTATGTTTCTGTGTGGGAGCCTACTGTTGAAATCTTTACTTAATGTATTCTAAACTGATCTTCTGTATATTAAGAGAAACGAAAATGAATCTTGATGTGAATGGAAGGGGAGAGGGAGTGGGAAAGGGGAGGGTTGCGGGTGGGAGGGACGTTATGGGGGGGAAGCCATTGTAATCCATAAGCCATACTTTGGAAATTTATATTCATTAAATAAAAGTTTAAAAAAAAAAGAAACATTCATTCTAAAAATACGAACATATATAGGTGCACAAAGCAATAGCTTATTTAAAAGGTGAGAAAGCAAACGTATGCACACGTATACACGTGGGCATAGTTGAGGAGCAGAAGAGGCCAGGAGAAAAAAGTGCAGAAAAGGAAGTGGAGAGAAGATACCTTCAGCACCAGCTCTCATTCTGGGCTGATAGGAAAGAAGGGCTCCTCCCAAATCCTGGCCTCCTTTGATGTTGGAATGGGAGTGGCTATTCAAATGGCACCTCTCCTGGACCAGGTCCCCAGCTAAAGGAGACATACAGGGCAGGTGGTGGCTCTGCTTAACAGAGG
Source organism: Oryctolagus cuniculus (assembly GCF_051225735.1). Classification (NCBI taxonomy): domain Eukaryota; kingdom Metazoa; phylum Chordata; class Mammalia; order Lagomorpha; family Leporidae; genus Oryctolagus; species Oryctolagus cuniculus. Next base: position 155,677,758 of record NC_142869.1, read on the forward strand.
CAGGAATTATTAGACATGGAACAAACTTGTGGCTTGCAGACAGCTCCAGCTCTGTGACCCCAACCTAACTGCCTATCTATTACATATCACTGCAGGAACACAGGTTCCTCTTTGAAAATGGAAGTTTTCTCATATATCCCAGTCATTCCCTTCTGGAGCAAGCCAGAAACTCCCACAGGAAGATTGGTTTGTGTTTTCTTTTTTTTTTTTTTAATAATTTATTTAAATGTAGAGGTGGGGCTGGGGGAGAGCGAACGGGAGCGAGAGCGCTTCCATCTGCTTCTTAACTCCCCAGATCATTGCGATGGCATGAGCTGAGCCAATCCAAAATCAGGATCTAGGAGCTTCTTTCAGGTCTCCCACATGGGTGCAGGGGTCCAAGCACTTGATCCATCTGCTGCTGCATTCCCAGGCCATTAGAGAGCTGGATCAGAAGTGCAGCAGCCAGGACCTAAACCTGCGCTCCTATGTGATGCGGGCACTGCAGGCAGTGGCTTTACCCATTACACCAGCCCCAAGGGTTTGCTTTTTACACAAAGATTAAAAATGCCTTCCTCCTGCCCACCAAGCCCTTTCACTCCCCCACCACCACCCACCACTGCCACCAAACAACACAAACAACCAAAAGGGGAGATAGCCCCTCCCCCCCCCAACAAAAGGTGGGGACAAGACAGAAACCTTTCAAAAGTGACCACTCCAACCAAATACCATGGGAGAGACTGTGGTCTGGAACCCCATGAGGTACACCAAACACTTGTCAGGTGTAATTTCTGATCAGCAGACTGAGTGAGGAGTGGGATGTTTACCTACCTGGGGTTGAGCTGATCTATCTGTGTGTCAATGGAGACTTTGTGGGAAGGTTGCCCCTCCATCCCTGGCCAACAGTAAGAAGGAACACCTGCTTCTCCACTGTGGGGTACAGTGCCAGAGAAAGCTTAGTAGAGAGCTAGTACATTCAGCAAATTCTCCCAGGGGTTTCAATGGAACTCTAATGCACAGGGCAGGAACTGCTGCTTCTACACCCTTCCAGTTTCAAGTGGGGATGGAGGAGGCCCCTTTGGGAACCAGGATTTCAGCCCTGGTTTTTTTTTTTTTTTTTAACCCAGCAGTAAAAAACTTGTTACCTTTTATTCCTACTCATTCTATGAAAATAAACCAACTGAAACAGAAATACTAAACCATGTGTAGCTTTTCACAGCTTAATACTCTAAGATACTTAATTTAGCTAATAAGAAAATTTGGGTTGAAACAAAACTATGATTTCACTTCTCACTAATCCAAGGCTCCATATTGATGCCAAAACTATATTATACTTATGTGTCCTTAATTGAAATCGGGTCAATCTGCTGAAAACAGACTGTCCAAAGACAATTTCCTGAACGTTGTGGAGTCTAATACTTTTTTTCACTGAACACTAATTCATATAGCAACCTTTTTTCCTAATTCATGAAATAATGTATCAAATTCTTTCATTTTCCTCTGAACTTCTTAAAAAGTCACTTCTTTGTGTAATCGTCCAACATGCTTAGTATATTTTTAGGATTTATAGACCTCCTGCATTAGAATTTTAGATGACAAGCATAGTACAACTAATTCTTAAAATTTGTTTGGGATCTACTTTCCCAGTACATTTTTAATCCATTTTACAATCTCTCATTCATGAAATGTCTTTTTAGATGGAAGAACTGGGGTTGGGTGTTACAATCAGTGGACAGGATTTACATAGCAACTTGCAAAATGAATCTTAATAATTCACAGCTTGAAACAAAGTGAAAATATATTTTTGGTGAAGATTTTGACACTGCTCAAGAGCCTCCATCGCATATCAGTATCTGAATTCATCTCCTGGCTCTGTTTTCGTTTCCAGCTTCCTGCTAATGCACGTCCTGGGAGGCAGGGGGTGATGGCACAAGTACTTAGATACCTGTCATCCTTGTGGGAAACCTGGATTGAGTTCCTGACTTCATCCTAGCCCAAATTCAGCTTTTGAGGGCATCTGGGGGTGAATCAAATCTGTTTTGTCTCTCTTCCTTTCAAGTGCAATATATGTATATTTTATATATGCATATATATAATTTTATATAAAATATTTATATACATATATAAAATGCTTTCATACTTTATAACTTCTTCCTGAACATAGAACACATCCTTATGATTCCCTCCAGATTCACATCTTCAGGGGCTTCTGTGCCTTCATCAACTCAACATGTTCCCCTATACAAAGATCACATACTCCCTATTTCCTGTCTTCCAATTCCTACTTCTGTCATCCCAGTAGGCATTTATATTCCTCTATGATTCAGAAACTAGCTCTCTTACTAACTTGTTATTGCCTCTATATTTAAGATTGATTTCTTTGAAAGGCAGACAGAGTCTGCCAACTTCCATCTGCTGGTTGACTTCCAAATGGCCACAATAGCTGGGCTTGGACCAGTTCAAACCAGGACCATGGAATTCCATGTGAGTCTCCAACATGGGTGGCTGGGGCCCCACACACTTAGGGGATCTTCCTTTGCTTCCCCAGGAGCATTAGCAGGGAGTTGGATTGGAAGCACAGCAGGCAAAACTCAAACTGGCATTCAAATATGGGATGCTGGAGTCACAAGCAATTTAAAAATTGCTGCCTTACAGCCCCATCGTCTTTTTTTGTTTGTTTGTTTAAAAATCTGTATGCTCTGCTTAAGTTTATCATTTAACATTCAGACCAGAGATTTATATTTTATACTGTTTAAATCTTTCTAGGTAGAGAAAAATGACTCTCTTCTCCAAGACAATTACCTAAGTTTTCTTAAAAAAATTTATGAAATATTGCAATTACTCAACCCCACTTGTATCTACCAGCCTCTCAAAATTGAGTGTAGAAAGCTATCAACCCTGCCTAACCAGTGGAAGGAGAGCTATGGGGACGAGAAATTTGTGAAATCTAAGTGCTCACATGTCAAAATATTTCTCCCCTACAAAATTACTGGAGGAAATATGTAGCTTTACCTCATCACAGGTAGAAAATGAAAGTGTTTTCATAGAAGGTGGGAGGGAGATCAGCACTAATGAAACCATGGAAGCACCAGAACACTGACAACTGAATGCAATTCAGCAAGCCACGAAGGACACTTCTACCAACAAAGCACAGAGCAAGGTAAAATAGATGAAATCAAATTCGTAGAAGTGCAGTGTTGGCCTCCATGAGCTCATGAACAAACCCAAGAGATAGAAACATGTCTAAGCACCAGAGAAGCACTTTGAAACTACAAATGCAAGGCTGTTTTCGATATGATTTCCAAGTAAGGGAGCTGGGAAAGAATCCTTTGAATTGAGTAGTATTTAATTGGGTTCCAAGAGAAACATAAGGTGAGCATATCTCCAAGTTCCTAGGAACACAAAAGAGGTAAGTTGCTTAAGTTTAGAAAATAAAAAGTGTTGAGCAGAAAGGGAACTGGCTTTGTGCATATACAGAATGACAAAGTGATCAGATGGTTAAAATTCTACAAGTAGCCAGGCCGCCATATATATCTACTGGGTGGCTGGAATTCAAAGGAAATTGATTACCTACACAAAATAGGCAATTCTTACATATAGCATAAAACTTAACTGTAATAAAGATTGATTGGAAAAAATTGTTGAATATGAAGTCTGACAGACTATTTAGATTTACTAGCTCTAACATTAATCCTCTATACTAACTTTTAAAAATTCAGACATAATCGATTTATATATTTTTTCACATTCCCTTACTGCATAAGAAAATTGGAGTTTTATGATTTCAAAGCATTTTCCTACAGTACTACATATTTATATAGATAAAATATACAAATCCTCTTTTAGTGCTACCATTCTGTAAATTGACATCTGCCTTTTTTATTTTTTATATAGATTCACGGTTTAGCTCAAGTTTATTCAAGCTTATTGCTATACATTATTTCATTGGAAAAATGACAGATTGTATAGGTATTATCAATGGTAGCACTGTTTGCTTCCAGATTATTGTTCTTATAAACTAAACTGAAATATATTAAAGTAATGTCACTTTTTTTTGTTTTATGATCTTGTTTTTTTTTTTTAACTTATATTTAATGAATATAAATTTCCAAAGTACAGCTTAGGGATTACAATGGCTCCCCCCACCCCCATAACTTCCCTCCCACCCGCAACCCTCCCCTTTCCCACTCCCTCTCCCCTTCCATTCACATCAAGATTCATTTTCGATTCTCTTTATATACAGAAGATCAGTTTAGCATACATTAAGTAAAGATTTCAACAGTTTGCTCCCACACAGACACATAAAGTGAAAAATACTGTTTGAGTACTAGTTATAGCATTAAATCTCAATGTACAGCACACTAAGGACAGAGATCCTACATGAGGAGTAAGTGCACAGTGACTCCTGTTGTTGACTTAACAAATTGACACTCTTGTTTATGGCATCAGTAATGTCACATTTTTAACATGTGTGAAATGCCTACAAAAGGAATTTTAGGGTAAATGCTTTTTGTCTTTGGTAAACTGACTCACAAAAAATAACTTTACCAAATTTCCTCCATCAGAATATGAAGTTCCATGTTTGACAGCTAAGTCATACCTGCTTTTGGTATGTTAAATGTTTGCATATTAATTGAAATTGATTTCATATTTTACTAGTTTTAAGAATGCATTTTTCCAGATTTATTGATATTTTGTTTTCCTTCATCTGTGAATTGATTCATTTTATTCCTCAATTTTTTAATTGATCAAACTTGTTCTTATTTACTTGTAAAAGATTCATATGTCCGTTATTTAATTACATTACAAATTATCTTACAAATTCTGTAAGTATGCTTCTTAATTTCTATATTATAAATTTAATGCAACATAATCTATCAAGCCCCTTTTTTATGGTGTTTGTGTATTTTGCCTTTTCAGAATGTTTCCCCTCTTAAGGTCAGAAAGATATTTAAGATGGTTATAAAATTATGAGTTTCATGATAATTCTTTCAATGTATTGTACAAAGTCAAAATCTTTTAAAGAAAAGCAATCAACTGAAGAATTTTAAGTAGTACTTTTTTCTCCTTGTCTGTGTCATGAGTTTTTTTTTTTTTTAAATGGATTTTTCAACACTCTGTTTTATTTATTAGTGGGAGTATTTGCTTATCTGTGAGCCACTATCACAGTGACTTCATTGTATCCTTGAAACAAATTTTGCTTTGAGGGATAGCATGTGCTCCACCTTGCTCTTTTTCCTAAATAATATTGGCAAGTGTTAGCATATCTGCATATAAATAATGCTGTTGAAACATGGCAGGGGCAGGGTAACTTTTAGGAAAATTCTTCTGAAAACCATGATCTTGGATTAATTTGAGAATGTTAATTACCTTAATATTGACTATCCTATTTCTGAATATAGTATAATTCCCATCTTTAATTCAAACATTCCTTATTATAATTTGTATCTCATTAATTTCTAATTATTTCCATGGAAATATGTATGGCTTTGAGTTCTATAACTCTTATCCTAATTATATATAATTACATATTTTCACTGCAAAGTGTTATATGCTAATTTTGTACTTGCATCTTCGAAGATATCTTAGATGAATGTTTATAGATTTTACTGGAATTATCTGTGGAATCAGTTATAGATTAACAAATGAGGAAAATTTCTTTTCAATTATTACTGTACTCATTTTTCCATTAAATTGGCAAGGCCTTCCAGTAAAACATTAATAGATGTCACAATCAGTTAGTGGTAAAATTATTTACGTATTCATTGTATTTGCTAGAGAAATTTGTAGATTTCAGATTAGTAAAGCATATTCTGGTATGATAAAAGGTCATGAAGTATGATACAATATCTATAAAAAAAACAACATGGATGGCTACAATTCTTGAGATAATAATGGTTTTATAACTCATAGTATTTCAACTTTGACAATCAACTTTCTAACACTTTTTTCTCTTTAAGACAATACTTGTTTATAACTTTTTTTTTTTTGACAGGTAGAGTTATAGACAGTGAGAGAGAGACAGAGAGAAAGGCCTTCCTTCCGTTGGTTCACTCCCCTAATGGCCACTATAGCCAGCGCTGCGCCTATCTGAAGACAGGAGCCAGGCGCTTCCTCCTGGTCTCCCATGGGGGTGCAGGACACAAGGACCTGGGCCATCCTCCACTGCTTTCCTGGGCCACAGCAGAGAGCTGGACTGGAAGAGGAGCAACCGGGACAGAATCTGGCACCCCAACCGGAACTAGAACCCAGGGTGCCAGTGCCGCAGGCGGAGGATTAGCCTAGTGAGCCATGGCGCTGGCCTATGTTTTCTTTTATGTGTATTTTTTTAAAAAACAGGTAGAGTTATAGACAGTAAGAGAGAAAGGTCTTCCTTCTGTTGGTTCACTCCCCAAATGGCTGCTACGGCCGGCTGCGCTATGCTGATCCTAGGCCAGGAGCCAGATGCTTCTTCCTGATCTACCATGCTGGTGCAGGGGCCCAAGCACCTGGGCCATCCTCCACTGCACTCCCGGGCCATAGCAGAGAGCTGGACTGGAAGAGGAGCAACCGGAACTAAAACCCAGCACCCGTAATGGGATACCATGCCGCAGGCGGAGGATTAACCAAGTGAGCCATGGCGCCCACCCCTATAATTTCTTTTAAACACTGAATTATTTTCTTAATGTCATTATTTTACATGTGTTTACAAAAGCATGATAACCTTATAACTGTCTTGCTCCAATAATCCTGTTTTGATATTTCTATTTTTTATATGTTCATAGATAATGTTACCATCACCACAAACAAGATATAGAATTTTTCCATTGCCTCAAAGTAACATTGTTCCACTTTCTAGTCAAGGACTGCTTCCCAGTCTGAATCAGTTCTGCTTTCTTTCTTAATAGATGAGTCACATCTTTTAGAATTTCATGTGAATGGAATTGGTCAATAAAACATTCCGTAAACTCGTCCAGGTTATGTTGATTCATTTATATTGCCGAATGATTTTTAAGTTTATGCATAAAACACAGCTTATGTATCTATGGTCTTTTTGGTGTCTAGGATTAAGGATAATGGTGCTGTGATGTTCCTATACAAGTCTTCTATATTAATGTGTTTTCATTTTGGGGATGTACTAGAGAATGTATTTGTATTTGGATCATGTGATAGTTGAAAATTTAAATTTATGAGATTGCTATAGTACAAGATGACATTTTCCAATCACGTCAACATTGAGGTATCTATATTTTAATTTTAGAGCTTTTTAATAATTGTTATGTGTATATACTCATAGTGACATGTTATTGTGGTTTTAGTTTTAGATTTCTGAAACAATATAGACTATTTGATTATTTCCAACTTTTGTATCTTTTGAAAGTCTTTGTTCATGTTGCTTGCCTGTGTAGGGATTGATTGCCTTTTAGTTAACAATTTATAAGCTTCTTTACATACTCAGAATGCAATTTATTTTTCCAATGCATATTTCAGTTCACTGTAAACATGGATATATTATCAATATTAGCAATTTTCATGAAAATTTCATTCTCCTTTGTGAGTCAATACATAGTGCTGCTGTGTTTATTAATTTTTTCTAGGTTTTCATTAAATAATTTGGACTTGACTTTGGGTTTTTTTCTTGCTTTCTCTGTATGTTTTTAAAGTTAGCATCTTTTGAC